>NC_092037.1:53098034-53456052 GCF_003086295.3 Arachis hypogaea
AAATCCCTCTGTGGACAGTAAGAGCCCAGAGAGGAATACTCCTGGTGTTCAAACGCCAGAAAGGGGGGGAAAGTTGGTGTTAAACGCCCATTCCTTGCTCAGTTCTGGTGTTCAAACGCCAGAAAGAGGGGAAAAGTTGGCGTTTAACGCCCATTCTTCACCCAGTCCTGGCGCTCAAACGCCAATGAGGAATCAGACACCTGAGAGTGCTGATAGTAACCCCTCTAAAAAGGCTTCTCCAACCACCTCTGTAGGGAATAAACCTGCAGCAACTAAGGTTGAAGAATATAAAGCCAAGATGCCTTATCCTCAGAAACTCCGCCAAACGGAACAGGATAAACAATTTGCCCGCTTTGCAGACTATCTAAGGACTCTTGAAATAAAGATTCCGTTTGCAGAGGCACTTGAGCAAATACCTTCTTATGCTAAGTTCATGAAAGAGATCTTAAGTCATAAGAAGGATTGGAGAGAAACTGAAAAGGTGTTTCTCACTGAAGAATGCAGTGCAGTCATTCGAAAAGCTTACCAGAAAAGCTTCAAGATCCAGGAAGCTTTATGATACCATGCACATTAGAAGGTGCTTGTACCAAGACAGCCCTATGTGACCTTGGAGCAAGTATCAACCTAATACCTGCATCCACTATCAGAAAGCTTAGGTTGACTGAAGAAGTCAAACCAACCCGGATATGTCTCCAACTTGCTGATGGCTCCATTAAATATCCATCAGGCATAATTGAGGACATGATTGTCAAGGTTGGGCCATTTGCCTTTCCAATTGACTTTGTAGTGCTGGAAATGGAGGAGCACAAAAGTGCAACTCTCATCCTAGGAAGACCCTTCCTAGCAACTGGACGAACTCTCATTGATGTACAAAAAGGGAAAGTGACCCTGAGAGTTAATGAGGATGAGTTCAAGTTGAATGCTGTCAAAGCTATGCAGCATCCAGACACATCAAATGACTGCATAAGCGCTGATATTATTGACTCTTTGGTGGAAGAGATCTATATGACTGAGAGTTTCGAATCAGAGATAGAGGATATCTTTAAAGATGTTCAGCCTGACCTGGAGGAACTAGAGGAAATAAAAGAACCTCTGAAAATTCCTCAAAAAGAGGATAAGCTCCTAAACCCGAGCTCAAGCCACTACCACCATTGACAACGGTGATGCCCTACATACAGCTTGCCATAGAAAGGAGTAAGAAGGATTGGATAAAAGCAGTAGGAAAGCAGAGATTCAGAAGGAACACAGCACCTCCATACACTTGTCTGAAATTCCCACCATTGAATTACATGAGTAACTCTATCTTTATTTTCTCTTTATTATTTATTATTATTCGAAAACCCAATAATCAAATATTATCCGCCTAACTGAGATTTACAAGGTGACCATAGCTTGCTTCATACCAACAATCTCTGTGGGATTGACCCTTACTCACGTAAGGTTTATTACTTGGACGACCCAGTACACTTGCTGGTTAGTTGTGCGGAGTTGTAACTAAGTGTGATTCATGTTTGAGAGCACCAAGTCTTTGGAGCCATTGTTGATGATCACAATTTCATCCACCAAGTTTTTGGCGCCGTTGCCGGGGATTGTTCGAGTATGGACAACTGACGGTTCATCTTGTTGCTCAGATTAGGTAATTTTCTTTTTTATTTTCTTTTCAAAAAGTTTTCAAAAATATTTTTCAAAATTTCTCACCTGTTTTTGAAAATTTTCAGAGTTTTCAAGAATGAATCCTAGAGTTTCATATAACATGTTTTAGCTTGACTGGCTATTAAGCCATGGCTAATTCACAGGATTTTGATTGAGGACTTTGGATTCATTACTTTCTTTTTCCTATATGTTTTTCGAAAAATATAAAAGAAAATCCAAAAAAATCATAAAATCATAAAAACCAAAAATATTTTGTATTTCTTGTTAGAGTCTTGAGTCAATTTTTAAGTTTGGTGTCAATTGCATATTCATATTGTTCTTGCATTTTTTCGAAAAATTCATGCATTCATAGTGTTCTTCATGATCTTCAAGTTGTTCTTGGTAAGTCTTCTTGTTTGATCTTGATGTTTTCTTGTTTTGTATCTTTTGTTGTTTTTCATATGCATTTTTCATTTGTTAGAGTCCAAGCATTAAAGAATTCTAAGTTTGGTGTCTTGCATGTTTTCTTTGCATAAAATTTTTTTCAAAAATATGTTCTTGATGTTCATCATGATCTTCAAAGTGTTCTTGGTGTTCATCTTGACATTCATAGTGTTCTTGCATGCATAATGTGTTTTGATCCAAAATTTTCATGTTTTGGGTCATAATTGTGTTTTTCTCACTCATCATTAAAAATTCAAAAATAAAAAAATATCTTTTCCTTTTTTCTCTCAAAATTTCAAAAATTTGGGTTGACTTAGTCAAAAAATTTTAAAATTAGTTATTTCTTGTAAGTCAAGTCAAATTTTCAAATTTTAAAAATCTTATCTTTTCAAAACTTTTTCAAAAAATTAAATCTTTTTCATTTTTCTTATTTGTTTTCAAAAATTCTTTAAAATATTTTTCAAAAATCTTTTTCTTAATTTTATCTTTATTTTTGAAAATTATGCTAACAATTAATGTGATTGGTTCAAAAATTTGAAGTTGTTACTTTCTTGTTAAGAAAGGTTCAATCTTTAAATTCTAGAATCTTATCTTTTAGTTTCTTGTTAGTTAAATAATTAATTTTAATTTTAAAAATTAAATCTATCCTATCTTATCTTTTATATCATATCTTTTTCAAAAATTTTATCTTTTTCAAAAATTTGATTTTAAAACATCTTTTCCAACTTCTTATCTTCTTATCTGTTCAAATTTGATTTTCAAATCTTTTTCAACTAACTATTTGACTTTTTGTTTGTTTCTTATCTTTTTCAAAACCACCTAACAACTTTTCTCTCTCTAATTTTCGAAAATACTTCCCTCTTTTTCAAAAATTCCTTTTTTTAATTAATTGTTTTAAATTTTAATTTTAATTTTATTTCTTATCTTTATTTTCGAAAATCATTTAACTCCTTTTCAAAAATTTAATTTCGAAAATTTCTCCCTCTCTCATCTTTTCCTATTTATTTATTCATTTACTAACATCTCTCTTCACCTCTCTTCATCTCAAATCATTGCCCCTATCCTTACCCTTGTGTTTGGATTCTCCTTTCTTTATTCCCTTCTTCTTCTACTAATAATAAGGAACCTCTTTACTGTGACATAGAGGATTCCTCTTCTTTCTCTGTTCTCTTCTCTTTCATATGAGCAGGAACAAGGAAAAAGACATTCTTGTTGAAGTTGATCCAGAACCTGAAAGGATTCTGAAGAGGAAACTAAGAGAAGCTAAATTACAACAATCCAGAGACAACCTTGCTGAAATTTTCGAATAAGAAAAGGAGATGGCAGCCGAACCTAACAACAATAATGCAAGAAGGATGCTTGGTGATTATACCACACCTACGTCCAAGTTTGATGGAAGAAGCATCTCAATTTCTGCCAAAGGAGTAAACAATGTTGAGCTGAAACCTCAATTAGTTGCTCTAATGCAACAGAACTGCAAGTTTCATGGACTTCTATCAGAAGATCCTTACCAATTCTTAACTGAGTTCTTGCAGATCTGCGAGACTGTTAAGACTAATGGAGTAGATCCTGAAGTCTACAGGCTCATGCTTTTCCTTTTTGCTGTAAGAGACAGAGCTAAAACATGGTTGGACTCTCAACCTAAAGATAGCCTGGACTCCTGGGATAAGTTGGTCACGTCCTTCTTGGCTAAGTTCATTCCTCCTTAAAAGCTGAGCAAGCTTAGAGTGGATGTTCAGACATTCAAACAAAAAGATGGTGAATCCCTCTATGAAGCTTGGGAAAGATACAAACAGATGACCAAAAGATGTCCTTCTGACATGTTTTCAGAATGGACCATGATAGATATATTCTATTATGGTCTATCTAAGTTCTCTAAGATGTCACTGGACCATTCTGCAGGTGCATCCATTCATCTAAAGAAAATGCCTGTAGAGGCTCAAGAACTTATTGACATGGTTGCAAAAAACCAATTCATGTACACTTCTGAGAGGAATTCCGTGAATAATGGAACGCCTCAGAGGAAGGGAGTTCTTGAAATTGATGCTCTGAATGCCATATTGGCTCAGAATAAAGTGTTGACTCAGCAAGTCAACATGATTTCTCAAAGTCTAAATGGATGGCAAAATGCATCCAACAGTACTAAAGAGGCATCTGCTGAAGAAGAAGCTTATGATCCTGAGAACCCTACAATGGCAGAGGTAAATTACATGGGTGAACCTTATGGAAACATCTATAATTCATCATGGAGAAATCATCCAAATTTCTCATGGAAGGATCAACAAAAGCCTCAACAAGGCTTTAATAATGGTGGAAGAAATAGGCTCAGCAATATCAAGCCTTATCCATCATCTTCTCAGCAACAAACAGAGAATTATGAACAGAATACCTCTAACTTAGCAAATTTAGTCTCTGATCTGTCTAAGGCCACTTTAAGTTTCATGAATGAAACAAGGTCCTCCATCAGAAATCTGGAGGCACAACTGGGCCAGCAGAGTAAGAAAATCACTGAAACTCCTCCTAGTACTCTCCCAAGCAATACTGAAGAGAATCCAAAAAGAGAGTGCAAGGCCATTGATATAATCAATATGGCCGAATGCAAGGAGGAGGGAGAGGACACGAATCCCAATGAGGAAGATCTCATGGGACATATCTCAAGCAGGAAGGAGTTCCCTCAAAATCCAGGGAAATTCTTAATACCCTGTACCATAGGCACCATGACCTTTGAGAAAGCTCTGTGTGACCTAGGGTCAGGCATAAATCTTATGCCACTCTCTGTAATGGAGAAGCTGGGATCATTGAGGTACAGCCTGCCTTATTCTCATTACAATTGGCAGACAAGTCAGTAAGACAAGCTTATGGATTAGTAGAGGACGTATTAGTAAAAGTTAAAGGCCTTTACATTCCTGATGATTTCATAATCTTAGACACTAGGAAGGAGGAGGATGAATGCATCATCCTTGGAAGACCTTTCCTAGCCACAACAGAAGCTGTGATAGATGTTAACAGAGAAGAATTAGTCCTTCAATTGAATGGGGACTGATGAGCGGATAATTTGTATACTTTTGGCATTGTTTTTAGTATGTTTTTGGTATGATCTAGTTAGTTTTTAGTATATTTTTATTAGTTTTTAGTTAAAATTCACTTTTCTGGACTTGACTATGAGTTTGTGTGTTTTTCTGTGATTTCAGGTATTTTCTGGCTGAAATTGAGGGACCTGAGCAAAAATCTGATTCAGAGACCAAAAAGGACTGCAGATGCTGTTGGATTCTGACCTCCCTGCACTCGAAGTGGATTTTCTGGAGCTACAGAAGCCCAATTGGCGCGCTCTCAACGGCGTTGGAAAGTAGACATCCTGGGCTTTCCAGCAATATATGATAGTCCATACTTTTCCCAAGATTTGATGGCCCAAACCGGCGTTCAAAGTCACCTCAAGAAATCCCAGCGTTAAACGCTGGAACTGGCACCCAAATGGGAGTTAAACGCCCAAACTGGCACTAAAGCTGGCGTTTAACTCCAAGAAGAGTCTCTGCACGAAAAATGCTTCATTGCCCAGCCCAAGCACACACCAAGTGGGCCCAGAAGTGGATTTTTATGTCATTTACTCATCTCTGTACACCTTAGGTTAATAGTTTTCTATATATAGGACCTTTTACTATTGTATTAAAAATCTTTTGATCACTTTAGATCTCTAGATCATCTTTGGACATTTTAGTTCTTAGATCATTGGGAGGCTGGCCATTCGGCCATGCCTAGACCTCATGCTTATGTATTTTCAACGGTGGAGTTTCTACACACCATAGATTAAGGTGTGGAGCTCTGCTGTACCTCGAGTATTAATGCAATTACTATTGTTCTTCCATTCAATTCCGCTTGTTCTTGTTCTAAGATATCACTTGTTCTTCAACTTGATGAATGTGATGATCCGTGACACTCATCATCATTCTCACCCATGAACAAGGTGACTGACAACCACTCTTGTTCTACAAGCGATCAAGGCCATAGTGAATATCTCTTGGATTCCTGATTGCACGATGCATGGTTGATCGCCTGACAACCGAGTGCTCGTCTGACAAACGAGCCAACCATTCCGTGAGATCAGAGTCTTCGTGGTATAGGCGAGAACTGATGGCGGCATTCAAGAGAATCCGGAAGGTCTAACCTTGTCTGTGGTATTCCGAGTAGGATTCAATGATTGAATGACTGTGACGTGCTTCAAACTCCTGAGGGCGGGGCGTTAGTGACAGACGCAAAAGAATCACTGGATTCTATTCCGGCCTGATTGAGAACCGACAGATGAATTCCGCTATGCTGTGACAGAGCATATGCAATCGCTTTCACTGAGAGGATGGGAGGTAGCCACTGACAACGGTGAAACCCTTGCTTAAGCTTGCCATGGAAAGGAGTAAGAAGGATTGGATGAAGACAGTAGGAAAGCAGAGTGACGGAAGGGAAGGCATCTTCATGCGCTTATCTGAAGTTCCTACCAATGAATTACATAAGTATCTCTATCTTTACCTTTGTGTTATTTTCGTTCATCACCATTATCATTTGAGTTTGCCTGACTAAGATTTACAAGATGACCATAGCTTGCTTCAATACTAACAATCTCCGTGGGATCGACCCTTACTCGCGTAAGGTTTATTACTTGGACGACCCAGTGCACTTGCTGGTTAGTTGTGCGAAGTTGTGTAATGCCATGGTATTGAGCCACCAAGTTTTTGGGGTTCATGACCGGGGATTATGAGAGTTGTGAAAAAGTATTGTTCACAATTTCGCGCACCAAGTTTTTGGCGCCGTTGCCGGGGATTGTTCAAGTTTGGACAACTGACGGTTCATCTTGTTGCTTAGATTAGGTATTTTTCTTCAGAGTTCTTAAGAATGAATTCTAGTGTTTCAAGGTGATGTTCTTATCATCACCAAAGCTGATTGATCCTCATCAATTTAGCTCTTGAATGCAATGTCCTGCTGAAGCTTGGCCGGCCATGTCTAATTTCTTTAGACTAAAGCTTTAGACTAACATTGCATGATTCCTGGAATTCTCATTAAGAATTTTGATACCTTTTTCCACTTAATTTTCGAAAAACACAAAAAAATTTTACAAAATCATAAAATCCAAAAAATATTTCTTGTTTGAGTCTAGTGTCTCATCATAAGTTTGGTGTCAATTGCATGAATTCATGTGTCTAAGTGATCTTCAAGATGTTCTTGATGATTTACTTGCTCTGATCTTTGAATTCAATTGACTTGATTGTTTTGTGTCTCATATGCATTTTCATTTTGTTAGTGTCAGTAGTATACAAACTGCTAAGTTTGGTGTCTTGCATGCATTGTTATTTGATTCTTGTTGCATTTTGGTTTGTCCTTATTATTAAAAATCCAAAAATATTTTTAATTTGTGTCTTTTCAAGTCAATAATACAGAGAATTGAAGATTCAGAATATACAGTAGAGGAATTGCACAGAAAAAGCTGGGCGTTCAAAACGCCCAGTGAAGAAGGACAGACTGGCGTTTAAACGCCAACCAGGGTACCTGGTTGGGCGTTTAACGCCCAAAAGGGTAGCATTTTGGGCGTTAAACGCCAGAATGGATACCATTCTGGGCGTTTAACGCCAGGATGGCTAGAGGGGAAGATTTTGTTTTCAAATCAAATTTTTTCTAAGTTTTCAAAATCTTTTCCAAATCAAATCTTTTTCAAATCAATTTTCCAATCAAATCTTTTTCAAAACCAATTTCTTTCCATTTTTAAAGATACTTACTATCAATCAATGATTTGATTCAACATTTCAAGTATGTTGCCTTTTTTGTTGAGAGAGGTTTAATGTTTGAGTCATATCGTTTCTTGTTAGTCAAGTTTTTAATTTTCAAATCAAATCTTTTTAAAATGTTTTTCAAATCATATCTTCTCAATCACATTTCTTTTAAAACCAATCATACCTTCTTAACCACATCTTTTTCAAAATAGTTTTCAATCAAATCTTTTTGATTTCTAATTTCAAAATCTTTTTCAAAAATCACTTGATTTCTTTTCCATTTTCATTTTCGAAAATTAAGTAATGTTTTTCAAAAATGTTTTCAAAATTTTTTCACTTAATTTTCGAAAATGACTTCCCTCCTTCTCACATCCTTCTATTTATGGACTAACACTATCCCTTAATGCAAAATTCGAACTCCATCTCCTTTGTTAAGTTCGAATTTTCCGCTTCTGTCTTCTACTCTTCTTTTCCTCTGACACCTTAAGGAATCTCTATACTGTGACATAGAGGATTCCACATTTTCTTGTTCCCTTCTCTTTCTTATGAGCAGGAGCAAAGACAAAGGCATTCTTGTTGAGGCTGATCCTGAACCTGAAAGGACCTTGAAGAGAAAGCTAAGAGAAGCCAAAGCACAACTCTCTTTAGAGCACCTGAACGAACTCTTCAAGGAGGAAGAACTCATGGCAGCCGAAAACAACAACAATGCCAACAATGCAAGGAAGGTGCTTGGTGACTTTACTGCACCTACTCCCGATTTCTATGGGAGAAGCATCTCTATCCCTGCCATTGGAGCAAACAACTTTGAGCTTAAGCCTCAATTAGTTTCTCTAATGCAACAGAATTGCAAGTTCCATGGACTTCCATTGGAAGATCCTCATCAGTTTTTAGCTGAATTCTTGCAAATCTGTGACACTGTCAAGACTAATGGGGTTGACCCTGAGGTCTACAGACTGATGCTATTCCCTTTTGCTGTAAGAGACAGAGCTAGAGCATGGTTGGACTCTCAACCTAAAGAAAGCCTGGACTCTTGGGAAAAGCTAGTCAATGCCTTCTTGGCAAAGTTCTTTCCACCTCAAAAATTGAGTAAGCTTAGAGTAGAAGTCCAAACCTTCAGACAGAAGGAAGGAGAATCCCTCTATGAAGCTTGGGAAAGATACAAACAATTAATCAGAAAGTGTCCCACTGATATGCTTTCTGAATGGAGCATCATAGGTATTTTCTATGATGGTCTCTCTGAACTATCCAAGATGTCTTTGGATAGCTCTTCTGGAGGATCTCTTCATCTGAAGAAGACGCCTACTGAAGCTCAAGAACTGATTGAAATGGTTGCAAATAACCAATTCATGTACACTTCTGAAAGGAATCCTGTGAACAATGGGACTAGTCAGAAGAAAGGAGTTCTTGAGATTGACACTCTGAATGCCATATTGGCTCGGAACAAAATATTGACTCAACAAGTCAATATGATTTCTCAAAGTCTGTCTGGAATGCAAAATGCACCAAGCTGTACTAAAGAAGCTTCATCTGAGGAAGAAGCTTATGATCCTGAGAACCCTTCAATGGAAGAGGTGAATTACATGGGAGAACCCTATGGAAACACCTATAATCCTTCATGGAGGAATCATCCAAATCTTCCATGGAAGGATCAACAGAGACCTCAACAAGGTTTCAATAACAATAATGGTGGAAGAAACAGGTTTAGCAATAGCAAGCCTTTTCCATCATCTTCTCAGCAACAGACAGAGAGCTCTAAGCAGAATACCTCTGACTTAGCTACCATGGTCTCTGATCTGATCAAAACCACTCAAAGTTTCATGACTGAAACAAGTTCCTCCATCAGAAATTTGGAAGGACAAGTGGGTCAGCTGAGCAAGAAAATTACTGAACTCCCTCCAAGTACTCTCCCAAGCAATACAGAAGAAAATCCAAAAGGAGAGTGCAAAGCCATCAACTTGGCCGAATCCTGGGAGGGAGAAGAGGCAGTAAACGCCACTGAGGAAGGCCTCACTGGGCGTCCACTGGCCTCCAATGAGTTCCCCAATGAGGAACCATGGGAATCTGAGGCTCAAACTGAGACCATAGAGATTCCATTGGATTTACTTCTGCCATTCATGAGCTCTGATGAGTATTCTTCCTCTGAAGAGGATGAGTATGTCACTGAGGAGCAAGTTGCTAAATACCTTGGAGCAATCATGGAGCTAAATGACAAGTTATTTGGAAATGAGACCTGGGAGGATGAATCCCCTTTGCTCACCAAAGAACTGAATGACTTGTCTAGGCAGAAACTACCTCAAAAGAGGCAGGATCCTGGGAAGTTTTCTATACCTTGTACCATAGGCACCATGACCTTCAAGAAGGCCTTGTGCGACTTAGGGTCAAGTGTAAACCTCATGCCCCTCTCTGTAATGGAGAAATTAGGGATCTTAGAGGTGCAAGCTGCAAAAATCTCACTAGAGATGGCAGACAATTCACGAAAACAAGCCTATGGACTTGTAGAGGATGTTCTAGTAAAGGTTGAAGACCAGTACATCCCTACTGATTTCATAGTCCTAGAGACTGGGAAGTGCATGGATGAATCCATCATCCTTGGCAGACCCTTCCTAGCCACAGCAAAGGCTGTGATTGATGTTGATAGAGGAGAGTTGATCATTCAAGTGAATGAAGAATCCTTGGTGTTTAAGGCCCAAGGATATCCCTCTGTCATCATGGAAAGGAAGCATGAAGAGCTTCTCTCAAAACAGAGCCAAACTGAGCCCCCACAGTCAAACTCTAAGTTTGGTGTTGGGAGGCCACAACCAAACTCTAAGTTTGGTGTTGAACCCCCACATTCAAACTCTAAGTTTGGTGTTGGGAGGTTCCAACATGGCTCTGAGTATTTCTGAGGCTCCATGAGAGTCCTCTGTCAAGCTAATGACATTAAAGAAGCGCTTGTTGGGAGGCAACCCAATGTTTTATACTTAATTATTTTCTTTTGCTATTTTATCTTTTTTGTAGGTTGATGATCATAAGAAGTCACAAAAACAATGAAAAAAGCAAAAACAAAATGAAAAACAGGAAGAAAAATAGCACACCCTGGAGGAAGATGCTGCTGGCGTTCAAACGCCAGTAAGCCTAGCAGTTGGGCGTTTAACGCCCAGTCTGGCACCCTTCTGGGCGTTTAACGCCAGAAAGGGGCACCAGACTGGCGTTAAACGCCAGAAAAGGGCAAAATGCTGGCGTTAAACGCCAGAAATGGGCACCAGCCCGGTGTTTAACGCCAGAAATGGCTCAAAACGTGAATTTTGATGCCATTTGGTGCAGGGATGACTTTTCCTTGACACCTAAGGATCTGTGGACCCCACAGGATCCCCACCAACCCCACCACCCTCTCTCTTCTTCACCCATTCACCAATCACCTCAACACCTCTCACATCCATCCTTCATAAAACCCCAAAGCCATCTCCATCTCCTTCATTTCTTCTTCTTCTACTCTCTTCTTTCTTCTTTTGCTCGAGGACGAGCAAACCTTTTAAGTTTGGTGTGGTAAAAGCATTGCTTTTTGTTTTTCCATAACCATTTATGGCATCCAAGTCCGGAGAAACCTCTAGAAAGAGGAAAGGGAAGGCAAAAGCTTTCACCTCTGAGTCATGGGAGATGGAGAGATTCATCTTAAGGGATGCACTTTCCTCCACAAAACTATTGGGAGCAAATCAACACCTCCCTAGGAGAACTGAGTTCTAACATGGGACAACTAAGGGTGGAGCACCAAGCACTCCATAAGACCTTCAAGAGGAAGAACAAGCCGCCATCACTAAGGT
The DNA here is from genome assembly GCF_003086295.3 of Arachis hypogaea. NCBI lineage: Eukaryota > Viridiplantae > Streptophyta > Magnoliopsida > Fabales > Fabaceae > Arachis > Arachis hypogaea. Next base: position 53,109,664 of record NC_092037.1, read on the forward strand.
GGACCCGTTCTTTAATCTCCTTGTTCTTTATTCTTCTGTTTTTCGAAAATTTATGCTTATGTTTATCCATGTTTGTGTCTTATGATCATTAGTGTCTTAGTGTCTATGCCTTAAAGTTATGAATGTCCTATGAATCCATCACCTTTCTTAAATGAAAACTGTTTTTATCACAAAAGAACAAGAAGTACAGGATTTCAAATTCATCTTTAAAACTAGCTTAATTAGTTTGATGTGGTGACAATACTTTTTGTTTTCTGAATGTATGCTTAAACAGTGCATATGTCTTTTGAATTTGTTGTTCATGAATGTTAAAAATGTTGGCTCTTGAAAGAATGATGAAAAAGGAGACATGTTACTGAGGATCTGAAAAATCATAAAAATGATTCTTGAAGCAAGAAAAAAAAAGAAGCATTTCTATTCAAAAAAAAAATCGAAAAAAAAGAGAAGAAAACGAAAAAAAAAGAAAAAAAAAAGAGAGTTGTGATCCAAGGCAAATAAGAGTGTGCTTAAGAACCCTGGACACCTCTAATTGGGGACTTTAGCAAAGCTGAGTCACAATCTGAAAAGGTTCACCCAATTATGTGTCTGTGGCATGTATGTATCCGGTGGTAATACTGGAAGACAGAGTGCTTTGGGCCACAGCCAAGACTCAATAAGTAGCTTTGTTCAAAGAATCATCATACTTTACTAGGAGAATCATTAACACTATCTGGATTCTGAGTTCCTAAAGAAGCCAATCATTCTGAATTTCAAAGGATAGAGTGAGATGCCAAAACTATTCAGAGGCAAGAAGCTAAAAGCCCCGCTCATCTAATTAATACTGATCTTCATAGATGTTTTTGGAATTCATTGCATATTCTCTTCTTTTTATCTTATTTGATTTTCAGTTGCTTGAGGACAAGCAACAATTTAAGTTTGGTGTTGTGATGAGCGGATAATTTGTATACTTTTTGGCATTATTTTTAGTATGTTTTTGGTATGATCTAGTTAGTTTTTAGTATATTTTTATTAGTTTTTAGTTAAAATTCACTTTTCTGGACTTGACTATGAGTTTGTGTGTTTTTCTGTGATTTCAGGTATTTTCTGGCTGAAATTGAGGGACTTGAGCAAAAATCTGATTCAGAGACCAAAAAGGACTGCAGATGCTGTTGGATTCTGACCTCCCTGCACTCGAAATGGATTTTCTGGAGCTACAGAAGCCCAATTGGCGAGCTCTCAACGGCGTTGGAAAGTAGACATCCTGGGCTTTCCAGCAATATATGATAGTCCATACTTTGCTCAAGATTTGATGGCCCAAACCGGCGTTCAAAGTCACCTCAAGAAATCCCAGCGTTAAACGCTGGAACTGGCACCCAAATGGGAGTTAAACGCCCAAACTGGCACTAACGCTGGCGTTTAACTCCAAGAAGAGTCTCTGCACGAAAAATGCTTCATTGCTCAGCCCAAGCACACACCAAGTGGGCCCGGAAGTGGATTTTTATGTCATTTACTCATCTCTGTACACCTTAGGTTACTAGTTTTCTATATATAGGACCTTTTACTATTGTATTAAAAATATTTTGATCACTTTAGATCTCTAGATCATCTTTGGACATTTTAGTTCTTAGATCATTGGGAGGCTGGCCATTCGGCCATGCCTAGACCTCATGCTTATGTATTTTCAACGGTGGAGTTTCTACACACCATAGATTAAGGTGTGGAGCTCTGCTGTACCTCGTGTATTAATGCAATTACTATTGTTCTTCCATTCAATTCCGCTTGTTCTTGTTCTAAGATATCACTTGTTCTTCAACTTGATGAATGTGATGATCCGTGACACTCATCATCATTCTCACCCATGAACAAGGTGACTGACAACCACTCTTGTTCTACAAGCGATCAAGGCCATAGTGAATATCTCTTGGATTCCTGATTGCACGATGCATGGTTGATCGCCTGACAACCGAGTGCTCGTCTGACAAACGAGCCAACCATTCCGTGAGATCAGAGTCTTCGTGGTATAGGCGAGAACTGATGGCGGCATTCAAGAGAATCCGGAAGGTCTAACCTTGTTTGTGGTATTCCGAGTAGGATTCAATGATTGAATGACTGTGACGTGCTTCAAACTCCTGAGGGCGGGGCGTTAGTGACAGACGCAAAAGAATCACTGGATTCTATTCCGGCCTGATTGAGAACCGACAGATGAATTCCGCTATGCTGTGACAGAGCATATGCAATCGCTTTCACTGAGAGGATGGGAGGTAGCCACTGACAACGGTGAAACCCTTGCTTAAGCTTGCCATGGAAAGGAGTAAGAAGGATTGGATGAAGACAGTAGGAAAGCAGAGAGACGGAAGGGAAGGCATCTTCATGCGCTTATCTGAAGTTCCTACCAATGAATTACATAAGTATCTCTATCTTTACCTTTGTGTTATTTTCGTTCATCACCATTATCATTTGCGTTTGCCTGACTAAGATTTACAAGATGACCATAGCTTGCTTCAATACTAACAATCTCCGTGGGATCGACCCTTACTCGCGTAAGGTTTATTACTTGGACGACCCAGTGCACTTGCTGGTTAGTTGTGCGAAGTTGTGTAATGCCATGGTATTGAGCCACCAAGTTTTTGGGGTTCATGACTGGGGATTATGAGAGTTGTGAAAAAGTATTGTTCACAATTTCGCGCACCAGGGACTATCTTGTGTTTAAGGCACACGGCTATCCTTCTGTAACAAGGGAGAGTAAGCATACAGAGCTTCTCTCAATACAGAGTCAAACAAAGCCCCCACAATCAAACTCTAAGTTTGGTGTTGGGAGGCCACAACCAAACTCTAAGTTTGGTGTTGAGAAGACCCCACATTTAAACTCTAAGTTTGGTGTTAGGAGGCCACAACCAAACTCTAAGTTTGGTGTTGAATCCCCACAACCAAACTCTAAGTTTGGTGTTGGGACTATACAACATTGACCTGATCACATGTGAGGCTCCATGAGGGCCCACTGTCAAGCTATTGATATTAAAGAAGCGCTTATTGGGAGCCAACCTAATTTTTATTATCTAATTTTATTTTTTATTTTATTTTTCTTTTATGTTTTATTAGGTACATGATCATATGGAGACACGAAAAAATATTAAAATTAAAAAAAAAAACAGAATAAAAAACAGCAGAAAAATCACACCCCGGAGGAAGGATTTATTGGCGTTTAAACGCCAGTAAGGAGCATCTGGCTGGCATTCAACGCCAGAATAGAGCATGGATCTGGCGTTGAACGCCAGAAACAAGCAACACCCTGGCGTTCAAACACCAGGAATGCACCCTGAGGAGAGCTGGTGCTGAATGCCAGAAACAAGCATGGAACTGGCGTTCAACGCTAGAAACATGTTGCACATGGGCGTTGAACGCCCAGAACATGCATCACTTCGGCGTTTAAACGCTAGAATTGCATGCAAAGGCATTTTACATGCCTAATTGGCGCAGGGATGTAAATCCTTGACACCTCAGGATCTATGGACCCCACAAGATCATCTCAGGATCTGTGGACCCCATAGGATCCCAACCTACCATATTCTCCCCTCTTCTCAACATTCATCCTCTCTTCCCCAAAAACACTCTTCCCCAAAAACCCTTCACCAATCACCTCAATCTCTCTTTCCAATTATCCCCTTCACCACTCACATCCATCCACTCTTCCCCATAAACCCCACCTACCTTCAAAATTCAATATTTCTTTCCCACTCAAACCCACCCTAAATGGCCGAACCTACTCCCTCTCCCCTTACTATATAAACCCCTCTATTCTCCTTAATTTTCACACAACACAACCCCCTCCTCGACACCTTGGCCGAATACGCCTCCCTTACTCTCCTCCATATTTTCTCTTTTTCTTCTTCTTTTCTTTCTTCTCTTGCTCGAGGGCGAGCAATATTTTAAGTTTGGTGTGGTAAAAGCATAAGCCTTTTGTTTTTCCATTACCATTGATGGTACCTAAGGCCGGAGAAACCTCTAGAAAAGGGAAAGGGAAGACAAAAGCTTCCACCTCCGAGTCATGAGAGATGGAAAGATTCATCTCCAAAGCCCATCAAGACCACTTCTATGATGTTGTGGCCAAGAAGAAGGTGATTCCCGAGGTCCCTTTCAAGCTCAAGAAAAATGAGTATCCGGAGATCGGACATGAGATCTAAAGAAGAGGTTGGGAAGTTCTGACCAACCCCATTCAACAAGTCGGAATCTTGATGGTTCAAGAGTTCTATGCCAATGCATGGATCACTAGGAACCATGATCAAAGTAAGAACCCGAACCCAAAGAATTATCTTACAATGGTTCGGGGGAAATACTTAGATTTTAGTCCAGAAAATGTGATGTTGGCGTTCAACTTGCCCATGATGCAAGGAGATGCACGCCCCTACACTAGAAGGGTCAACTTTAATCAAAGGTTGGACCAAGTCCTTATGGACATATGTGTGGAAGGAGCTCAATGGAAAAGAGACTCCAAAGGCAAGCCGGTTCAACTAAGAAGACTGGACCTCAAGCCTGTGGCTAGAGGATGGTTGGAATTCATCCAACGCTCCATCATCCCCACTAGCAACCGATCTGAAGTTATTGTGGATCGGGCCATCATGATTCATAGCATCATGATTGGAGAGGAAGTAGAAATTCATGAAGTTATCTCCCTTGAATTCTACAAAATAGCCGATATGCCCTCTACTTTGCAAGGTTAACTTTTCCTCATCTTATTTGCCATCTATGTTACTCAGCTGGAGTGATCATTGAAGGAGACATCCCCATTGAGGAAGACAAGCCCATCACTAAGAAAAGGATTGAGCAAACAAGAGAGCCCACTCATGGAACCCAAGAAATGCATGAGGAAGCTCATCACCAAGAAATCCCGGAGATGCCTCAAGGGATGCACTTTCCTCCCAACAACTATTGGGAACAACTCAACACTTCTCTAGAAGATTTGAGTTATAATGTGGATCAATTAAGGGTGGAACATCAAGAGCACTCCATCATTCTCCATAAATTAGAGAAGATCAAAGAGCAATGAGGGAGGAGCAACAAAGGCAAGGAAGAGACATAAAAGAGCTTAAGGACATCATTGGTCCTTCAAGAAGAAGATGCCACTAAGGTGGACTCATTTCTTGTTCTTATTTCTCTGTTTTTCGATTTTTTATGCTATATGTGTGTTTATGTTTGTGTCTTTCCTACATGATCATTAGTGTTTAGTAACTATGTCTTAAGGCTATGAATAATTCCATAAATCCTTCACCTCTCTTAAATGAAAAATGTTTCTAATTCAAAAGAACAAGAAGTACATGAATTTTGAAATTATCCTTAAATTGAGTTTAATTATATTGATGTGGTGACAATACTTTTTATTTTCTGAATGAATACTTGAACGGTGCATAATTTTGATCTTGTTGTTTATGAATGTTAAAATTATTGGCTCTTGAAAGAATGATGAACAAAGGGAATGTTATTGACAATCTAAAAAATCATGAAAATTAATTCTTGAAGCAAGAAAAAGCAGTGAAAAAGAAAAAGCTTGCGAAAAAAAAGCAAGCATAAAAAGCCAATAGCCCTTAAAACCAAAAGGCAAGGGTAAAAAGGATCCAAGGCGTTCAGCATCAATGCATAGGAGGGCCCAAGGAAATAAAATCCAGGCCTAAGCGGCTAAATCAAGCTGTCCCTAACCATGTGCTTGTGGCATGCAGGTCCAAGTGAAAAGCTTGAGACTGAGTGGTTAAAGTCGTGATCCAAAGCAAAAAGAGTGTGCTTAAGAGCTCTGGACACCTCTAACTGGGGACTTTAGCAAAACTGAGTCACAATCTGAAAAGGTTCACCCAGTCATGTGTCTGTGGCATTTATGTATCCGGTGGTAATACTGGAAAACAAAGTGCTTAGGGCCACGGCCAAGACTCATAAAAGTAGCTGTGTTCAAGAATCAACAAACTTAACTAGGAGAATCAATAACACTATCTAAAATTCTAAGTTCCTATAGATGCCAATCATTTTAAACTTCAAAGGAGAAAGTGAGATGCCAAAACTGTTCAGAAGCAAAAAGCTACAAGTCCCGCTCATCTAATTAGAATTAATATTCATTGATATTTTGAGATTTATAGTATATTCTCTTCTTTTTATCCTAATTTATTTTCTGTTGCTTGGGGACAAGCAACAATTTAAGTTTGGTGTTGTGATGAGCGGATAATTTATACGCTTTTTGGCATTGTTTTTAGGTAGTTTTTAGTAGGATCTAGCTACTTTTAGGGATGTTTTCATTAGTTTTTATGCTAAATTTACATTTCTGGACTTTACTATGAGTTTGTGTGTTTTTCTATGATTTCAGGTAATTTCTGGCTGAAATTGAGGGACCTGAGCAAAACTCTGATAAAAGGCTGACAAAGGACTGCTGATGTTGTTGGATTCTGACCTCTCTGCACTCGAAATGAATTTTATGGAGCTACAGAACTCTAAATGGCGCGCCCTCAACGGCATTGGAAAGCAGACATCCAGAGCTTTCCAGCAATATATAATAGTCTATACTTTATTCATGATTAGATGACATAAACTGGCGCTCAACGCCAGTTCCATGCTGCATTCTGGAGTCAAACACCAGAAACACGTCACGAACCAGAGTTGAATGCCAAAAACACGTTACAACTTGGCGTTCAACTCCAAAAGAAGCCTCTGCACGTGTAAAGCTCAAGCTCAGTCCAAGCACACACCAAGTGGGCCTCGGAAGTGGATTTCTGCATCAATTACTTACTTTTGTAAACCCTAGTAGCTAGGCTATAAATAGAACTTTTTACTAGTGTAGTAGACGTCTTTGATTGTAAGATCTTTTGACCACGTTACATCTTTTGGTCTCAGTTTTATTCTATTATTCATCTTAGGAGACTATTGATCACATTTGGGGGCTGGCCATTCGGCCATGCCTGAACCCTCATCACTTATGTATTTTCAACGGTGGAGTTTCTGCACACCATAGATTAAGGGTGTGGAGCTCTGCTGTACCTCAAGTTTAATGCAATTATTACTATTTTCTATTCAATTTGACTTATTCTTATTCTAAGATATTCGTTGCACTTCACCATGATGAATATGATGATCCATGACACTCATCATCATTCTCACCTATGAACGCGTGACTGACAACCACTTTCATTCTACCTTAGACCGGGCGCATATCTCTTGGATTCCTTAAGTAGAATCTTTGTGGTATAAGCTAGAATTGATGGCAGCATTCATGGGAATCCGGAAAGTCTAACCTTGTCTGTGGTATTCCGAGTAGGATTCCGGGATTGAATGACTGTGACGAGCTTCAAACTCGCGATTGCTGGGCGTGATGACAAACGCAAAAGAATCAAGCGATTCTATTCCAACATGATCGAGAACCGATAGATGATTAGCCATGCTGTGACAGAGCATTTGGACCATTTTTACTGAGAGGATGGGATGTAGCCATTGACAACGATGATGCCCTACATACAGCTTGCCATAGAAAGGAGTAAGAAGGATTGGATAAAAGCAGTAGGAAAGTAGAGATTCAGAAGGAACATAGCACCTCCACACACTTGTCTAAAATTCCCACCATTGAATTACATGAGTAACTCTATCTTTATTTTCTGTTTATTATTTATTATTATTCGAAAACCCAATAATCAAATACTATCCACTTGACTGAGATTTACAAGGTTACCATAGCTTGCTTCATACCAACAATCTCTGTGGGATCGACCCTTACTCACGTAAGGTTTATTACTTGGACGACCTAGTACACTTGCTGGTTAGTTGTGCGGAGTTGTGACTAAGTGTGATTCATGTTTGAGAGCATGAAGTCTTTGGAGCCATTGTTGATGATCACAATTTCGTCCACCAGTCGTCCATGCGTACGCGTGGAAATCAGAGTGGGAAAGTGACGCGTGCGCGTCACTCACGTGTACGCGTGGAGGCGTTTTGTGCTCCGCGCACAAATCTGGCACAATACCATCACAACTCGCTGGTTTTTCTACCACGCAGCAGCATCAATGTAACACCCTAATTACCCTAAGCCTTACCTCATGCCGTAAAGCAAAGGTTAATCAAAGGTTACAACAAATCTATGACTTATACATATACATATATATATAAGGAGTAATAATTCTAGAAGCTCAATGAAGAAAATAAGCTCAATTACAAAATTACAAAGCGCGAACGTTCACACGAAGCTACAAGCGTAAAAGACAAGGTCCATTATGTGAGATAGCAAGATATATGTAGTTATATAAGAGTATAATAATCATAAGATACTAGTCTTAGCCTGCAGAGTTTATGCCGACTAATTAAATACTGACATGCAGAGTTTTGAATGTAAAACAGCTTATACAGTATCTCTCTCTCAAAGTAAGCCTCTAAGGTAAAACAAATACAAAAGTGAGAGTACTAATGAAAATAAATCAAAGGACTCCAAAACATGATAAAGATCCTTTGCTCTGTCACCGTCAAGCAACTCACTGAGGTGGGTTGCGACCTGCATTTGAAAAATAACAACAGAATATGGTATGAGAACCGGAGGTTCTCAGTATGGTAACAGTGCCCAATAATGTAAGATATATGGTTCCGGAATGCCGAAGGCAATCCTAGAACTTCACATCGATACAGAATATCCAAGCCTTAACAAAATAAATAACTTAAACCATAAACCGTAAACAGGGTTATCTAAACTTAGGGAATGTCTAACTAATACTGATCACACCGTTGTATCCCACAGCCTTCGCCAAGCTAACCTCCGTGTGATCCCATCGCCACCGCCTACCTAACCTCCTCAGCACCAGACAATCACAGATAATGCAAGTAAGTAAAACACAGGTAGTAATCATATATAACAAGTAATTCAAGAAGCAAGTAGGCATATTACACAATTAGGCAAACTCAAGTAATCAAAGCAAACAAGTGATGCCAAGGCATCTTAGGCTAGTTTCACTAGCATTTTTCTGTTAGTTTTAGTTGTTTTATGCATTTTCTTGAGCTTAAAGTAACCAAGAATGGTTAAATGAACAACAAAGCAATGAACCATCCAAACAGTATGATTTTGATGCAAATTCCATGAGTTTTTAGTGATATTACTTGAATGCTATGAATGGAAGAATTCTCATGAAATTTTGCAAGACTTTGATGCAGTTGTTTGGATGATTTCAGGGAAGAAGAGGCTAGGCAAGGAAGCAACAAAATCAATAATGGAAGCTTGAAGATCACATGTGGAGTTTAAGTTCCAGTTTAAGCTTAAACTGGAACTTAAACTGCCAAGCCATATAATGCTGAAAGTGGCGTTTAACCTCCAGTTTAACCTTAAACTGGAAGTTAAACGCCAGAATAAGAAAGGCACCAAAGCTGAAAGTGGCGTTTAACCTCCAGTTTAAGGTTAAACTGGAAGTTAAACGCCAGAATCATGGAAGTTGAGAAATGCTGAAACTGGCGTTTAACCTCCAGTTTAACCTTAAACTGGAAGTTAAACGCCAGAATGAGAATTTCACCAAGGGAGCATTTCCACGTTTAACCTCCAGTTTAACCTTAAACTGGAGGTTAAACGTGTTCGACCCACATTATGCACCAGGAAGCCATTTCCACGTTTAAGCTCCAGTTTAAGCTTAAACTGGAGCTTAAACGTGTTCGACATTCACACTCCAGGGTTGCCTTCTTCATTCCCACGTTTAAGCTCCAGTTTAACCTTAAACTGGAGCTTAAACGTGTTCGACCCACAAATTGCCTCCAGGGTTGCTTTCTTCATTTCCACGTTTAAGCTTCAGTTTAACCTTAAACTGAAGCTTAAACGTGTTCGACATTTCATACTCCTGGGTTGCTTTCTTCCATTTCCACGTTTAAGTTTTAGTTTAACCTTAAACTTCAACTTAAACTTCAACTTAAACGCCACTCTTTGAAAGGGTTTCTGGGCCAAATATATTGAAGTTTAAGTTAGCATTTGAGCACAAACATTAACTTAAACGTATTATGGTATGAAACCCAATTGAATATCATGGTTTATGGGATTGGGCCTAAAGAATTGATGAGTCTGTACTTCAAATTGTTGAGTCTTGTGTCATTACTTGTTTATCACTAAGTTTGCTCAATGAATGTTACAGAATGGGATCACAGCCTCATCAGGATTATGGACCACAAACCCAAAGCAAAAGGAAATCAGGGAAAAGCCTCAAAGCCCAAGAAACACAACAGAAGCTCAATTTAGGAAGTGTATAAATAGGATAGAATTTAAGTTAGTAGGACCTTTTTTTTTTACACTGGAGAACTTTTCATCAATTTTTTCTAGTTTTGAATTCGGAGCTATGACTCACTAAACCCCTTTCATTGGGTTAGGGAGCTCTATTGTAATTCAATGAATCAATAATAGTTTTTATCTTCTTCTTCAATCTTTTCTCTTGAATTTTGTTAGAAAGCTTCTCGATCTAATTCCATTGGGTAGTTGTCTTGGGAAAGAAATTACCCATAATTGGAATCCTTCGGAACCTTGGGAAAGGAATGGAGGATTCATGCTAGAGAAGCTTTCTCACAGTGAATTGGATTGGGGTTTGGATGGATATTGTGACATGTAATCCTACCAAATTGTGGTTCATGAAACTGTGTGGTATAATCAGTGATCGAGCATCATCTCTTCTTATGAACATTTAAACCAAGGGATTGGGAATTTGTTTGTTTTTAGAGAGAATTGGTGAGCCAAGGGATTGGGATCCAATCATATAAGATTGCCAAGCAAAATTCAATGAATGCATTGGTTGAGGAAGAGATAAAAATGTTTTGATTCGGAGATCTCAATATCTCCTAACACCCAATGAACTCCCCATTTCTGATCTACACTTTCTCTTTACATTCTGCAATTTAATTTCATGCAAACACCCCCATCCCTTTTTAATTCCAGCACTTTAACTTCTCGCTCTTTAATTCATGCAATTTAAGATTCCGTAATTCTCATCTAAATCTTGATTCCGCTCAACTAGAACAAACTTCTAATCCGAATTGCTCATTCAACCAATCCTTGTGGGATTTGACCTCACTCTATTGTGAGTTTTTACTTGACGATAACCGGTGCACTTGCCGGAAGGAATTTTTGCCGATTGTGCAATTTCCTAAATCGTAGCTATATCAAGTTTTATGGCTATCAAGTTTATGGCGCTGTTGCCGGGGATTGGTTTTCGATTGACAATTCTCAAATTAGAAGTTAACTAGATTGAGCATTTTTCTTGTTTTGATAATTTAGTTCAAGTTACTTGTTGAATTTTAATTTCTGCACTCTGTTATTTGATCTTTCTTTCTTATGCCTTTCAATTCAAGCAACTAACTCACTGACCCACTAACTATTTGAATTAATTCCTCAACTGCTCTAACCATACTCTTCCATTAACCAAGAGTATTCCACTTGTTTGTTGCTTGTGGTGTGTTCTTGTATGACAGGTAGGAGAGGAGAGACAACAACTCCTCCATATACCGAACCAGAGAGGACCCTTCATAAACTTAGAAGGGAAGCAAGAGGGAAGAGAGTACTGAGAGAAGAAGAATCTGAAGGAGAGTCTGAGGATAATTTTGAGGAAGCTCTAGATCTCAACATGGATAGAGAAGTTCACAACCATGAGAGGGCTGATGGAAACAATGCCATTCCTGAGAGGAGGGTTCTTGGTTCATACATAAACCCAACCTCTGGGAATTGTGGTAGCAGCATTCAGAAACCACCCATTCAGGCCAACAATTTTGAACTCAAACCACAGCTAATATCATTGGTGGAAGATCATTGTTCATTTGGTGGGAGTGTTAATGAAGACCCAAACCAACATCTCACAAAATTCCTGAGAATTTGCGACACTGTGAAGTCCAATGGAGTCCAGGAAGATGCTTATAAACTGCTCTTATTCCCATTTTCACTTAGGGACAAGGCAGCTAAGTGGTTAGAATCATTCCCAAGGGGGAGCCTAACAACCTGGGATGAGGTGGAAAGCAAGTTTCTGGCACGTTTCTACCCCCCACAAAAGGTCAATAGGCTTCGATCTGAGGTTCAAACTTTCAGACAATAGGATGGTGAAACCCTCTACGAGGCATGGGAAAGGTTCAAAGAATTGACAAGGAAATGCCCACCAGACATGTTCCATGACTGGGTGCAATTGCATATTTTCTATGATGGACTTTCTTATGAATCAAGGAAGGCTGTAGACCATTCATCAGGAGGTTCATTGAACAGGAAAAAGACTATGGAAGAAGCCATTGAAGTGATTGAGACAGTGGCTGAGAATGAGTACTACTATGCTTCAGAGAGGCACAACACTAAGGGAGTCATGGAGCTGAACCATGTTGATACAATTCTAGCCCAAAACAAGGTGTTTGCCAAACAACTAGCAGAGCTCACCAGGAAATTAGACACAAAGCAAGTGGCTGCAATACACACACAAGATCAAGAGGAAATAAGCACTGAAGGAGGTGATTGGGAAGAGGCCAACTATGTGGGAAATCAACAAAGGCAACCATATGATCCACATTCCAACACTTACAACCCAGGATGGAAAAACCACCCAAACTTCGGGTGGGGAAACCAGCGAAGCCAACCACAAAACCACAAACCTTACAACCCCAACCAACATAATAATTCCACATACCAAAACTCCAACCAAAGATCATACCAAGCCACACAAAACACTTACTCCCAACCACCATATCATGGCCAAAATAATCAACCTGCCCAATCTAATCCAACCCAACAATTTCAAGATCAATTAAACAGGATAGAAGGAATGTTAGCAAACATGGGTCAGGACATAAGTGAGTTGAAAAGCTTTAGGGATGATGTGAGATCGACCTTAAGGAACCATGGTGAAAAACTCAAGTGGATGGAGTCTCGAGTAGGAGAGCTATCTCAACAGGCCCCAAGTCAACTGCAGTGTTCCCTAGTGACACAGAAAAGAATCCTAAAGGGGAATAAAAGGAAGTGAGATGGGAAGAATGCAAGGCCATCACCATATTGAAGGAAGTCTCAGAAGAAGAAGGAATCAGACCCTCAGAACAGGAGCCAGAAATCTTGAAGGAAGGTGTGGAAGAAGCTAAGCAGGAAAGTGAAACTGAGCAAGCCAAGGAACTGCAAAATGAAGGCATGCTGGAAACTTACCAACCAAGAGCACCATTTCCTCAGAGGTTAGGAGGAGGTGAAAAAGGAAAAACATATTCAAGGTTTTTAGAGACATTTAAGTCTCTCCATATCAATATTCCCTTTCTTGAGATTCTCCAGCAGATGCCTACACATATCAAGTATTTGAAGGAATTGCTGAGCAAGAAAAGAGTTTTGAAGGGAGGACAAACTGTAATAATGAACAAAGAATGCAGTGCCCTCATCAAGAAGGACATAGTCTCTAAGAAAACAGACCCAGGAAGCTTTCATATCCCCTGCATCATAGGGGAAACAAAAATTGACAGAGGATTCTGTGATCTAGGAGCTAGCATAAATGTGATGCCTCTGACTCTTATGAAGAGGCTACAACTGAATGAGGTGAGGTCCACTGATGTAATCATACAACTGGCTGACAAAACTCAAAAGCAAGCTGAAGGGGTAGTTGAGAATGTGCTGGTGAAAGTGGGAAATTATTTCTTCCCCACAGACTTTGTCATTTTGAACATGGAGGAAAGCTACCTACACCCTATCATTTTGGGAAGGCCATTTCTAGCCACTGCTAGAGCGCTCATAGATGTAGAACAAGGAGAGCTAATTTTGAGAATACATGATGAACAGCTCATTTTCCATGTTTTCAAACCTGCATCTGAGCCTGAACCAGAATCTGAAAAGCCTAAGGATGATAGTAGCCATCTGTGTTTGGAGGAAAGCAATCCAGCAGCTGAAACTCTAAAACAGTCCTTGGAAGGCAAACAAGATTTGCAAGAGTTAAAGCCACAAGAATCAAAAGAAACAGATAAGAAGGAACCTCCTGGCATAACGGTCAATGAAGAAATCCTCAAGAGAGAGGGAAGAATTGTAAAGAAAGTGCCAAGAGGGTGGAGAAACAAGAAAATTCCCACTGAAGGTTTCTCTCTGGGAGATAAAGTGATAACAAGCCATTATTTGCCAATCCCACCTGACCTCAAACCCATTCCTTCCCAGCTCCCTCAAGTGTTCACAATCAGGAAAGTTCTTTCTATGGAACATTTGGAAATCATGAAGGAATCAAATGGGGACGTTTTCATAGTGAGAGGAGAAGACATCAAGCACTACAATCCACCCTAACAAGGGACAACCGTCAAGCTAGTGACGTTAAAGAAGCGCTTCATGGGAGGCAACCCATGTTTTAGTATCCTTACTCTTTATTGTTTTGCTCTGCATTTAATAAAGCATGGTTTCTTATGCATGAACTTGAATCCTCAGGACAACTGTTGATAAGGTGCACTAAACATTGCATGTAAAATACAATTGGTCTCTGAGTTTGGTGTGCCTGAAGGCATCCCCAAATCTTATCAAATTGTATTCAATCTTTCATTTAAGGTGCATAACCAAACATTAAGTTTGGTGTTCCTCTTTGAACACAGTTAATGAAAAGCAAGAAGTTTCTCTGGATTTAGAAATTCATGACAAGTACACCATTTGCATGTTTTAATACTTTGATTTCAATTACTTTAGGTAGTAAAATTGTTTAGGATCAAAGAGCCAAAGTGACTATGATTTATTAAGAATTATGCACATTCATTAAGGACAACCAACATGGATTTCATGTCATCAGGAGACATTACCAAACACTAAGTTTGGTGTCCAATAATAAGTGTGCATACATATAAAAGTCACGGCTATAAGCTCATGACGACAATCATTGATTTACAATTCAAAAAGAATGAAAAACATGTGCAAGTACTATTCATTATTCACATGGACCGAAAAATAATAGCAAATTTGTTTGTTTGTGCAGGTACAAAAGGAAGGATAAGAATGGAGGAAGAAGACAAGGGGAAGGTACGGTTCTTGGTCAAAAAGGAAGTTCACAAGTCTTTGAAACTAACACATGGGAAAAGGAAGTTCTGCATGAAAAGATAGCTACATGTACAACCTAATGCACCCAGAATACTTCCAAGAAAGTGAAAAGCAATCCGTCCTTCTCCCTAATTCATACATTTACCATCAAGCCATACTTCACAAATCACCCTAGCCGTCCATTTTTCACTTGCGTGCACTATAAAGAACCACTTGGGGAACGAGTTCCACACCACCAAATCTCTTTCTTGCACATTTTCTTTCATCATAGCATAACTATCTCTTGCCGAAAACAACCTCACCACACTTCTAACAACACTTTCTTACTTCACCTTGTCAACTTTAGCTTGTCACTTGCCAAAACTAAAGAACCAATGGCAGCCTCATCCAGCCACAAAAGAAGAAAAGATAAGCAGCCAATGGAGGAGGAAAGGGAATTTGATGCATGGAAATACAAATCAGTTTTCCATGAGATTCAAGCCGAATGGATGAGACCTAAAAGGGTACTAGCTGAGGTTCCCTTTGACCTTGAAAAGGATGAGTTCCCAGGTATTTGGGAGAAGATCAAAAAGAGGAAGTGGGAGCTCTTGACTAAGCCAATCACTAAGATCAACATCAACCTGGTGAAGGAGTTTTATGCAAATGCAGTGAGGGAGGATCCAACCGTGGAACCCACCTATAAAAGCTATGTGAGAGGGGTGAAAGTTGACTTCAGCCCCAAGGCAATCATGAAAACTCTTGGCCTGAAAAATATACGTTTCAGCCAAGCAAGTTATGAGGAAAGGATGATAGGAGAACCTGACTATACGACTATTGCTGAAGACCTTTGTGCCATCAGAGCTGAATGGGTGAGAAAAACAAAAGGGGCTCCCAGAGTCTTGAGAAGGGGAGACCTAACACCTGAAGCTAAAGGGTGATATGCAATAGTTAGGAGATCCATCCTACCCACTGCAAACTCTTCAGAAATAGTCCCTAAAAGAGCCATCTTGCTACATTGCATTATGGTGGGAGGGGAGATCAAAGTTCATAAACTCATTGCTGAATAGATACAAGAGTTTAGTGAGAAAAGTGACCCTGACTCCTGGCTCCACTTCCCTAGCACCATCATTAGACTATGCATCGATGCCCAAGTACCACTTGAAGATGAAAGACCTAATTGGCTATATCCTGGAATGGCCATAACTCCTCACAGAATGACTCTTGGCCCAATTGCCCCAAGACATACAAAAAGAAGAAATGAAGAAGGGCAACAAGCAGAAGAGGAGCAAGAAGCAGAGCAAGAAGGAGAAGAAGAGCAAGAAGAGCAAGGAAATACAGAAAGAAGGCAACAAGTTCCCAGAGACCCCATGGATATGAGCAGACTGCAGGAAATCATGGAAGGAATGTCTCAACAATACATGAGGTCTCAAGAGAGGCAAGAGGAATTTCACCTAAAAATGATGGACATGCAAAGGAACTTTGAATCAAGATTCCTAGATCTGCAAAGGGAACAGAATTTACAATTACAGGAATCCCTCAGCCACATATGCCAACACCAAGATGCCAATATCTTGGCAATCAAGGAAGCCACCACTTTGCAGAATGCAAGATACTCAGTTCAAGCTGATTACAACATTAGTTCTCAAATCAAGCTTAACTACATAGGGGAACATCTGCACAAGATGGACCCAGCATTCCCAGCTTTTGATGAGTATTTCAAAGGGAGAAACGAAGGAGAAATAAACAAGGCAATGGTCCTTGAAAAAGGGGTGGAAGAAACAATGAAAAAGGCTGGATTCTGGACAAAGCTCATGAGAAAAGACAAAGGAAGTACAAGTGGTCAAAAAGAGGTAAGAAGCAAGAAGAAGCAGGACCCCAAGAATCAAAAAGAACCAAGCAACAAATGAGAGGTGGTCTTATTCCTTAATGATCAAATAATAGTTTGTGAATTGTCTTTATGAGCTTTCTTTCATTTTGAGTCATTTAAGTTTCATGAGAAAATTCTAGTATGTTTGTCTGTTTACTGCTTTGAATAAAGTGAATGCCTAGATGCTTGGATATAACTTCACCTTCTTAAACAAATGCTTGCCATGCTTGTTCTATTCCAAAAATAAAAGAAAAGTTTGAACAAAAGTAACTTGGCTCAATTAGTGACAAATCAAGTAGAATTAAGTGGTGGTATGCATGCTTGATTGTTTAGTCAGATCACTAGAAATTGAGTGTAGAATTATCAATTTTTGTGTAGAAGTTGAGTACTGTCTATGGATCTTGATGAATAAATGTCTTTGGCTATGAAAAAGAAAGAAAAAGAAGAAGAAAAAGCCACTGAAAAAGGGCAACCAAAAAGCAAAAAAATTGAGAAAATAAGCTAGGCACCAATGGTTTGAACTTCTGAGACAAATGCCTGTGGTGTTTATGTATTAAGGATATGCTTGGATGAATAGGTTCTGAGGAGTGTTTCAACACTTGGTAACTTGGGTTAACTAACCCGGGATTATCAACCAAAAGTCCATTATCAAGAGCAACCTAAATACAAAACATTTAGTCACACAAAGAGGTGCTGGGCACCAATGTCTCAAGAAGAAATGTGAACTAAAATTCCTGTAGTGGATATGTGTAGTGCACTGATAAGAAAAAGAAAATGCCAAAGGCTTGTGCAACACATGACACTGAGCAAACAAGGAGCAAAGGAGCTCTAAGAAAAAAAGAAAAACAAAGAAGGGAAAAGTGCCAAAGACATAAGAGTAACAAGAGGCCATAGCAGTGTTTGATGAATGCAATGAAAAAGTGATAATCTTACCTGATAAGAATGAAAAAGTGATGCTGCAACTTTCTGCATAAAACCCTTCTGATGAACTTCAAATGCTTGCTAATATAGCCAATGTAATTACTTTTTGTTTCATACTTTCTTCTCAAATAACTCAGGACTTGCTTAGGGACAAGCAAGTATTAAGTTTGGTGTTGTGATGCCAAGGCATCTTAGGCTAGTTTCACTAGCATTTTTCTGTTAGTTTTAGTTGTTTTATGCATTTTCTTGAGCTTAAAGTAACCAAGAATGGTTAAATGAACAACAAAGCAATGAACCATCCAAACAGTATGATTTTGATGCAAATTCCATGAGTTTTTAGTGATATTACTTGAATGCTATGAATGGAAGAATTCTCATGAAATTTTGCAAGACTTTGATGCAGTTGTTTGGATGATTTCAGGGAAGAAGAGGCTAGGCAAGGAAGCAACAAAATCAATAATGGAAGCTTAAAGATCACATGTGGAGTTTAAGTTCCAGTTTAAGCTTAAACTGGAACTTAAACTGCCAAGCCATATAATGCTGAAAGTGGCGTTTAACCTCCAGTTTAACCTTAAACTGGAAGTTAAACGCCAGAATAAGAAAGGCACCAAAGCTGAAAGTGGCGTTTAACCTCCAGTTTAAGGTTAAACTGGAAGTTAAACGCCAGAATCATGGAAGTTGAGAAATGCTGAAACTGGCGTTTAACCTCCAGTTTAACCTTAAACTGGAAGTTAAACGCCAGAATGAGAATTTCACCAAGGGAGCATTTCCACGTTTAACCTCCAGTTTAACCTTAAACTGGAGGTTAAACGTGTTCGACCCACATTATGCACCAGGAAGCCATTTCCACGTTTAAGCTCCAGTTTAAGCTTAAACTGGAGCTTAAACGTGTTCGACATTCACACTCCAGGGTTGCCTTCTTCATTCCCACGTTTAAGCTCCAGTTTAACCTTAAACTGGAGCTTAAACGTGTTCGACCCACAAATTGCCTCCAGGGTTGCTTTCTTCATTTCCACGTTTAAGCTTCAGTTTAACCTTAAACTGAAGCTTAAACGTGTTCGACATTTCATACTCCTGGGTTGCTTTCTTCCATTTCCACGTTTAAGTTTCAGTTTAACCTTAAACTTCAACTTAAACTTCAACTTAAACGCCACTCTTTGAAAGGGTTTCTGGGCCAAATATATTGAAGTTTAAGTTAGCATTTGAGCACAAACATTAACTTAAACGTATTATGGTATGAAACCCAATTGAATATCATGGTTTATGGGATTGGGCCTAAAGAATTGATGAGTCTGTAACTTCAAATTGTTGAGTCTTGTGTCATTACTTGTTTATCACTAAGTTTGCTCAATGAATGTTACAGAATGGGATCACAGCCTCATCAGGATTATGGACCATAAACCCAAAGCAAAAGGAAATCAGGGAAAAGCCTCAAAGCCCAAGAAACACAACAGAAGCTCAATTTAGGAAGTGCATAAATAGGATAGAATTTAAGTTAGTAGGACCTTTTTTTTGACACTTGAGAACTTTTCATCAATTTTTCTAGTTTTGAATTCGGAGCTATGACTCACTAAACCCCTTTCATTGGGTTAGGGAGCTCTATTGTAATTCAATGAATCAATAATAGTTTTTATCTTCTTCTTCAATCTTTTCTCTTGAATTTTGTTAGAAAGCTTCTCGATCTAATTCCATTGGGTAGTTGTCTTGGGAAAGAAACTACCCATAATTGGAATCCTTCGGAACCTTGGGAAAGGAATGGAGGATTCATGCTAGAGAAGCTTTCTCACAGTGAATTGGATTGGGGTTTGGATGGATATTGTGACATGTAATCCTACCAAATTGTGGTTCATGAAACTGTGTGGTATAATCAGTGATCGAGCATCATCTCTTCTTATGAACATTTAAACCAAGGGATTGGGAATTTGTTTGTTTTTAGAGAGAATTGGTGAGCCAAGGGATTGGGATCCAATCATATAAGATTTCCAAGCAAAATTCAATGAATGCATTGGTTGAGGAAGAGATAAAAATGTTCTGATTCGGAGATCTCAATATCTCCTAACACCCAATGAACTCCCCATTTCTGATCTACACTTTCTCTTTACATTCTGCAATTTAATTTCATGCAAACACCCCCATCCCTTTTTAATTCCAGCACTTTAACTTCTCGCTCTTTAATTCATGCAATTTAAGATTCCGCAATTCTCATCTAAATCTTGATTCCGCTCAACTAGAACAAACTTCTAATCCGAATTGCTCATTCAACCAATCCTTGTGGGATTCGACCTCACTCTATTGTGAGTTTTTACTTGACGATAACCGGTGCACTTGCCGGAAGGAATTTTTGCCGATTGTGCAATTTCCTAAATCGTAGCTATATCAAGTTTTATGGCTATCAACAAGCACATAAGAGATGCATATGATGAATGCCTGTCTTATTGGCTCGTGATATCACTTGTCGGTCTATAAATGCGAATCCAACACATCCTTTCAGATGTAGTTTTTCTGCCACGCCCACGGATATAATGCCAGACACACTCTATTCACCCACGGATATAGTGTCGGCCACAGTCGCATGCGCAACCCAAGGATATAGTTCCTGACACACTCTTGCAGCAAAAAATATTATCAATCATAATTCAATCCCAGGGACAGAATACCCTGCACACTATAATACTTAACCCAAGGATATAGTGCTTGGCACACTCTCAACATTCAACAAGATCATCATTCCTTTTTGAATTACCACGACACTTAACCCAAGGATATAGTGCTTGGCACAACATTCATCAAGATCATCATTCCTTTTTGAATTACCACCACACTTAACCCTAGGATATAGTGTCTGGCACACTCTCAACATTCATCAAGATCATCATTCCTTTTTGAGTCCTCAACTCATCACAACCATCATCAATTCATAATTTCCATTCCAAACTCATCAGTTCATTAGTTTCTCAATTCGTTGTCAGAAATCAACAAGTTCACTACTCTTCCTTCTCTCTCATCTGAACTCATCCTCAATGCACCAGAAACCTAAACCTCTGTTCTCTAACTTTTCAGGGTAATACCCAGATAATTCCACCCAAGACCTTCTCTATGTTTAACATTCAAACACAAGCCGAAAAGTCTTAAATAGGTGTAACAGAAGTTTACAAGCTTGTTGGGAAGGTGAAACAGTTAGAAACAAGATTTTTATTGAAAAACAGGGCATGTGCGTACGCACAAGGGTGTGCACGCGCACGTCCAGGACAGTTTTCAAACGTGTACGTATATATAGAGGTGCACGTTGGTGCACGAAAATTACACTCACACTATGTAATTTCGTACAACTAACCAGCAAGTGCACTGGGTCGTCCAAGTAATACCTTACGTGAGTAAGGGTCGAATCCCACAGAGATTGTTGGCTTGAAGTAAGCTATGGTTATCTTATTATTCTTAGTCAGGATACCAATAGGATTTTTTAGTTTCAAATGTAAAAAGTGAAAGAGCATAAAATAAGTAATTGTTACGCAGTAATGGAGAATGTGTTGGAGTTTTGTAGATGCTTTGTCTTCTGAATCTCTGCTTTCCCTCTGTCTTCTTCTTCACGCACGCAAGGTTCCTCCTATGGCAAGCTGTGTGTTGGTGGATCACAGTTGTCAATGGCTACCATCCGTCCTCTCAGTGAAAATGGTCCAAATGCGCTGTCACTGCATGGCTAATCATCTGTCGATTCTCGATCATGTCGGAATAGGATCCATTGATCCTTTTGCGTCTGTCACTACGCCCAACACTCGCGAGTTTGAAGCTCGTCACAGTCATCCAATCCCTGAATCCTACTTGGAATACCAGAGACAAGGTTTAGACTTTTCGGATTCTCAAGGATGCTGCCAATGAATTCTAGCTTATACCACAAAGATTCTGATTAAGGAATCCAAGAGATATTCATTCAATCGAAGGTAGAACAGAGGTAGTTTTTAGGCATGCGTTCATAGATTGAGAATGGTGATGAGTGTCACGGATCACCACCTTCATCATGGTTAAGTACGAATGAACATCTTAAAGAGAAACAAGCGTGTTTGAATAGAAAACAGAAATAATTGCATTAATTCATCGAGACGCTGCAGAGCTCCTTACCCCCAACAATGGAGTTTAGAGACGTATGCCGTCAAAAAGTACAAAGTTCAGATCTAAAATGTCATGAGATACAAAATAAGTCTCTAAAAGGTGTTTAAATACTAAACTAGTAACCTAGGTTTACAGAAAATGAGTAAACTAAGATAGATAGTGCAGAAATCCACTTCTGGGGCCCACTTGGTGTGTACTGGGGCTGAGACTTGAGCTTCTCACGTGCCTGGGTTGTTTCTGGAGTTAAACGTCAGGTTGTAACCTATTTCTGGCATTTAACTCCAACTTGCAACCTATTTCTGGCGTTCAATGCCAGAATGCAACATGGAACTGGCGTTAAATGCCAGTTTACATCGTTTATCTTCGTGCAAAGTATGGACTATTAAATATTTCTGGAAAGCCCTGGATGTCTACTTTCCAACCCAATTAAAAGTGCGCCAATTGGACTCCTGTAGCTCCAAAAAATCCATTCCGAGTGAAGGGATGTCAGAATCCAACAGCATCAGCAGTCCTTTTTCAGCCAGAAAATACTTGAAATCACAGAAAAACACACAAACTCATAGTAAAGTCCAGAAATATGAATTTTGCCTAAAAACGAATAAAAATATACTAAAAACTAACTAAAACATACTAAAATCTATATGAAATTACCCCCAAAAAACGTATAAAATATCCGCTCATCACAACACCAAACTTAAACTGATGCTTGTCCCCAAGTAACTAGATAAATAAAATAGGATAAAAAGAAATCAAGAAGCAATAATATCTCAGAGTTTTAAGTGAAGCTCAGATTCTAATTTGATGAGCGGGACTAGTAGCTTTTTGCTTCCGAACAGTTTTGGCATCTCACTTTATCCTTTGAAATTGAGAATGATTGGCATCCATAGGAACTTAGAATTCAGATAGTATTATTGATTCTCCTAGTTTAGTATGTTGATTCTTGAACACAACTACTTTATGAGTCTTTGTCGTGGCTGTATGCACTTTGTTTTCCAGTATTACCACCGGATACATAAATGTCATAGACACATAACTGGGTGAACCTTTTCAGATTGTGACTTAGCTTTGCTAAAGTCCTCAATTAGAGGTGTCAAGAGTTCTTAAGCACACTCTTTTGCCTTGGATCACGACTTTAACCACTCAATCTCAAGCTTTTCACTTGGACCTACATGCCACAAGCATATGGTTAAGGACAGCTTGATTTAGCCACTTAGGCCTGGATTTATTTCCTTGGGCCCTCCTATCCATTGATGCTCAAAGCCTTGGATCCTTTTCACCATTGCCTTTTGGTTTAAAGGGCTATTGGCTTTTTCTACTGCTCCTTCTCTTCTTTTTTTTCTTTTTTTTTCACTGCTTTTTCTTGCTTCAAGAATCAATTTCATGATTTTACAGATCAACAATAATATTTCTCTTGTTCATCATTCTTTCAAGAGCCAACAATTTTAACATTCATAAAATTCAATATAAAAAATATGCACTGTTCAGGCATTCATTCAGAAGACAAAAAGTATTGCCACCACATCTAAATAATTAGAATTTTCCTTATTAAAAACTCGAAAAAAATATTGCCTTTTTATTCTAAAAATCTACTATTTTATTTATGTTTGATGATGATGAGAAAAATAAATTATAGCTTAATTAGAGATAGGGTAAACTATTATTTTGGTCCCCTACGTTTGGGGTGAATTCTATTTTAGTCCCTAACGTTTAAACTGTTCTATTTAAATCCTAAAAAGATTTGATTTGCATCAATCAAGTCCTTCCATTAAGTGGGTGTCAAATTATTGACGCCGTGTCCGACGTGGCAAAGTTGGCAGTTTGCCTGTAGTTAACAGTTGGAATTGGAAGCAAGAAAAAAAAAAGAAAAATGAAAAGTTGCCCAGTCCAATAAGTAAACCCTAATCCCCAAAGATGATGTTCTTCGTCTGATGAGAATGGCTACCCAGACGTCCTCCCAAGGTTCGCGTAGCAGCACCAAGAGTCGTGGGAGAAGGAGGACTTGCTTCTGTGGAGAGAGACCGGTATTGCGCATGTCATATACAGCGGAGAACCCAGGAAGAAGATTCTGGGGCTGCGTCAACTTTCAGGTGAGTCTCATCTTTTCTGTCTCTTGTTTGAAAATAGCATTGGGTTTTATTGTTTGAAGGATCTGAAGTGTTTGGTGTGTTCGTGCTGGTGTGTTCGTGTTGGTTTGGTTGAGAACAGATAGGAGATGGATGCGATTATTTTGCTTGGGCAGAGCCTGAAGGACAAGATCCACAAATTCAAAGACTGAAGAACAAAGCAAGCTTGTTGAAAGAAGAACTGCAGAAAGCTGAAAGGAAGTTTGCATTGGCAGTTGGTGTTGGAATTCTTGGATGGACACTGGCTGGGCTGCTGCTATGTCATGGACTCAATTGAGGTTTAGGGGGTTAGCATTTTGTTTATTTTTGCCATGCTGTTGTTGTCTCCTGGTTTGTAGGGAATGTCAATTGTTTAGGGAATGAAAAAATTGACATACAATTGGGTGATAACAGTGATGTAAAGAGAATGAAATTTTTTTGTGGCTGTGTCTGTAAAGCCATTTGCTGTAAACATTGTAAGGTTTTTTATTGAAATGAATAGCAATGAGTTCCTGTATTGTGACATGCATTATTTGGCTCTGTACAAGTTTATTTCAGTTTCATCTACTAATAAAAACAAGGCTTAATTTGCCAATTCACATAACTTTGCTGCTGAAAATTCATGTAATTCATTAGATAATGGAGAAGTCTTAAAGTAGTTTCTCTTAACCATAACAATATCCAAACAAGCCTTAAATATAACCATGAAAAGGTAACAACACAAAAGAGATCAACATGACAATAGTAGTCTTAAAGCAGGGTGTCTAAAGTATCACAGGGACATTAGCCCTTGGTAATTGACAGATTCATTACAAAACAGATGGAATCACTAAAATCTACTATGTTCTTGATCCCAATGCCTTCCAGGCCCTAGGTGGTGTTTTTGCCATGAACCTCAGGGTCCTCCTTGATGGGCTAGTGACTGTTGCTGTTGATGGTTGTGGTTGAGTGGCACTGCTGCTGCATCTAGCTCTCTTGGATGATGTCTGTGACTCCTGGCTTCCTCCAACTTGTGTACTGCTTTTCCTCTTTGGCTGAACTCTTGTTGCTGGCTGTGTTGTTGTCTTGGCAGGGATTTTGTTGGGTTTTGGAGTCCTAGTTGTGCCAGCTCCTTTCTTGGCCCCTTTCTTGGCTTGTGCAGTTGCATTCTGCTATAAACAGTAACAACAAATTGGGTTAATGGGACAGTATAAACATTCACATGTAAGGAATTCAAATCAAATTGACAATAACAACTTTACCTTTTTTGCTGCGGCCTCCATCTTATGTTTTCTAGGGCAGGTTCTTTTGTTGTGACCAAGTGCAAGACAATATGAACATTTTTGTTGCTGTCCAGTCCTGGCTAACTTAGAAAGCGGTCCATTGTTGCGTGGCTCATCACCAGTCTTGTTCCTCCTCAGTTTTGGGCGCCCTATTGGTTTCCTAAACACTGGTGGCAGCACATCATCATTCTCAGTCCGGGACCAGAGATTTGGTCCATTCAGTGGGTAGATTACATGTTGGTAGCAGTCCACGTAGGTCTCTTTCCTATAACACTTGTTGACATAGTTCTTAACATCTAGACACATTTTCCTAATGCAGCTCATGGCATGCTCACAAGGGTAACCTGTTAGTTGAAATTTTCTACAGGAGCACTCATGTAAGTTTAAGTCCACAACAAACTTGGCTCTATTACCCTGACTGCTAGACACTTCATATTTGTCCCTACCAGCATATATGGCCAGCCACTCCCCACCCTTATCAAACTCCCTTTCAATTTTCTTGTTTATTTTTGGCAATATTTCTCCGGCATATGTTACTATACTTTGCCTATTATCAGACCACCTATTCATTAGATAAACCCTAATGTCTTCTAGCATAGACACAATCGGTTTCTCTCTAGCCTCTACAATAACAGAGTTAAAACACTCACACATGTTGTTAACAAGTGTATCAACTCTAGGAAAATAATTAAACCTGGACTTGCTCCAATACTTGGCAGGGATCTCCATGAGATGATTATAAGCTCCTTGATCAACCTGCTGAATCTCCTTCATCCTCCTCTCCCATTCCTGGACATATGTTGCCTTTGCAGCCTTCCACATCATCATCTTTAGCTGAATACCTGGGAACCTTTTTCTGAAGTTGCTATATAAGTGCCTGACACAAAAACGGTGGTCTATGCCAGGCAGCAACTCATCAAAGGTTGGGATCAATCCCTTTGAAGCAGAATTTAAAAACATCACCAGTCAATAACAGCAAGACATGAATTAAAGAAAGAATTAATTACACAAGTTTAGGTTGAGAGTTACCTTTTGTTGGTCGCTCATGAATGTACACCATCTGATCTTATCAACTCCCAAATCATCACACAGATTCAACAAAAACCATCTCCACGAATCTTTCGTCTCTGCTTCAACAACAGCATAGGCAATTGGCAGGATCTGATCATTGGGGTCCCATCCAATTGCTGTTAGCAATTGACCCCCATATGGAGTCTTGATGAAGCATCCATCAAGGCCAATCATGGGTCTGCACACCATGAAACTCTGTTTACAAGCTTCCAAGCAGATATAGATCCTCTGAAATCGTGGTCTCAAGTCGGTACCAGGAGGTGGTGTCTCTAGCTCAAACTCAGGAGGTCTCTCCACTTGTATCTGAACAGTGGACCCTGGATTAGACCTCAGTAATTCCGCAGCATAGTCATGAATCCTCCTATATTGCTCTCCATAGGTACCATTAATTTCATTCAGGGCTTGCTGCTTCACTCTGGCAGCTTTGGTCATTGTGAGATCCACATTCCACTTGCTATGAGCCTTCTTTATCAAACTTCTCAACTTGATTTTCGGGTTTTCACAGATCTTCTTCATAAAAGCCTTACTTAGCCACTGAGAACTCATTATACTAATCTTGGTGGCCTTAGAGCATGTGTGTTTTTTGTAACAGCTTGTCAGTTGCCATGAATCCTCTCTCTTCATCTTATTGCAGTAAGCAAACCACTTGCAACCTTCTTTGCAAACAGCTTTGCACCTGTGGCTATCACACTTGGAGAACCATATTCCTCTGCCACTGTGCACGGCATAGCTCGTTACACATTCCTTAAAAGCATTCCTATCTACGTACATTGTCCCAACCTCCCATTTATACTCCTTCATATTTTTCAATCCCTTATACACCGGGTACCTCCTGAACAAGGGATCCCCTTCATCATCACTTACAGGGACATCCCATAACCCCTCACTGTCATACCCATCATCCTCATCCCTTAATCCAGCAGCCACCACTTGCTCTTTACCCTTATTAACACTGCCACTTTGCTCTCCTTGTTCTCTCTCAGTTGGAACACTCTGTTTCGGTCTTTCAGGATCTTTTGTAGTTGTGACCTCAACATCATACAATCCCCCATCAGCATTCCAATCATCATCCATCAAATGCAACATGCAGATCAGTATCTCCAGAGCTATTTTCACTCCATTGTTCATCACTGTCCCCCTCATCATCAATTCCTGGCTGGTAGTCATCATCCTCAGATTCTTCATCACCTGAGAAATCTGACCCCTCTGACCTCTCTTCATCACCATCCTCCAGCACATCATTCTGGGCTTTTGTCACCACATTGGGCTTCTCACCCACCTTGGCCTGAGCAACAGATTGGGCCTTGTGCAACACAATTGGACCAGGCCCAATAGTGTCTGCAGTGGGTGCAACAGCCTCATCACCATCTATCTCTTCAACTTCCTCAATAGTGCAGCCTTTCCTAGTAGTAGCAGCAGCATCTTTGTGAACAACAAAAAGCTCCACCATGTTGTCCCTCATTCCAATTCTAGCCATGTCCATGGCATCCTTGTCTGTGTGAAGCATCCTCAACCCTACATCTGTTTCATCGTTCAGAGACTTATACCACATTGCAGCGATATTCTCTACCACATATCCCTGTTCGAGCACTATCTCCATAGCCTCGAACCTGCTCCACCTATCTTCATCACAGTAGTCCACTATCGAAGTCTCACCCCCCACATAGTGTAAAGGTTCACCATCAAACCCAAACTTTCCCCCATGGTGTATCTTGACACTAAAATAGCTCATCTCTCGACCAAACTGTTACACAAACACAATACACTTCATAAAATTCTCACATTGACCAACACCAACAGAAATGCATAAATAAAATCACTAGGGCAAAATAAAAACTTCCAAAACAGAACAAGAAACGAATATGAAACCATAAAACAAAACAATCACACATCAACATACATCATTACATATAAACCCGCATTAAGATGAAAACCAGATGGGTTCAGAAGATTTGACAATGGAATACCTGACACGATCTTCTCCCGGAAAGCAACGGTTTTAAACTCGCTATTGTTGTGGAGCTTAAACGTTACTGAACGACAATGTCACTTCTCTGGCTGCGAATCGCAAGCTTTCAGTGACTAGTGGTAGGGTTTCTGGCTTTTCCTTTGCGTTTCATGCTTCACAAGAAGAAGAAGTAGAAGAAGAAGAGTCAGGGTAAGCAGCATGCGTTATGTCCAAGGGCGGGAAGGCTTACACGTTTACTAACCACTATCACCTCTTCCTTGCCACGTCGGACACGGCGTCAATAATTTGACACCCACTTAACGGAAGGACTTGATTGATGCAAATCAAATCTTTTTAGGATTTAAATAGAACAGTTTAAACGTTAGGGACTAAAATAGAATTCACCCCA
Source organism: Arachis hypogaea (assembly GCF_003086295.3). Lineage (NCBI taxonomy): Eukaryota > Viridiplantae > Streptophyta > Magnoliopsida > Fabales > Fabaceae > Arachis > Arachis hypogaea. The sequence continues at coordinate 53,138,286 of NC_092037.1, forward strand.
AACGTAGGGGACCAAAATAATAGTTTACCCATTAGAGATAAAATCAAAATAGATATACTAATTACTACTACTAATATATAACTTCTAAGATAAATTCCTAATAAGAACAATTATCACAGAGTTAAGGCAAAGATTAGGACTCAACAACCTTTATTTTGGGAGGTGGATGCTCCTTTAATCTGTGGGGTGCTTGGCCCTTCAAGAGACAGCTTCTGACACTTCAGTTCCCTCAGTTCACGCCCTTGCTCTTCTTGTTCCTTAAGCAGTTTGCGAAGCATGCAATTTTGATTTTACTGTTCTTCCTTTAGTTGCTCCATAGCTTCTTGCAATTTGGTGACAGATGCTTCAATGCGCTCCTAGTATTCAATTTGAGGGATTTCTGGGAGGAACTCCTGTGCTTTCCTCTTGATGGGGTCGTCCTGCACTTGTTATCCTTCCATTGACTTTTTAGTGATTGGTCGCTCAACTGAGATATACTCAGTTACTCCCATCTTCACCCCAGCATCTTTACATAGCATAGAGATTAAGCTTGGATAAGCCAATTAGGCATCTTTGGAGTTCTTGTTTGCAATTGTGTAAAGTTCACAAGAAATCAGCTGATGAACTTCCACTTCTTTTCCCAACATAATGCAATGGATCATTATTGCTCTTTTGATGGTGACATCAGAGTGGTTGCTAGTGGGCAGTATAGAACGCCCAATGAAGTCCAGCCAGCCTCTGACGACTAGTTTGAGATCTTCTCTCTTGAGTTGATTTGGGACACCCTTGGTGCTGGTTATCCACTTGGTTCCAGGGAGGCATATGTCCTCTAGAATTTCGTCCAAGCCCTTATTTGTTCTCATCATTCTCCTATTAAAGGAATCTGGGTCATCTTTAAGCTAAGGTAACTTAAAGATCTCCTTGATTTTGTCAGGGTGAAGGTGAACAATCTTCCCTCTGACCAAGGTCCGATAATAATAGAAGGCAGTTCCAGCTATTCTCTTCATATCTGTTTGCCACAGATTAGAGTAGAATTCCTGAACCATGTTTCTTCCCACCTTTGTTTCAAGATTAGCTAGGATTTCCCAGCTCCTGTTTCGAATTTTCTCTTGGATCTCTGGATATTCGTCTTCTTTCAGATCGAATTTAACTTCCGGGATCACTGACCTTAGACCCATTATTTTGTATTAATGGTCTGAATGTTCTTTGTTTAAGAACTTCCCTTGATTCCAAAGTGGTTTTGGAATATTTTCTTTCTTGCCTCTTGGAGTGGTTTGTTTTCCCTTAGGAGCCATGATCTTAGTGGGTATTGGTTTAGTGATCACGGATAAACACACCAAACTTAGAGGTTTTCTTGTCCTTAAGCAAAAGAAAGGAAAGAAAAGGGATAGAAGGAGAGCCAATTTCGAATGATGGAGGAGAGGAGGGAGGCCGAATGTGGATTTAAAGGGAAGGAGGGGTGGGTTTTCGAAAATTTTGAAAAAGATAAAATAGAAGATATGATTTGTAAAAGATAAGTATGATAGGAAAAATATATAATTAAAAATTTGAAAAGTTATGAAAGATATTTGAAAAAGATAAATCTGAATTTTGAAAAGAAGATATGATGAGTTTAAAAAGATTTGAAAAGAATTTAGAAAGATAATTGAGTTTTGCAAAAGGTTTGAAAAGATTTTGAAGAAGAATTAAGAAACAAGTTTAGGATTACAAATTTTTGGAATTGAAGTTGAAAGATGAGAGTTTGTAACATGTTTATGCAAGAAATCATGAATTGAAACTTGAAAAATGGAAAAACTTTGAAGTGAAAAACGAATTTACCTCCTCCCAACAATCCTGGTGTTAAATGCCCAAACGCTGCATGTTTTGGGCGTTTAACGCCCATTTGTAGCTTCTTCTGGGCGTTTAACGCCCAGCTGTAGCATCTTGCTAGCGTTAAACGCCAGAAAATCCTTTATCACTGGGCGTTTTTCTGAACGCCCAGGATGCTGCGAATCTGGTGTTAAACGCCCAGAAGTTGCTTCTTTCTGGCGTTTAACGCCCAGATGGCTATCTCTACTGGCGTTAAACCCCCAGTAGATGCTCCTTTTGGGCGTTTAACGCCCAAAACAGTTCTTATTGGCTTTTTCGCACCAGTGAGCTTTTTTTTGCTGTTTTATCCTCTGAATCTTTCTGTAACTCTTTGAACTCATGAAATTGCTATTTTACCTTGAAGATAATTAATATGAACCTGTAAAATTCAATTAATTAACAAAATGGCTGGCTTGCCTCCCAGCAAGCGCTTCTTTATTGTCTTTAGCTGGACTATTACTGAGTTTTAATCAAGTCTCAGTTTTGAGCATTCTTGCTCAAAATTGCTTTCAAGATAATGTTTGACTCTCTGTCCATTAACAATGAACTTTTTGTTAGAATCATTATCCTGAAGCTCTATATATCCATTTGGTGACACACTTGTAATCACATAGGGACCTCTCCACCGAAATTTCAATTTCTTGGGGAATAATCTGAGCCTAGAGTTAAGCAGCAAAACTTTCTACCCTGGCTCAAAGACTCTGGATGACAGCTTCTTATCATGCCATCTTTTTGCTTTCTCTTTGTAAATTTTTGCATTTTCGAAAGCATTGAGTCTAAATTCCTCTAGCTCATTTAACTGGAGCAATCGTTTTTCTCCAGCTAACTTGGCATCAAGGTTTAGGAATCTTGTTGCCAGTAGGCCTTATGTTCCAGTTCCACTGGCAAGTGGCAGGCTTTTCCATACACAAGCTGGTATGGAGAGGTCCCTATAGGAGTCTTGAATGCTGTTCTGTATGCCCACAGAGCATCATCAAAGCTTCTTGCCCAATCCCTTCTACGGTTAATCACAGTCCATTCTAGGATTCTTTTAAGTTCTCTATTAGATACTTCATCTTGCCCATTTATCTGTGGATGATATGGAGTTGCCACCCTGTGGCTGACTTCGTATCGAACCATAGCAGAGTAAAGCTATTTATTGCAGAAATGAGCGCCTCCATCACTGATTAGTACTCTAGGGACACCAAATCTGCTAAAGAAATGTTTCTGGAGGAACTTCAGCACTGTCTTAGTATCATTAGTGGATGTTGCAATTGCTTCCACCCATTTGGATATATAATCCACTGCCACCAGAATATAAGTGTTTAAGTATGATGGTGGGAAAGGCCCCATAAATTCAATACCCCATACATCAAATAACTCAATCTCCAAGATCCCTTGTTGAGGCATGGCATAACTGTGAGGTAGATTGCCAGATCTTTTTTCAACTGTCACAATTAAGTACAAACTCTCGGGAGTCTTTATGGAGAGTAGGTGATGAGCGGATAATTTGTATGCTTTTTGGCATTGTTTTTACTATGTTTTTGGTATAATCTAGTTAGTTTTTAGTATATTTTTATTAGTTTTTAGCTAAAATTCACTTTTCTGGACTTTACTATGAGTTTGTGTGTTTTTCTGTGATTTCAGGTATTTTCTGGTTGAAATTTAGGGTCCTGAGCAAAAATCTGATTCCGAGACCAAAAAGGACTGCAGATGCTGTTGGATTCTGACCTCCCTGCACTCGAAGCGGATTTTCTGGAGCTGCAGAAGCCCAATTGGCGCGCTCTCAACGGCATTGGAAATTAGACATCCTGGGCTTTCCAGCAATATATGATAGTCCATACTTTGCCCAAGATTTGATGGCCCAAACCGGCGTGGCAAATCAGCCTCAGAAATTCCAGCGTTAAACGCCGGAACTGGCATAAAACTTGGAGTTAAACGCCCAAACTGGCATGAAAGCTGGCGTTTAACTCCAGAAAAGGTCTCTACACGAAAATGCTTCATTGCTCAGCCCAAGCACACACCAAGTGGGCCCGGAAGTGGATTTTTACGTCATTTACTCATTTCTGTACACCCTAGGCTACTAGTTTACTATGAATAGGATCTTTTGACTTGGTATCAGTACCTCATGACACTTTACACCTTTCTTTGTGTACTTTCCACGGCATGAGTCTCTAAACCCCATGGTTGGGGGTGAGGAGCTCTGCTGTGTCTTGATGGATTAATGCAATTACTACTGTTTCTCATTCAATCATGCTTGCTTCCATTCTAAGATAATACTTGTTCTTAATCCGGATGAATGTGATGATCCGTGACAATCATCATCATTCTCAACTATGAACGTGTGCCTGACAATCACCTCCGTTCTACCTTAGATTAAGTAGTTATCTCTTGGATTCTATAACCGGAATCTTCGTGGTATAAGCTAGAATTGATGGCGGCATTCAAGAGAATCCGGAAGGTCTAAACCTTGTCTATGGTATTCTGAGTAGGATTCAATGATTGAATGACTGTGACGTGCTTCAAACTCCTGAAGGCGGGGCGTTAGTGACAGACGCAAAAGAATCACTGGATTCTATTCCGGCCTGATTGAGAACCGACAGATGAATTCCGCTATGCTGTGACAGAGCATATGCAATCGCTTTCACTGAGAGGATGGGAGGTAGCCATTGACAACGGTGAAACCCTACATACAGCTTGCCATGGAAGGAGACTTGCATGTTTGAAGAAGAAGACAGTAGGAAAGCAGAGATTCAGAAGATGGAGCATCTCCAAACCTCAACCTATTCTCCATTACTGCAAAACAAGTAATCATTTCATGTTCTTTTGCTTTTCACAATCAATCCTGATAATTTCTGATATCCTGACTAAGATTTACAAGATAACCATAGCTTGCTTCAAGCCGACAATCTCTGTGGGATCGACCCTTGCTCACGCAAGGTATTACTTGGACGACCCAGTACACTTGCTGGTTAGTTGTGCGGGATTGCAAAAGTGTGATTGCAATTTCGTGCACCAAGTTTTTGGCGCCGTTGCCGGGGATTGTTGAGTTTGGACAACTGACGGCTTGTCTTGTTGCTTAGATTAGGACTTTTTTATTTTTGTTGGTTTAGAGTCTTTTAGTTGAGTCTAGTTTCATATTCTAAGTTTGGTGTCAATTGCATGCTTTTGTTTTTCTTTTGATTTTCGATTTTTGCATGTTTTTAGTCCCTTTTTGATTTACAAAAATTCTAAGTTTGGTGTCCTCTTTGTGTTTTTCCCTTAAAAATTTTCGAAAACTGTGTGTTTGATTTTCTAAAATTTTAGGTTTGGTGTCTTTTTGTGTTTTTCTCTTTCCTCTTTTCAAAATCAAATCTTTTTCATAAAAACTTTTCAATCATATCTTTCTAATTGCTATTTTCAAAATCTTTTTAATTAACTCATTGATTCAGTTTTCAATTTGCTTTGATCTTATTTTCTTTTTGATTTTCGAATTTTTATTTTAATTTTATTTTGTCTTATTTATTTTATTTTTCGTTAATTCAAAAAAAAAAAACAAAATTTATCTCTTTGCAATCATTATCATTTCCCTTTTGTCCATTATGGACTTAAGTGGGATCAATCAGTCCAAAAGGACTCTGGGGTCATATGCTAACCCCATTACAGCTGCATATGAGAGTAGCATCTGTACACCTCCCATCAAAGCAAGCAGCTTTGAGCTAAATCCTCAACTCATTATCATAGTGCAGCAAAACTGGCAGTATTCCGGTCTTCCACAGGAAGAACCTACTGAGTTTCTGGCACAGTTTTTACAAATTGCTGACACAGTACATGATAAAGAGGTAGATCAGGATGTCTACAGACTATTACTGTTTCCATTTGCTGTAAAAGATCAAGCTAAAAGGTGGTTGAATAACCAACCTACAGCAAGCATAAAGACATGGAAACAGTTGTCAGACAAATTCCTGAATCATTTTTACCCTCCTAAGAGGATGACACAGTTAAGGCTGGACATCCAAGGCTTTAAACAAGAGGATAATGAATCCCTTTATAATGCCTGGGAGAGGTATAGAGGTATGCTAAGGAAATGTCCCTCTGAAATGTTTTCAGAGTGGGTACAGTTAGACATTTTCTACTATGGGCTTACAGAAAAAGCTCAGATGTCTTTAGACCACTCAGCTGGTGGATCTATACACATGAGGAAGACAATTGAAGAAGCTCAAGAGCTTATAGACACTGTTGCTAGAAACCAACATTTGTACTCTAGCAATGAGTTCTCTCCAAAAGAGGAAGTCATGGCTGTAGTCACTGACCCTAGTCCTCAAGAACAGATACTTGAGCTTAATCAACAATTGCTCCTGATGACAGAACAGTTAGCAAACTTTAAAGAGATGCTCTATGAAACTAAAGTTGCTAACAAGAGCATAGAACTGCAGTTGAATCAAGCAAAACAGCAAATATCTAAACAGATAACAGAGGAATGTCAAGCAGTTCAACTGAGGAGTGGGAAGACACTGAATAACACTGCTCAGAAGAGCAAAAAGCCAAACAAGAAACAATTGACAGAGGACAACCAAACCACTGTGCAAAATCCCTCTGAGGACAGTAAGAGCCCAGAGAGGAATATTATTGGCGTTCAAACGCCAGAAAGGGAAGGAAAGCTGGCGTTAAACGCCCATTCCTTGCCCAGTTCTGGCATTCAAACGCCAGAAAAGGGGGAAAAGTTGGCGTTAAACGCCCAATTTCCTCCCAATCCTGGCGTTCAGACGCCTGGGGAGAATCAGACACCTGAGAGTGCTGACAGTAATCCCTCTAACAAGGCTTCTTCAACCACTTCTGTAAGGAATAAACCTGCAGCATCTAAGGTTGAAGAATATAAAGCCAAGATGTCTTATCCTCAAAAACTCCGCCAAGCGGAACAGGATAAGCAATTTGCCCGCTTTGCAGATTATCTAAGGACTCTTGAAATAAAGATTCCGTTTGCAGAGGCACTTGAGCAAATACCTTCTTATGCTAAGTTCATGAAAGAAATCTTAAGTCATAAGAAGGATTGGAGAGAAACTGAAAAAGTGTTTCTCACTGAAGAATGCAGTGCAGTCATATTAAAAAGCTTACCAGAAAAGCTTCAAGATCCAGGGAGCTTTATAATACCATGCACATTAGAAGGTGCTTGCACCAAGACAGCTCTATGTGATCTTGGAGCAAGCATCAATCTAATACCTGCATCCACTATCAGAAAGCTTGGGTTGACTGGAGAAGTCAAACCAACCCGGATATGCCTCCAACTTGCTGATGGCTCCATTAAATACCCATCAGGCATAATTGAGGACATGATTGTCAAGGTTGGGCCATTTGCCTTTCCAACTGACTTTGTGGTGCTGGAAATGGAGGAGCACAAGAGTGCAACTCTCATTCTAGGAAGACCCTTCCTAGCAACTGGACGAACTCTCATTGATGTACAAAAAGGGGAAGTAACCTTGAGAGTCAATGAGGATGAGTTCAAGTTGAATGCTGTAAAAGCCATGCAGCATCCAGACACACCAAATGACTGCGTGGGCGCTGACATTATTGACTCTCTGGTAGAAGAGATCAATATGGCTGAGAGCCTAGAATCAGAGCTTGAGGACATCTTCAAAGATGCTCAACCTGATCAAGAAGAACTAGAGGAGGCAAAGGAATTTTTGAAAATTCCTCAGGAGGAGGATAAGCCTCCCAAGCCTGAACTCAAACCACTACCACCATCCCTGAAATATGCATTTCTGGGAGAGGGTGACACTTTTCCAGTGATTATAAGCTCTACTTTAAATTCACAGGAAGAGGAAGCACTGATTCAAGTGCTAAGGACACACAAGACAGCTCTTGGGTGGTCCATAAGTGATCTTAAGGGTATTAGCCCAGCTAGATGCATGCACAAGATCCTGTTGGAGGATAATGCCAAACCAGTGGTCCAACCACAGAGGAGGCTAAATCCTGCCATGAAGGAGGTGGTGCAGAAAGAGGTCACTAAATTACTGGAGGCTGGGATTATTTATCCGATTTCTGATAGCCCCTGGGTGAGCCCTGTCCAAGTTGTTCCCAAAAAGGGAGGCATGATAGTGGTTCATAATGAAAAAAATGAACTGGTTCCTACAAGGACAGTCACAGGGTGGCGCATGTGTATTGACTACAGAAGGCTCAATACAGCCACCAGAAAGGATCATTTTCCTTTACCATTCATAGACCAAATGCTAGAAAGACTAGCTGGCCATGATTATTACTGCTTTTTGGATGGCTATTCTGGCTACAACCAAATTGCAGTAGACCCTCAGGACCAAGAGAAAACAGCATTCACTTGCCCTTCTGGCGTGTTTGCCTAAAGGAGGATGCCTTTTGGTCTGTGCAATGCACCTGCAACCTTTCAGAGGTGCATGCTCTCCATCTTTTCAGATATGGTAGAGAAATTTCTGGAAGTCTTCATGGATGACTTTTCAGTATATGGAGACTCATTTAGCTCCTGTCTTAATCACCTAGCACTTGTCTTGAAAAGATGCCAAGAGACTAACCTGGTTTTAAACTGGGAGAAATGTCACTTTATGGTGACTGAAGGAATTGTCCTTGGGCACAAAATTTCAAACAAGGGAATAGAGGTGGATAAGGCAAAGGTAGAGGTAATTGAAAAATTACCACCACCTGCCAATGTTAAGGCAATCAGAAGCTTTCTAGGGCATGCAGGGTTCTACAGAAGGTTTATAAAGGATTTTTCAAAAATTGCAAAACCTCTGAGTAACCTGTTAGCTGCTGACACACCATTTGTGTTTGACACACAGTGTCTGCAGGCGTTTGAGACCCTGAAAGCTAAGCTGGTCACAGCACCAGTCATCTCTGCACCAGATTGGACATTGCCATTTGAACTAATGTGTGATGCCAGTGACCATGCCATTGGTGCAGTGTTGGGACAGAGGCATAACAAGCTTCTGCACGTCATTTATTACGCCAGCCGTGTTCTAAATGACGCACAGAAGAACTACACAACCACAGAAAAAGAGTTACTTGCAGTGGTCTATGCCATTGACAAGTTTAGATCCTATCTAGTGGGGTCCAAAGTGGTTGTGTACACTGACCATGCTGCTCTTAAATATCTACTCACAAAGCAGGATTCAAAACCCAGGCTTATAAGATGGGTGTTGCTTCTGCAAGAGTTTGATATAGAAATAAGAGACAGAAAAGGGACAGAGAACCAAGTAGCTGATCATCTGTCCCGAATAGAACCAGTAGCAGGGGCGTCCCTCCCTTTTACTGAGATTTCTGAGACTTTCCCAGATGAGCAACTATTTGCCATTCAGGAAGCTCCATGGTTTGCAGATATTGCAAATTTTAAAGCTGTGAGGTTCATACCCAAGGAGTACAGCTACGTGCAGAGAAAGAAATTAATTTCAGATGCCAAGTACTACCTCTGGGATGAACCATATCTCTTTAAGAGATGTGCTGACGGAGTGATCCGCAGATGTATACCCAGAGAAGAAGCACAAAGGATCCTATGGCACTGCCATGGATCACAGTATGGAGGACATTTTGGAAGTGAGCGAACAGCCACTAAAGTCCTCCAATGTGGCTTCTACTGGCCTACTCTCTATAAAGATTCCCGAGAGTTTGTGCGTAACTGTGACAGTTGCCAAAGAGCTGGTAACCTGCCTCATGGATATGCCATGCCTCAACAAGGGATATTAGAGATAGAATTGTTTGATGTATGGGGAATTGACTTCATGGGGCCATTCCCACCATCATACTCAAACACTTACATTCTGGTGGCAGTGGACTATGTATCTAAGTGGGTAGAAGCAATTGCTACACCCACTAATGATACAAAGACCGTACTGAAATTCCTCCAGAAAAACATTTTCAGCAGGTTTGGCGTTCCCAGAGTGCTAATCAGTGACGGGGGCACTCATTTATGCAATAAACAGCTACACCTTGCTATGGTTAGATATGGAATTAGCCACAAAGTGGCAACTCCGTATCATCCACAGACAAATGGGCAAGCTGAAGTCTCTAACAGAGAACTAAAAAGAATCCTAGAACGGACTGTGATAGCCCGAAGAAAGGATTGGGCAAAGAGCTTGGATGATGCTCTGTGGGCATACAGAACAGCATTCAAGACTCCTATAGGAACCTCCCCATACCAACTGGTGTATGGGAAGGCCTGTCATTTGCCTGTGGAACTGGAACATAAAGCCTACTGGGCAACCAGATTCCTAAACATGGATGCACAGTTAGCTGGTGAAAAAAGACTGCTCCAGCTAAATGAGCTAGAGGAGTTCAGACTCAATGCCTTTGAAAATGCAAAAATCTATAAGGAAAAGGCAAAGAAATGGCATGACAAGAAGTTGTCAACCAGAGTCTTTGAGCCAGGACAAAAAGTTCTGCTCTTCAACTCTAGGCTCAGACTGTTTCCAGGAAAACTCAAATCCCGATGGAGGGGTCCGTATGTGATTACAGGAGTGTCACCATATGGATATGTTGAGCTTCAGGATATTGATTCTGACAAAAAGTTCATTGTTAATGGACAGAGAATCAAACATTATCTTGAAGGCAATTTTGAGCAGGAATGCTCAAAACTGAGACTTGAGTGATTCTCAGTGAAAGTCCAGCTAAAGACAGTAAAGAAGCGCTTGCTGGGAGGCAACCCAGTCATTAGGAGGTTATATGATTAGTTCTTACAGAGGCAAATATCAAAAATGAAGGAATTCACAGAGTTACAGAAGGATTCAGCTCAAAAAGCAGAGAAAATGAGCTTACTGGCGAAAAAACGCCAGTAAGGGGCATTTTGGGCGTTAAACGCCAGAATGGGTACCATTCTGGGCGTTTAACGCCAGGAATGGTGCCATTTTGGGCATTAAACGCCAGAATGGGCACCATTCTGGGCGTTTAACGCCAGGTGTGCAGCATCCTGGGCGTTTTGAAAAACGCCCAGTGATAAAGGCTTTCTGGCGTTTAACGCCAGCCAGGGCACCTGGCTGGGCGTTAAATGCCCAAAAGGGGTAGCAATTGGGCGTTAAACGCCAGAATGGGTGCCATTCTGGGCGTTTAACGCCAGAAAGGTGGGGGGACCACATTTTTGTTTTCAACTCAAATTTTTTTAAACTTTCCTCTTTTTACCCATACTCTTCTACATAAATGCACTTCAACCTTTCATCATTCACTTTCAAATCTTCACAAATCAAAACCACTCTTCAAATCTATTTCAAATTAATCCCAAATCTTCTTCAAAAACTCACCCTTTTCTCAATTTCTTTCCATATCTTCTCAAATCTCCCTTCAAATCTCTCTTTTTTTTCGAAAAAACTCTCCCCCTCACCTTATAAATTCGTGTTTAGCTTCCTCTTTCCACCACACCATTCGAATTTCCTCTTCCTCTCTCTCTCTCTTCTCTTCTTTCTTCTCTTTCTGCTTGAGGACAAGCAAAACCTCTAAGTTTGGTGTGCTTTTCCGTGATCACTAAGCCAAGATTCATCAAGATCATGGCTCCTAAGGGAAAACAAACCAACCCAAGAGGAAAGAAAGAGACTAATCCAAAGAATCTTTGGAATCAAGAGAAGTTCTTAACCAAAGAACATGAAGACCATTATCACAAAATAATGGGCCTGAGGTCAGTGATCCCGGAAGTCAAATTCGATCTAAAAGAAGATGAATATCCGGGGATCCAAGAGCAAATTCGAAATAGAGGATGGGAAGTTCTAACCAATCCTGAAATAAAGGTTGGAAGGAACATGGTTCAGGAATTCTACTCAAATCTGTGGCTAACAGATAAGCAGAGAATGACTGGAACTGCTTACCATACCTACAGAACCATGGTCAGAGGGAAAGTTATGTACTTCCATCTGGACAAAATAAGAGAAATCTTCAAACTACCTCAACTGCAAGATGATCCTGATTCCTTTAATAGGAGGATGGTGAGAGTAGATAAAGGGTTGGATCAAGTTCTAGAGGACATATGCCTCCCTGGGACTAAGTGGATAACCAATTCAAAGGGTGTCCCAAACCAACTCAAGAGGGGAGACCTCAAGCCAATTGCAAGAGGGTGGCTAGACTTTATTGGGCGCTCCATATTGCCTACTAGCAACCGTTCTGAGGTCACCATCAAGAGAGCAGTAATGATTCATTGCATTATGCTTGGAAAAGAAGTGGAGGTCCATCATGTGATTGCTTGTGAGATCTACACAATTGCAAATAAGAATTCCACTGAAGCCAAATTGGCTTACCCAAGCTTGATTTCCTTGCTCTGTAAAGAGGCTGGGGTGAAAATGGGAGTAGATGAGTTCATACCCATTGAACACCCAATCACCAAGAGGTCAATGGAAGGACAAGTGCAAGACAACTCTATCAAGAGGAGGGCGCAGGAATTCCTCCCTGAATTCCCAAGAATTGACTACTGGACCAACCTAGAAGCATCTATCTCTAAGCTGCAAGAGACTATGGAGCAACTGAAGGAAGAACAGCAGAATCAGAACTGCATGCTCTGCAAATTGCTGAAGGAACAAGAGAAGCAGGGGCGTGAACTCCAAGAATTGAAACGCCAAAATTTCTCCTCTCAAGCTGAGGGAGCATCCACTTCTCAAAATCAAGGTTGTTGAGTCCTAACTCTGTGAAAACCTCTATCATTAGGAGCCTATGTTTGCGTTTTTTTTTTCTTTGTTTTGTTTTCATTTTTCGTTTTTCTAGTCTCAGTTTATATCTATTTTTGAGTCTTGTTTTAATTCATAATTAATAAAATTGAAATTTTATGCCTTAAAGATATGAATGTCCTATGAATCCATCACCTCTCTTAAATGAAAAATGCTTTAATCACAAAAGAACAATAAGTACAGGATTTCGAAATTTATCATTGAAACTAGTTGAATTAGTTTGATGTGGTGACAATACTTTTTGCTTTCTGAATGAATGCTTGAACAGTGCATATGTCTCTTGAATTTGTTGTTTTGAGAATGTTAAAAAAATTGTTGGCTCTTGAAAGAAGGAGGAAAAAGAGAACTGTTATTGAGGATCTAAAAATCATTAGACTGATTCTTGAAGCAAGAAAAAGCAGTGGATACAAAAAAAAATTTCGAAAAAAAAAGAAAGAAACAAAAAGAGAAGAAAGAAAGAAAAAGAAAAAGAAAGAAATAAAGTTGTGATCCAAGGCAGCAAGAGTGTGCTTAAGAACCCTGGACACCTCTAATTGGGGACTTTAGCAAAGCTGAGTCACAATCTGAAAGGGTTCACCCAATTATGTGTCTGTGGCATGTATGTATCCGGTGGTAATACTGGAAGACAGAGTGCTTTGGGCCACAGCCAAGACTCATACACTAGCTATGTTCAAGAATCATTATGCTCAACTAAGAGAATCAATAACACTATCTGAGTTCTGAGTTCTTATAGATGCCAATCATTCTGAACCTCAAAGGATAGAGTGAGATGCCAAAACTGTTCGGAGGCAAAAAGCTACTAGTCCCGCTCATCTAATTGGAACTATGTTTCCTTGATATTTTGGAGTCTATAGTATATTCTCTTCTTTTTATCCTATTTTGATTTTCAGTTGCTTGGGGACAAGCAACAATTTAAGTTTGGTGTTGTGATGAGCGGATAATTTGTATGCTTTTTGGCATTGTTTTTAGTATGTTTTTGGTATAATCTAGTTAGTTTTTAGTATATTTTTATTAGTTTTTAGCTAAAATTCACTTTTCTGGACTTTACTATGAGTTTGTGTGTTTTTCTGTGATTTCAGGTATTTTCTGGCTGAAATTTAGGGTCCTGAGCAAAAATCTGATTCCGAGACCAAAAGGACTGCAGATGCTGTTGGATTCTGACCTCCCTGCACTTGAAGCGGATTTTCTGGAGCTGCAGAAGCCCAATTGGCGTGCTCTCAACGCCATTGGAAAGTAGACATCCTGGGCTTTCCAGAAATATATGATAGTCCATACTTTGCCCAAGATTTGATGGCCCAAACCGGCGTGGCAAATCAGCCTCAGAAATTCCAGCGTTAAACGCCGGAACTGGCATAAAACTTGGAGTTAAACGCCCAAACTGGCATGAAAGCTGGCGTTTAACTCCAGAAAAGGTCTCTACACGAAAATGCTTCATTGCTCAGCCCAAGCACACACCAAGTGGGCCCGGAAGTGGATTTTTACGTCATTTACTCATTTCTGTACACCCTAGGCTACTAGTTTACTATGAATAGGATCTTTTGACTTGGTATCAGTACCTCATGACACTTTACACCTTTCTTTGTGTACTTTCCACGGCATGAGTCTCTAAACCCCATGGTTGGGGGTGAGGAGCTCTGCTGTGTCTTGATGGATTAATGCAATTACTACTGTTTCTCATTCAATCATGCTTGCTTCCATTCTAAGATAATACTTGTTCTTAATCCGGATGAATGTGATGATCCGTGACAATCATCATCATTCTCAACTATGAACGTGTGCCTGACAATCACCTCCGTTCTACCTTAGATTAAGTAGTTATCTCTTGGATTCTTTAACCGGAATCTTCGTGGTATAAGCTAGAATTGATGGCGGCATTCAAGAGAATCCGGAAGGTCTAAACCTTGTCTGTGGTATTCTGAGTAGGATTCAATGACTGAATGACTGTGACGTGCTTCAAACTCCTGAAGGCGGGGCGTTAGTGACAGACGCAAAAGAATCACTGGATTCTATTCTGGCCTGATTGAGAACTGACAGATGAATTCCGCTATGCTGTGACAGAGCATATGCAATCACTTTCACTGAGAGGATGGGAGGTAGCCATTGACAACGGTGAAACCCTACATACAGCTTGCCATGGAAGGAGACTTGCGTGTTTGAAGAAGAAGACAGTAGGAAAGCAGAGATTCAGAAGATGGAGCATCTCCAAACCTCAACCTATTCTCCATTACTGCAAAACAAGTAATCATTTCATGTTCTTTTGCTTTTCACAATCAATCCTGATAATTTCTGATATCCTGACTAAGATTTACAAGATAACCATAGCTTGCTTCAAGCCGACAATCTCTATGGGATCGACCCTTGCTCACGCAAGGTATTACTTGGACGACCCAGTACACTTGCTGGTTAGTTGTGCGGGATTGCAAAAGTGTGATTGCAATTTCGTGCACCAGTAGGCCAATAGAAGCCACATTGGAGGACTCTTGTGGCTGTTCGCTCACTTCCAAAATGTCCTCCATATTGTGATCCATGGCAATGCCATAGGATCTTCTGTGCTTTTTCTTTAGGCACACATCTACGGATTACTCTATCTGCACATCTCTTGAAGAGATATGGTTCATCCCAAAGATAGTACTTTGCATCTGTGATCAATTTCTTTGATTGCTGCCTACTATACTCTTTGGGTATGAATCTCACAGCCTTATAATTTGCAATGTCTGCAAACCATGGTACTTCCTGGATGGCAAAGAGTTGCTCATCCGGAAAGTTTTCAGAGATCTTAGTAAGAGGGAGGGACGCCCCTTCTACTGGTTCAATTCGGGACAGGTGATCTGCTACTTGGTTCTCTGTCCCTTTTCGGTCTCTTATTTTTATATCAAACTACTGCAGAAGCAACACCCATCTTATGAGTCTGGGTTTTGAATCCTGCTTTATGAGTAGATATTTAAGAGCAGCATGGTCAGTATACACAATCACTTTTGATCCTACTAAATAAGATCTGAATTTGTCAATGGCGTAAACCACTGCAAGTAACTCTTTTTCTATGATTGTGTAGTTCTTCTGTGCGTCATTTAAAACACGACTGGCATAATAAATGAGATGCAGAAGCTTGTCATGCCTTTGTCCCAACACTGCACCAATGGCATGGTCACTGGCATCACACATTTGTTTAAATGGTAATGTCTAGTCTGGTGCAGAGATGACTGGTGCTGTGACCAGCTTAGCTTTCAGAGTCTCAAATGCCTGCAGACACTCCTTATCAAAGATAAATGGCATGTCAGCAGCTAGCAGATTACTCAAAGATTTTGTCAACTTTTGAAAAATCTTTTATAAACCTCCTATAGAATCCTGCATGCCCCAAAAAGCTTCTGATTGCCTTAACATTGGCAGGTGGTGGTAATTTTTCAATTACCTCTACCTTAGCTTGATCCACCTCTATTCCCTTGTTCAAAATTTTGTGCCCAAGGATAATTCCTTCAGTCACCATAAAGTGACATTTTTCCCAATTTAAAACTAGGTTAGTCTCTTGGCACCTCTTTAGAACAAGTGTTAGATGGTCAAGACAGGAGCTGAATAAGTCTCTAAATACTGAAAAGTCATCCATGAAGACTTCCAGAAATTTTTCCACCATATCAGAGAAAATAGAGAGCAGCACTTGCAGGTGCATTGCACAGACCAAATGGCATCCTTCTGTATGCAAATACTCCGGATGGACATGTGAATGCTATTTTCTCTTGATCCTGGGGATCTACTGCAATTCGATTATAACCTGAATATCCATCTAGGAAGTAGTAGTATTCATGACCTACTAGTCTTTCTAGCATCTGGTCTATGAATGGTAAAGGAAAATGATCCTTTCTGGTAGCTGTATTGAGCCTTCTATAATCAATACATATAGGCCACCCTGTAACTGTTCTTATAGGAACCAGTTCATTTTTTTCATTATGAACCATTGTCATGCCACCCTTCTTAGGGACGACTTGGACAGGGCTTACCTAGGGGCTATCAGAAATAGGATAAATAATCCCATCCTCTAGTAATTTAGTGACCTCCTTCTGCACCACCTCCTTCATGGCTGGATTCAGTCACCTCTGTGGTTGAACCACTGGCTTAGTGTCACCCTCCAATAGGATCTTGTGCATGTATCTGGCTGGGCTAATGCCCTTAAGATCACTGATGGACCACCCAAGAGCAGTCTTGTGTGTCCTTAGCACTTGAATTAGTGCTTCCTCTTCCTGTAGCTCTAAGGTAGAGCTTATGATTACTGGAAAGGTATCACCTTCTCCCAGAAATGCATATTTCAGGGATGGTGGTAATAGTTTGAGCGCAGGCTTGGGAGGTTTCTCCTCTTCCTGAGGTATTTTCAGAGGTTCTATTATTCTCTCTGGTTCCTCCAGATTAGGCTGAGCATCTTTAAAGATATCATCTAGCTCTGAGTTGAGACTCTCAGTCATATTGACCTCTTTTACCAGAGAGTCAATAATATCAATGCTCATGCAGTCATTTGGGGTGTCTGGATGCTACATAGCTTTGACAACATTCAACTTAAACTCGTCCTCATTGACTCTCAGGGTTACTTCCCCTTTTTGGACGTCAATGAGGGTTCGTTCAGTTGCTAGGAAAGGTCTTCCTAGAATGAGAATTACACTCTTGTGCTCCTCCATTTCCAGCACCACAAAGTCAGTGGGAAAGGCAAATGGCCCAACCTTGACAATCATGTCTTCAATCACGCCTGATGGGTATTTAATGGAGCCATCAGCAAGTTGGAGACATATCCAGGTTGGTTTGACTTCTTCAGTCAAACCAAGCTTTCTGATAGTAGATACAGGTATTAGGTTGATACTTGCCCTAAGATCACATAGAGCTTGCTTGGTACAAGTACCCTCTAATGTGCATGGTATCATAAAGCTTCCGGGATCTTTAAGCTTTTCTGGTAAGCTTTTCAGAATGACTGCACTGCATTCTTCAGTGAGGTAAACTTTTTCAGTTTCTCTCCAATCCTTCTTATGACTTAAGATCTGTTTCATGAACTTAGCATAAGAGGGTATTTGCTCAAGTGCCTCTGCAAATGGAATCTTTATTTCAAGAGTCCTGAGATAGTCTGTAAAGCGGGAAAATTGCTTATCCTGTTCCGCTTGGTGGAATTTCTGAGGATAAGGAATTTTGGCTATGTATTCCTCAACCTTAGTTGCTGCAGGTTTATTGCCTACAGATGTGGGTTGAGAAGCCTTTTTAGAGGGGTTGCTATTAGCACTTGTATGTGTCTGATCCCCCACTGGCATTTGAATGCCAGGGGTAGAAGCTAGGGTGGCGTTAGATGCCAACTCCTTACCTGTTTCTCGTATCTGAACGCCAGAACTGAGCTTTCTTTGGGCGTTCAACACCAACTTCTTGCCTGTTTCTGGCATTTGAACGCCATAACTGAGCATGGGTTGGGCGTTTAACACTAGCCCTTCACCCTTTTCTGGCGTTTTGAACGCCATAATTATTCCTCTCTGGGCTCTTACTGTCCTCAAAGGGATTTTGGGTAGCAATTTGTTCATTTCTTGGCTTCCTGCTGCCTTGAAGTGGGGTATTTAATGTCTTCCCACTTCTTAATTGAACTACTTGGCACTCTTTTGTTATCTGTTTTGATAACTGCTGTTCTGTTTGCTTCAACTGCACTTCCATATTCATATTAGCCATTCTTGTGTCTTGTAGTATCTCCTTGAATTTGGCTAGCTGTTTTGTTAGAAAATCTAATTGTTGATTGAATTCAGTAACTTATTCTGCAGGACTGAGTTCAACAGTTACTATTTTAGCCTCTTCTTACATGGAAGGTTCACTGCTTAGGTACAGATGCTGATTTCTGGCAACTGTATCAATGAGCTCTTGAACTTCTTCAATTGTCTTTCTCATGTGGATAGATCCACCAGCTGAGTGATCTAGAGAAATCTGAGCTTTCTCTGTAAGCCCATAATAGAAGATGTCTAACTACACCAACTCTGAAAATATTTCAGAGTGGCATTTTCTTAGCATCTCTCTATATCTCTCCCAGGCATCATAAAGGGATTCATTATCTCCTTGTTTAAAGCCTTGGATGCTCAGCCTGTGTCATCCGTTTTGGAGGAAAATATTGATTCAAGAATTTTCTAACAGTTGTTTCCATGTCCTTATGCTAGCTTTAGGTTAGTTATTTAACCACCTCTTAGCTTGGTCTTTTACAGCAAATGAAAATAGTAACAATCTGTAGACATCCTGATCTACTTTCTTATCATGTACTGTGTCAGTAATTTGTAAAAATTGAGCCAGAAACTCTGTAGGTTCTTCCTGTGGAAGACTGGAATACTGGCAACTTTGCTGCACCATGATAATAAGCTGAGGATTCAGCTCAAAACTACTAACTCCAATGGAGGGTATACAGATACTACTCCCATATGAAGCAGTAGTGGGGTTAGCATATGACCCTAGAGTCCTTCTAGACTGTTCATTTCCACTTAGATCCATGATGGAGAAAGGGAGATGATGTGGATTTATTTTATTTATTTTACTATATAAGAAAAATAATTTTCGAAATAATAAAATAAAATAAAATAAAAACTAAAATAAAAAGAATAAAAATAAAAAATTTGAAAATATTTTATGAAGATTTTCAAAAAAGTGAGGAGAGAGAAAGTGGTTAGGATATTTTTGAAAGAGATATGATTTTAAAATTTAAAATTGAAATCGGAATTTTTTTGAAAAAAATTTCGAAATATTTGCTTAAAAATAGTTAGAAAAGAATTTTTTGATTTTTTGAATTTTATTATGAAAGAAAAAAACACACAAAAGACACAAGGCTTAAAATTTTTAAATCCAATGCTCCTTGTTTTCGAAAATTTTGGAAGGAAAACACCAAGGCACACCAAACTTAAAAATTTTAAGATCAAAACACAAAGAAGACTCAAGAACACCTTGAAGATTCACAAGAACAGCAAGAACAAAAGAAAGAACACCAAACTTAAAATTTTTAGAAAACCAAAATAAATTTTTGAAATTAACAAAAGAACACCAAACTTAAAGTTTGGCACAAGATTTGATCAAAGAAAAATTATTTTTGAAAAGTTTTAAAAGGAAGATACCCAATTGCCAAGAACATAAACCAACGCTCTAGCCAACTGAGCTATAAATTTAACGTGTTTTAATAAGGTATTTAATAAATAAAAATTTTTGAAAACTAAAAATTTGAAAATGCACAAGAAAAACAAGAAAAGACACATAACAAGACAAACCCAAGATCAAACAAGAAAAATTGACAAGAACAATTTGAAGATCAAGGAAGAACAAAGAACATGCAATTCGAAAATTGAAAGACAAAGAAAAGCATGCAAATGACACCAAACTTAAAACATGACACCAAACTCACATAAAAACTAAAAATTAATAAAGAGAAATAATTTTTTTGAAAAATTTTTTGAAAAGAAAATAAAAGACTCTGACCCAAAAGACAAAATTTCCTAATCTAAGCAACAAGATTCAGCGTCAGTTGTTCAAACTCAAACAATCCGCGGCAACGGCGCCAAAAACTTGGTGCACGAAAATTACACTCACACTATGTAATTCCGCACAACCAACCAGCAAGTGTACTGGGTCGTCCAAGTAATACCTTACATGAGTAAGGGTCGAATCCCACGGTGATTGTTGGCTTGAAGCAAGCTATGGTTATCTTATTATTCATAGTCAGGATACCAACAGGGTTTTTTAGTTTCAATTGTAAAAAGTAAAAGAACATAAAATAAGTAATTGTTACGCAGTAATGGAGAATGTGTTGGAGTTTTGGAGATGCTTTGTCTTCTGAATCTCTGCTTTCCCCTGTCTTCTTCTTCACGCACGCAAGGTTCCTCCTATGGCAAGCTTGTGTTGGTGGATCATTGTTGTCAATGGCTACCATCCGTCCTCTCAGTGAAAGTGGTCCAAATGCGCTGTCACCGCACGGCTAATCATCCGTGGGTTCTCGATCATGTCAGAATAGGATCCATTGATCCTTTTGTGTCTGTCACTACGCCCAACACTCGTGAGTTTGAAGCTCGTCACAGTCATCCAATACCTGAATCCTACTCGGAATATCACAGACAAGGTTTAGACTTTCCGGATTCTCAAGGATGCTGCCAATGGATTCTAGCTTATACCACGAAGATTCTGATTAAGGAATCCAAGAGATATTCATTCAATCGAAGGTAGAACAGAGCTGGTTGTCACGCACGTGTTCAAAGATTGAGAATGGTGATGAGTGTCACGGATCATCACCTTCATCATGGTTAAGTACGAATGAACATCTTAAAGAGAAACAAGCGTGTTTGAATAGAAAACAAAAATAATTGCATTAATTCATCGAGACGCTGCAGAGCTCCTCACCCCCAACAATGGAGTTTAGAGACTCATGCCGTCAAAAAGTACAGAGTTCATATCTAAAATGTCATGAGATACAAAATAAGTCTCTAAAAGTTGTTTAAATACTAAACTAGTAACCTAGTTTTACAGAAAATGAGTAAACTAAGATAGATAGTGCAGAAATCCACTTCTGGGGCCCACTTGGTGTGTGCTGGGCTGAGACTTGAGCTTCTCACGTGCCTGGGCTGTTTCTGGAGTTAAACGTCAGGTTGTAACCTATTTCTGGCATTTAACTCCAACTTGTAACCTGTTTCTGGCGTTCAACGCCAGAAGGCAACATGGAACTGGCGTTAAACGCCAGTTTACGTCATCTATCTTCTCGCAAAGTATGGACTATTATAAATTTTTGGAAAGACCTGGATGTCTACTTTCCAACCCAATTGAGATTGTGCCAATTGGACTCCTGTAGCTCCAAAAAAATCCATTCCGAGTACAAGGAGGTCAGAATCTAACAGCATCAGCAGTCCTTTTTCAGCTAGAAAATACTTGAAATCACAGAAAAACACACAAACTCATAGTAAAGTCCAGAAATATGAATTTTGCCTAAAAACTAATAAAAATATACTAAAAACTAACTAAAACATACTAAAATCTATATGAAATTACCCCCAAAAAGCGTATAAAATATCCGCTCATTACACGTACACAGAGGTAGTAAAAATTTCAACTCTGTTCATCCGCACAAAGCATGCGAACGCCCTCAACAGAGTGCACCTTCCAACGTGTGCGTGCGCACAGGGCTGTGCGTCCGCACAGGTTGCCAAACTTCGTTGGTTGTGTGTGTGCACAAGTCGTGCTAGCACTCTCAACAGCAAGCCTTCCCCTATGTGTGCGTACGCACAAGGCTGTGCGTGCGCAGACAAACTATAAATCACAAATTCTGTAGCATGCACAGAATTCAGATTTTGACACCAAACTTTGAATGATCATAACTTCTGCTACAAAAATCCATTTCCTACAAACTTTATATCAATTTAAAGATTTTTCAATGAACTTTAATTTAATGCAAATTTAAACAAATTTTGAAAACTAGGCTCAAGTTATGATCCGTCAAAATTCACCAAAAATCTATTTTTACCGAAAGTCTCAAAACCTCAATTTTACCAAAACTCCGAATTCAAAACCAAACTAGTCACAACCCCAAACAATGCCAAAACAACATAGAAGTCCATACCATTCCTCTCCTAACTCAACCATCTATATTATCCCAATTACACCATTCAACTCCATCAAAACTCTTAATCATCAACATCCAAAACCATCATAAACACTCATAATCATCATCAACCAACAACAACATCAACAACCACTACAAATCCTCATCAATTTCAATAACCATCACCAAACAATATCTAACATTAACCAAATCCATATAAATGTTTATTCCTCACATTATTCTCATAAAACTCACATCCTCCAACAATAGTAATCAAAATCAACATTCATACTCTTCATCAATTAACCTCAATATTAGCAATCATTATCAACATTCATATTACCACAATCAACATACACACTCATCAACCTCAAACAACATCATAATATATCATTAACACTAATAACCCTCATACTCCTTATCAACCTCTCACTCATCATCAATATCATCAATCCCTCATTAACAACAAATAATTCAACATTCTTCATCCACTTCCATACAACTTATCATCAAACATCAATTTTACATACAATTAAACATACACCCAAACATTCAACCCTATCCTAAGGTCAACTAGCCTAAGTATCTAGAAACATTACATATTACATAAAGTAAACCAAAATCATACCTTGGCCGATTATCCTCTATGCACGAAACCACCAAAAAGCCAAGACAACTCCAAAAAGCACCAAAGCTCAAACTAACAACACATATATCACCAAAATCAAAACCTAGAAACCACAACATACAACACTACAAGGGTTTATAAGGTACTTTACCTTGTCAAAAGAGGATTGGGGCAATTTCCAACAATTATCCACTACTAGAGATCACCTAAATAAGCAAAATCACAAAATCTACTCAAAAATCATAACCTCAAAATGCAGAAATCTAGGGCTGGAAACTGGAGCTTGAGCTTCGCGTTTTTACCAGATTTTCTTAGATAGAAATGAAAAGCTCAATAAAAGCTTCGCGTGGCCGCAAACAGCTCGTCAATCGGAGTTCCATAGCTCAAGTTATGGCTCCCAGAAAGTGATGATGAATAGTAACATCACCTCTTCTCTCTTCTCTCAGACCGTCTCTCTCTCTCTCTCTCTCTCTCTCTCTCTCTCTCTCTCTCTCTCTCTCTCTCTCTCTCTCTCTCTCTCTCTCTCTCTCTCTCTCTCTCTCTCTCTGGGCTGGAAAATGAGCTCAAAGCTCATTAGTTAGGGCATATATGTTGGACTTGGGCCAACATGGGCCCAGTCAAACCCGCTAAGTATTTTTGGTCCGTTTGGGCCACTTTAGGCCAAAACCTTTAAGATTAGTGCTCGATTTTCGATTCTAAATTATTTTTATCCTCTCAAAACATTAAATCAACTTTCAAAATCTTATTTTCCAAAATATGTGGTATTGGATAGACTAGAGCCGGTACTTCAGCTTAAGCGTCAGTACGCATTTTTTACAAAAACTTTTCAAAAAAGATACATTTTCCAACTTAGTAAAATTCAATGAAACCAAATTTCACCTTTAATTTTTCAAATTAAAACTTCTAAATTTGAATCTATTCTGGGCACTTAAAAATTATTATTTTTACTAAAGTGATTAAGCCGGTTCTTACAATCAACACAATGACGCGTACGCGTCGGCCACGCACACGCATGGGAGGGGTAAATTATATGGGTCACGTGTGCGCGTCGGCCATGCGTACGCGTGGACGTACATTTTCTTAAAGATTTTACTAAGTCTGAAAAAGCTGTAGAATTTTGATGAGCGGATAATTTATACGCTTTTTGGCATTGTTTTTAGTATGTTTTTTGTATGATCTAGTTAGTTTTTAGTATATTTTTATTAGTTTTTAGTTAAAATTCACTTTTCTGGACTTTACTATGAGTTTGTGTGTTTTTCTGTGATTTCAGGTATTTTCTGACTGAAATTGAGGGACCTGAGCAAAAATCTGATTCAGAGACTAAAAAGGACTGCAGATGCCATTGACCTCCCTGCACTCGAAGTGGATTTTCTGGAGCTACAGAAGCCCAATTGGCGCGCTCTCAACGAGGTTGGAAGGTAGACATCCTGGGCTTTCCAGTAATATATGATAGTCCATACTTTGCCCAAGATTTGATGGCCCAAACCGGCATTCAAAGTCACCCTCAGAATTCCCAGCGTTAAACGCCGGAACTGGCACAAGGATGGGAGTTAAACGCCCAAACTGGCATAAAAGCTGGTGTTTAACTCCAAGAAGAGTCTCTACACGAAAATGCTTCAATGCTCAGCCCAAGCACACACCAAGTGGGCCCGGAAGTGGATTTTTATGTCATTTACTCATCTCTGTAAACCCTAGGCTACTAGTTCTCTATAAGTAGGACCTTTTACTATTGTATTGATATATCTGGGTAGTTATCTTTGTTCTGATGCTATCTTAGATCATTGGAAGGCTGGCCATTCGGCCATGCCTAGACCTTGTTCTTATGTATTTTCAACGGTGGAGTTTCTACACACCATAGATTAAGGTGTGGAGCTCTGCTGTACCTCGAGTATTAATGCAATTACTATTGTTCTTCTATTCAATTCAGCTTGTTCTTGTTCCAAGATATCACTTGTTCTTCAACTTGATGAATGTGATGATCCGTGACACTCATCATCATTCTCACCTATGAATGTGTGCCTGACAACCACCTCCGTTCTACCTTAGATTGGGTGAATATCTCTTGGATTCCTGATACACGACGCATGGTTGATCACCTGACAACCGAGTGCTTGCCTGACAACCGAGCCAGCCATTCTGTGAGATCAGAGTCTTCGTGGTATAGGCTAGAACTGATGGCGGCATTCAAGAGAATCCGGAAGGTCTAACGTTGTCTGTGGTATTCTGAGTAGGATTCAATGATTGAATGACTGTGACGAGCTTCAAACTCCTGAGGGCGGGGCGTTAGTGACAGACGCAAAAGAATCACTGGATTCTATTCCGGCCTGATTGAGAACCGACAGATGGATAGCCGTGCTGTGACAGGGTGCGTTGAACATTTCCACTAAGAGGATGGGAGGTAGCCACTGACAACGGTGAAACCTTTGCATAAGCTTGCCATGGAAAGGAGTAAGAAGGATTGGATGAAGACAATAGGAAAGCAGAGAGACGGAAGGGACCAAGCATCTTCATACGCTTATCTGAAACTCCCACCAATGAATTACGTAAGTATCTCTATCTTTATCTTTATGTTTTATTCGTATATCACCTATATCCATTTGAGTTTGCCTGACTAAGATTTACAAGGTGACCATAGCTTGCTTCATACCAACAATCTCTGTGGGATCGACCCTTACTCGCGTAAGGTTTATTACTTGGACGACCCAGTACACTTGCTGGTTAGTTGTGCGAAGTTGTGTTTATGCCATGGTATTGAACACCAAGTTTTTGGGTTCATTACTGGGGATTAATTGATTTGTGAAAAGTAGTGATCACAATTTCGTGCACCAAGTTTTTGGCGCCGTTGCCGGGGATTGTTGAGTTTGGACAACTGACGGTTCATCTTGTTGCTTAGATTAGGTATTTTTTCTTCAGAGTTCTTAAGAATGAATTCTAGAGTTTCAAGATGATCTGTTGAAGTCTGGCTGGCTGTGAAGCCATGTCTAATTTCATTGGACCGAGGTTTCAACTTATCATCACAAGAGCATGTTGATTTCTATCAATCTTGCTGTTGGAGCAGTGATCTGCTAAGGCTTGGCTGGCCATTGGCCATGTCTAGTGTTTTGGACCGAAGCTTTCTTTGAAAGCTTGGCTGGCTGTGAAGCCATGTCTAATTCCTGGACCGGAGTCTTAGACTAAACATTGCATGATTCCTGAAATTCTCATTAAGAATTTTGATACCTTTATTTTCTTTTCCACTTAATTTTCGAAAAATCCAAAAAAAAATTACAAAATCATAAAATCCAAAAATAATTCTTGTTTGAGTCTAGTGTTTCATTTTAAGTTTGGTGTCAATTGCATGTTTCTGTTCTTCTTGCATTCATTCATGTGTCTTAAGGATCTTCAAGTAATTCTTGATGATTTTCTTGCTCTGATCTTTGAATTCTCTTGACTTGAGTGTTTGTGTTTCTCATATGCATTCTTATTTTGTTAGTGTCAATAGTATACAAACTGCTAAGTTTGGTGTCTTGCATGCATTGTTATTTGATTTTAGTTGCATTTTGATTATTCCTCTTTGTTAAAATTCCAAAAATATTTTTAATTTTTGTCTTTTCAAGTCAATAATACAGAGAATTGAAGATTCAGAACATACAGCAGAGGAATTACACAGAAAAAGCTGGGCGTTCAAAACGCCCAGTGAGGAAGGCAAACTGGCGTTTAAACGCCAGCCAGGGTGCCTGGCTGGGCGTTTAACGCCCAAAAGGGTAGTGATTTGGGCGTTAAACGCCAGAATGTGCACCATTCTGGGCGTTTAACGCCAGGATGGCACAAGAGGGAAGATTCTGTTTTTAAATCAAATTTTTTTCAGGTTTTCAAAATTTTTCAAAATCAAATCTTTTTCAAATCAAATCTTTTCAATCAAATCTTTTTCAAAATCAATTTCTTTCTATTTTCAAAGATACTTGCTATCAATTAATGATTTGATTCAACATTTCAAGTATGTTGCCTTTTCTATTGAGAAAGGTTTAATGTTTGAATCATATCTTTTCTTGATAGCCAAGTCATTAATTTTCAAAATCAAATCTTTTTAAAATGTTTTTCAAATCATATCTTCTCAATCACATTTTTTTTAAAACCAATCATATCTTCTTAACCACATCTTTTTCAAAATAGTTTTCAATCATATCTTTTTAATTTCTAATTTCAAAATCTTTTTCAAAAATCACTTTACTTCTTTCCCACTTTTATTTTCGAAAATCAATTAGTGTTTTTCAAAATGTTTTCAAAATCTTTTACTTAATTTTCGAAAATTGCTTCCCCTCTTCTCACATCTTTCTATTTATGGACTAACACTATTCCTTAATGCAAAATTTGAACTCCATCTTCTTTGATAAGTTCGAATTTTCTACTTCTGCCTTCTATTTTTCTTTTCCTCTGACACCTCAAGGAATCTCTATACTGTGACATAGAAGATTCCATATTTTCTTGTTCTTTTCTCTTTCATATGAGCAGAAGCAAAGACAAAAGCATTCTTGTTGAGGCTGATCCTGAACCTGAAAGGACCTTGAAGCGAAAGCTAAGAGAAGCTAAGGCACAACTCTCTGTAGAGGACCTAACAGAAATCTTCAAAGAAGAAGAACACATGGCAGCCGAAAATAACAACAATGCCAACAATGCAAGGAAGGTGCTGGGTGACTTTACTGCACCTACTCCCGACTTCTATGGGAGAAGCATCTCTATCCCTGCCATTGGAGCAAACAACTTTGAGCTTAAGCCTCAATTAGTTTCTCTAATGCAACAGAATTGCAAGTTCCATGGACTTCCATTGGAAGATCCTCATCAGTTCTTAGCTGAATTCTTGCAAATCTGTGACACTGTCAAGACTAATGGGGTTGACCCTGAGGTCTACAGACTTATGCAATTCCCTTTTGCTGTAAGAGACAGAGCTAGAATATGGTTGGACTCACAACCTAAAGAAAGCCTGAACTCTTGGGAAAAGCTAGTCAATGCCTTATTGGCAAAGTTCTTTCCACCTCAAAAATTGAGTAAGCTTAGAGTGGAAGTCCAAACCTTCAGACAGAAGGAAGGAGAATCCCTCTATGAAGCTTGGAAAGATACAAACAATTAATCAGAAAGTGTCCCTCTGATATGCTTTCTGAATGGAGCATCATAGGAATTTTCTATGATGGTCTCTCTGAACTATCCAAGATGTCTTTGGATAGCTCTGCTGGAGGATCTCTTCATCTGAAGAAGACGCCTACAGAAGCTCAAGAACTAATTGAAATGTTTGTAAATAACCAATTCATGTACACTTCTGAAAGGAATCCTGTGAACAATAGGACTAGTCAGAAGAAAGGAGTTCTTGAGATTGACACTCTGAATGCCATATTGGCTCAGAACAAAATATTGACTCAACAAGTCAATATGATTTCTCAAAGTCTATCTGGAATGCAAAATGCACCAGGTAGTACTAAGGAAGCTTCATCTGAAGAAGAAGCTTATGATCCTGAGAACCCTTCAATGGAAGAGGTGAATTACATGGGAGAACCCTATGGAAACACCTATAATCCTCCATGGAGAAATCATCCAAATCTCTCATGGAAGGATCAACAGAGACTTCAACAAGGTTTCAACAATAATAATGGTGGAAGAAACAGGTTTAGCAATAGCAAGCCTTTTCCATCATCTTCTCAGCAACAGACAGAGAGTTCTAAGCAGAACCACTCTGACTTAGCAACCATGGTCTCTGATCTAATCAAAACCACTCAAAGTTTCATGACTGAAACAAGGTCCTCCATTAGAAAATTGGAGGCACAAGTGGGTCAGCTGAGTAAGAAAATTACTGAACTCCCTCCTAGTACTCTTCCAAGCAATACAGAAGAAAATCCAAAAGGAGAGTGCAAGGCCATCAACATGGCCGAATTTAGAGAGGAGGAAGAGGCAGTGAACGCCACTGAGGAAGACCTCCATGGACGTCCACTGGCCTCCAATGAGTTCCCTAATGAGGAACCATGGGAATCTGAGGCTCAAAATGAGACCATAGAGATTCCATTGGACTTACTTCTGCCATTCATGAGCTCTGATGAGTATTCTTCCTCTGAAGAGGATGCGTATGTCACTGAAGAGCAAGTTTCTAAATACCTTGGAGCAATCATGAAGCTAAATGACAAGTTATTTGGAAATGAGACTTGGGAGGATGAACCCCCTTTGCTCACCAAGGAACTGGATGACTTGTCTAGGCAAAAATTACCTCAAAAGAGACAGGATCCTGGGAAGTTTTCAATACCTTGTACCATAGGCACCATAACCTTCAAGATGGCCTTGTGTGACCTAGGGTCAAGTGTAAACCTCATGCCTCTCTCTGTAATGGAGAAGCTAGGGATCTTTGAGGTGCAAGCTGCAAAAATCTCACTAGAGATGGCAGACAATTCAAGAAAACAAGCTTATGGACTTGTAGAGGATGTTCTGGTAAAAGTTGAAGACCATTACATCCCTGCTGATTTCATAGTCCTAGAGACTGGGAAGTGCATGGATGAATCCATCATCCTTGGCAGACCCTTCCTAGCCACAGTAAAGGCTGTGATTGATGTTGATAGAGGAGAATTGATCATTCAAGTGAATGAAGAATCCTTGGTGTTTAAGGCTCAAGGATATCCCTCTGTCACCATGGAGAGGAAGCATGAAGAGCTTCTCTCAAAACAGAGCCAAACAGAGCCCCTACAGTCAAACTCTAAGTTTGGTATTGGGAGGTCACAACCAACTTCTAAGTTTGGTGTTGAACCCCCACATTCAAACTCTAAGTTTGGTGTTGCGAGGTTCCAACATTGCTCTGAGCACCTGTGAGGCTCCATGAGAGTCCTCTGTCAAGCTACTGACATTAAAGAAGCGCTTGTTGGGAGGCAACCCAATGTTATATTTTATCTATTTTCTTTTGTTATTTTATGTTTTCTGTAGGTTGATGATCATGAGAAGTCACAAAATCAATGGAAAAAGTAAAAACAGAATGAAAAACAGAAAGAAAAATAGCACACCCTGGAGGAAGAACCTGCTGGCGTTTAAACGCCAGTGAGGCTAGCAGATGGGCATTTAACGCCCAGTCTGGCACCATTCTGGGCGTTTAACGCCAGAAAGGGGCACCAGACTGGCGTTAAACGCCAGAAAAGGGCAAGCACTTGGCGTTAAACGCCAGAAATGGGCACCAGCCCGGCGTTTAACGCCAGAATTGGCTCAAAACGCATTTTTGCATGACATTTGGTGCAGGGATGACTTTTCCTTGACACCTCAGGATCTGTGGACCCCACAGGATCCCCACCTACCCTACCACTCTCTCTCTTCTTCACCCATTCACCAATCACCTCAACACCTCTTCCCCAAAACCCTTCACCTATCAAATCCCATCTTTCTCTTCACCACTCACATCCATCCTTCATAAAACCCCACCTACCTCACCCTTCAAATTCAAACAACTTTCCCTCCTAAACCCACCCATACATGACCGAACCATGAGCCCCCCCACTCCTATATAAACCCATCTTCACTCCTTCATTTTCACACAACCTAAACACCACTTCTCCCCCTTTTTGGCCGAACACAAAGCCATTCCCTTCTTTCTCATTTCTTCTTCTTCTACTCTCTTCTTTCTTCTTTTGCTCGAGGACGAGCAAACCTTTTAAGTTTGGTGTGGTAAAAGCATTGCTTTTTGTTTTTCCATAACCATTTATGGCATCCAAGGCCGAAGAAACCTCTAGAAAGAGGAAAGGGAAGGCAAAAGCTTCTATCTCCGAGTCATGGGAGATGGAGAGATTCATCTCAAGGGTGCATCAAGACCACTTCTATGAAGTTGTGGCCTTGAAGAAGGTGATCCCCGAGGTCCCTTTTTCACTCAAAAAGAGTGAATATCCGGAGATCCGACATGAGATCCGAAGAAGAGGTTGGGAAGTTCTTACCAACCCCATTCAACAAGTCGGAATCTTAATGGTTCAAGAGTTCTATGCCAATGCATGGATCACCAAGAACCATGATCAAAGTTTGAACCCGGATCCAAAGAATTGGCTTACTATGGTTCGGGGGAAATACTTGGATTTTAGTCCGGAAAATGTAAGGTTGGCATTCAACTTGCCCATGATGCAAGGGGATGAACATCCTTACACTAGAAGGGTCAACTTTGATCAAAGGTTGGACCAAGTCCTCACAGTCATATGTGAAGAGGGCGCCCAATGGAAGAGAGATTCAAGAGGGAAGCCGGTTCAACTGAGAAGGCATGACCTCAAGCCTGTGGCTAGGGGATGGTTGGAGTTCATCCAACGCTCAATCATTCCCACTAGCAACCGGTCCGAAGTTACTATAGACCGGGCTATCATGATTCATAGCATCATGATTGGAGAAGAAATAGAAGTTCATGAGGTTATAGCTCAAGAACTCTATAAGGTGGCGGACAAGTCCTCTACCTTGGCAAGGCTAGCCTTTCCTCATCTCATTTGTCACCTCTGTTATTCAGTTGGAGTTGACATAGAGGGAGACATCCCCATTGATGAGGACAAGCCCATCACTAAGAAGAGGATGGAGCAAACAAGAGACCCCTCTCATCATCAAATCCCTGAGATACCTCAAGGGATGCACTTTCCTCCACAAAACTATTGGGAGCAACTAAACACCTCCCTAGGAGAATTGAGTTCCAACATGAGACAACTAAGGGTGGAGCATCAAGAACACTCCGTCCTCCTCCATGAAATTAGAGAAGATCAAAGAATCATGAGAGAGGAGCAACAAAGACAAGGAAGAGACATTGAGGAGCTCAAGCACTCCATAGGAGCTTCAAGAGGAAGAA
Source organism: Arachis hypogaea (assembly GCF_003086295.3). Lineage (NCBI taxonomy): Eukaryota > Viridiplantae > Streptophyta > Magnoliopsida > Fabales > Fabaceae > Arachis > Arachis hypogaea. Next base: position 53,169,728 of record NC_092037.1, read on the forward strand.
CAAGCCGCCATCACTAAGGTGGACCCGTTCTTTAATTTCCTTGTTCTTTATTTTCTGTTTTTCGAAAAAAATAGTGCTTATGTTTATCTATGTTTGTGTCTTGTGATCATTAGTGTCTTAGTATCTATGCCTTAAAGTTATGAATGTCCTATGAATCCATCACCTCTCTTAAATGAAAAAAAAATGTGCTTAATTGAAAAAGAAAAGAATTGCATGAATTTTGAATTTTATAACAGTTTAATTATTTTGATGTGGTGGCAATACTTTTGTTTTCTGAATGTATGCTTAAACAGTGCACATGTCTTTTGAATTTGTGGTTCATGAATGTTGGCTCTTGGAAGAATGATGAAAAAGGAGACATATCACTGAGGATCTGAAAAATCATAAAAATGATTCTTGAAGCAAGAAAAAGCAGTGAATACAAAAAAAAAATATATCGAAAAAAAAAGAAAAAGAAAGAGAAAAAGAAAGAAAAAAAAAGAAGAAAGAAATAAAGTTGTGATCCAAGGCAAAAAGAGTGTGCTTAAGAACCCTGGACACCTCTAATTGGGGACTCTAGCAAAGCTGAGTCACAATCTGAAAAGGTTCACCCAATTATGTGTCTGTGGCATGTATGTATCCGGTGGTAATACTGGAAGACAGAGTGCTTTGGGCCACGGCCAAGACTCAATAAGTAGCTGTATTCAAGAATCATCATACTTAACTAGGAGAATCAATGACACTATCTGGATTCTGAGTTCCTAAAGAAGCCAACCATTCTGAATTTCAAAGGATAGAGTGAGATGCCAAAACTGTTCAGAGGCAAAAAGCTAAAAGCCCCGCTCATCTAATTGATACTGATCTTCATAGATGTTTTTGGAATTCATTGCATATTCTCTTCTTTTTATCTTATTTGATTTTCAGTTGCTTGAGGACAAGCAACAATTTAAGTTTGGTGTTGTGATGAGCGGATAATTTATACGCTTTTTGGCATTGTTTTTAGTATGTTTTTAGTATGATCTAGTTAGTTTTTAGTATATTTTTACTAGTTTTTAGTTAAAATTCACTTTTCTAGACTTTACTATGAGTTTGTGTGTTTTTCTGTGATTTCAGGTATTTTCTGACTGAAATTGAGGGACCTGAGCAAAAATCTGATTCAGAGACTAAAAAGGACTGCAGATGCTGTTGGATTCTGACCTCCCTACACTCGAAGTGGATTTTCTGGAGCTACAGAAGCCGAATTGGCGCGCTCTCAACGGCGTTGGAAAGTAGACATCCTGGGCTTTCCAGCAATATATGATAGTCCATACTTTGCCCATGATTTGATGGCCCAAACTGGCGTTCAAAGTCACCCTCAGAATTCCCAGCGTTAAACGCCGGAACTGGCACAAGGATGGGAGTTAAACGCCCAAACTGGCATAAAAGCTGGCGTTTAACTCCAAGAAGAGTCTCTACACGAAAATGCTTCAATGCTCAGCCCAAGCACACACCAAGTGGGCCCGGAAGTGGATTTTTATGTCATTTACTCATCTCTGTAAACCCTAGGCTACTAGTTCTCTATAAGTAGGACCTTTTACTATTGTATTGATATATCTGGGTAGTTATCTTTGTTCTGATGCTATCTTAGATCATTGAGAGGCTGGCCATTCGGCCATGCCTAGACCTTGTTCTTATGTATTTTCAACGGTGGAGTTTCTACACACCATAGATTAAGGTGTGGAGCTCTGCTGTACCTCGAGTATTAATGCAATTACTATTGTTCTTCTATTCAATTCCGCTTGTTCTTGTTCCACGATATCACTTGTTCTTCAACTTGATGAATGTGATGATCCGTGACACTCATCATCATTCTCACCTATGAACGTGTGCCTGACAACCACCTCCGTTCTACCTTAGATTGGGTGAATATCTCTTGGATTCCTGATACACGACGCATGGTTGATCGCCTGACAACCGAGCGCTCGCCTGACAACCGAGCCAGCCATTCCGTGAGATCAGAGTCTTCGTGGTATAGGCTAGAACTAATGGCGGCATTCAAGAGAATCCGGAAGGTCTAACCTTGTCTGTGGTATTCTGAGTAGGATTCAATGATTGAATGACTGTGACGAGCTTCAAACTCCTGAGGGCGGGGCGTTAGTGACAGACGCAAAAGAATCACTGGATTCTATTCCGGCCTGATTGAGAACCGACAGATGGATAGCCGTGCCGTGACAGGGTGCGTTGAACATTTCCACTGAGAGGATGGGAGGTAGCCACTGACAACGGTGAAACCCTTGCATAAGCTTGCCATGGAAAGGAGTAAGAAGGATTGGATGAAGACAATAGGAAAGCAGAGAGATGGAAGGGACCAAGCATCTTCATACGCTTATCTGAAACTCCCACCAATGAATTACATAAGTATCTCTATCTTTATCTTTATGTTTTATTCGTATATCACCCATATTACTTGGACGACCCAGTACACTTGCTGGTTAGTTGTGCGAAGTTGTGTTTATGCCATGGTATTGAACACCAAGTTTTTGGGTTCATCACTGGGGATTAATTGATTTGTGAAAAGTAGTGATCACAATTTCGTGCACCAAATTTCATTTTCGAACTTCAAACTTCCGCCACACATAACTTCTTTTACAAAATTCGTTTTTCAGTCATTTCTGAACCGTTGGAAAGATTGTTGAATGAACTTTCATAAAAGTCCAATTTTGAAGAATTCCTAACTCTGAGGACCAAGTTATGAACCGCCAAAATTGGTCAAAAATCAGTTTTTTACCCAAAAATAGAAATCACCGATTTTTCCAATGTTCACAAGCCAAATTCATTTTCACTCATCCAAATGACCACAACCCAACCACATTCACATAATTACACTCAACCAAAACCAAACCTACCTCATCTACACAATTCAATTCAATATCGTCACCTTTCACTCCTAAATTCCTAATTTCTTATTATTCCACATTCCTCCCATTTATTCACACACTCAATATTCAATATCCATTCAATCTCATATGACATCACACAATACACACATCACTTACCTTCCTTACCTCTTTCTGGCCTCCGGCCCAAGATTCACGGTCTTTAGCCCAAATTCATAATTTAAATGCATATTTCACAAACCAATATGCATTATCCAATTCATCAAATTCTCAACACACCAAACATACAAATTCACACAATTCTCAACCCAATCATTAATTTACATTACATATCAACTATACATATTAGTACCAACCATTTACACAATCCAAACTTAATCCTAGGGGCATCTAGCCTAGGAATTCTCATCACACCACATGGTACTTAAATGAAACTTAAATCGTACCTCTTGGAGCTAAACCAATTGAGCCTCTTCTTTGGAAGTCTCCACCAACCTTAGCTCCAAGCCTCACCAAAGTTCCACGAGCAAAATCAACCTCCCAATTGTGCACCAAAATCAACCAATACTCTAACATAACCAATTTCACACTTACAATCAAACTAGGGTTCATGAAAATGATAAATCACAAAGGTTGAAGAGTTTCTTACCTTAATCCACTGTATTTTATGATGAATATCACCAATGGCTCATACTAGAGCACCCCTAAATAACCAAAATCACAAGATTTTCTCAAAATCCAAATCAAATTTGAATTTAAAGAGAAAAACAAAAACTAGGCAGAGGATAGTGGAATACTGACGTGCGGAAAATTACCGATTAAGAATTTATATTGGAATTAATGTTGCAAGTACAGTTCTTAACCGATGAAAATTCTGCGTATCAATTTAAAAAGGGTTGTTATAAAATTAAGAACAAAATACTGGGAGTAGAATTCCCAGGTCGTCTCCCAATGAGTTGCTAAGAGAGTGCTATTTATTGATCAGGGGTTTTCCGAGAATTTTTAGAGTTGAGGAATGGAAAAATGAATTATTATGAATTAAAGCAATGTAAATTAACAAGAGGTTTTATGTAACTGAAATAAAAAGCCTTGGCTAGGAGAAGATTAATCCGAAGTTCTATCCTTGTTGGATTTCCCAAGATTAATAGTAAGAGGTTGTTGTTTCTACCTAGTTAACCCTCAACGAATGAAGGAAAGTCAAGTAGTTGAGCTAATCTGATTCACAAGTCCTAATCCTCTCCCTTGGGAAGGATTAACGTTAGTGACTAGAGAGCCAGCCAACAACTTCCAATTACTATTTAACTCTGAGTCTTCCAACTCAGGGGTCTCCTATTAATCAGCTCCAAAGCCAAGTTGGAAGCCTACTCCATTGACATGGATGTTATTTTTGCATACATGAAAAGGGAATAGAAAGAAGACATGATAATTGGATTGAGATAATCAAGCAAATAAAGAAATTAAATAGAAAAATACTCTTTGCATTAATAAATTCCAAAATTGAAGATATCCATATGTAACTCTGAACCAAATAAATTGGAATTAAAAGTGTAAAGGAATAGGAAACAAACTAGAATGATAAAAACTTCACGAAGGTAGTACCCTTCTTAATATCCAACTCAAAAGTATAAAACTAAATAACCTATGAATGTGAAGAATCCTAGAGGAAGTAGTAATTTTTCTCCAAGATTCCAAAAACTAAGACTCAAACTAATGAATAAGAATGTGTGAATATGTGTTGAGTCCTTGCTGTCCCCTGACTCTAGTCTATGTTTCTGGGTCAAAAACTGGGTCCAAACTCAGCCCAAAATCACCCACAGTGTTTTCTACAAATTCTACAAGTGGTGCATGTCACACGTATGCGTCAGGTACGCGTCCGCGTCGATATGGGATGCGCCAAGTTGTGCGTACGTGTCAGATATGTGCGCGCGCTGATTCTCGCTGGTCAACACCTTGGTTTCTTATGTTCCTTCCATTTTTGCAAACTTCCTTTCCATCTTCTAAGCCACTCCTGCCCTATAAAGCCTGAAAACACTTAACACACAAATCACAGCATCGAATGGTATAAAGGGGAATTAAATATTGACAATTTAAAGGCTTAGGAAGCAAGTTTTCAATCATAGAACAAAATTGGGAAGGATTTGTAAAACCATGCAGTTTGTATGAATAAGTGTGCAAAGAACTGATAAAAACCACTCAATTTAGCACAAGATAAATCATAAAATAGTGGTCTATCAAATACTCACCACAAAACTTAGATAAAATTGTAGAGGATGAAAAGAGCGACGCGTGACCGTAAACGGCTCGTTAATCAGAGTTCCGGAGAGAAAGTTATGGTGATTTGAAGTTTGGAAAGCTAGGTTTTCTTTCTCTCTTCTCTCTATCGGCTCCCTCTCTCATTCTCTAGGGTAAATGAGCTGAAATTCTCATAACTAGTGTTTATATATGTTGGGTCTTAGGTTCACATGGGCTTGGTTCACTCGGTTTAGCCCGTTGGCCCAATTTTAGGCCAAAACCTTTAAGATTAGAGTTTTAAATCGTATTTTAAATATTTCTATTGTCCCAAATTATAAATTCTCATTTCTTGATCTTATTCGCTTATAATTAATTTTCTCAGTTGCGGTACTAGACAGATCTCATCCAGTACTGCCGGTCAAATTTTCAGTGCGCATTTTTAGGCAGAAAACTATGTTTTCTGACTCAGAAAATTTCACTGAGTCCAAATATCATATTTAAATTATCAAATTCCGATTGCTAAATTTTCTAACTATATTCACTCCTATTTAATTTATTATTTAATTAATTACGGTTTAACTGAGTTTTATAGGGTATGGCAGAAAAGGATGCTGGCCTCTGCCGAAGTGAAGCTCAGATAGCAGTGTATCATAAGGCATGTCAGGGTCAAACTCCTGGCTGAGTAGAGGGTGAGAGAAAGGAAGTTCGGAAAGATAATAGGTGCATGTACGCGGACTACCTCAAAACACCGCACTCCCCATCGCGGGGTCCACGTATCTGCCAAACACTGGGTACTCAAAGAAGAACACGCAGGTCCCCATCTGTGGACATGGGAAAAAGGGGGTGAGAACCTAAGATTCCAGTAGGGTACTATACGAAAAACCTAAGGTGATCCGTAGCCTAAGTCTAATCGTTTATAAGGTTACAACAGTAATCAATCATACAAATAGATATAATCACAAGAATAAAATAGTATAACAGTCACATATACAAGTAAGCAGACACAAGCAAGAAAATGCAGCAACCAAGTATGATGCATGTCTACTCCATTAGGTCGATCGGGCACCGGTGCCTGTAATACAATCGTGGCACTAATAAAGAATGGCCCAAAAATATAAGGTGCTCCCAGTGAGTAGCAGTCCATATGGCGGGCATCCCAATGTTCATATAGTCTCTGGCCAGGCGGGATGGAAGTCCGCTCTGCCAGGTACTTTTCAGCACCTTGGGGTTTACAGTTTCTTCTTCCGCGGCTTATCTCAGCAGAATTTCTTTCTAAGGGCCTTCTCCTCCCTTCTTTTATAAAAACTTGTGCCGGGATCTTTTTTAAAATATCTCAGCCTTGTCACATTTTACCATTTTGCCCTTTTTATTTAACTTTTCTTTTTACCGTTTTCATTAGGTTTTTAATGATACTTTCACCCCTAATGTTATTATTTTACCATTGTATCATATATGTTTTTTTATAATATACCTTTTCCCCTTGATTAACTTAATTATTCATTTTTAATTTGACTTTATGCCTGAAATTACCAATATTCCCCCTAAGTACTCTAGTTTTACCGTTTAACCTTATTTAGCATCAAAATTTTACCAGATTAATCTTAATAGTTGCCTATGATTAAAATTATTTCTAATATTTTTATTAAATACCAATTTTCACTATAAAGGACCTAAAACCAAATTTATCCTTTATTAATTTATTTACTTATTCTAGTTACTGCTTTTTACCGTTTTACTTCTAACTTTTACTAAACCTTTTATGTAGGCCCGAAACTTTTTATAATTATAATTTCGACTCAAATAATTTATATAATTACTATTTTACCCCTAATGACACTAAATTCAGAATTTTACTTATTTTTTATTTAAATTACATTTTTAACTCTCTTTTTACCCAAAAATGACCATAACACCCTTTTTACCCTTCTTCCTGTGTTCCATAGGATTAAAACTATTTTTGTAACTACTTTTTAATGCTTTTCTATCACAATTTTCGTACTCTTAGTGACTGAAATTTCAAAGGTGTAGTTTTTATGTTTTTCTTCACTTTTTGTGACGTTTAAAGCTTGAAACTTAAATCCCAAGTGCTTTCATATTTCCGGCTGTTTTCACACAAAATTCAGAGGCAATATAACAGTATTTTACACATATTTATCAAGCCAAAATAGTGGTAACTCACAAAATTTCCAGAAATTCAAAACAAGCACAAATTCACTACAAAGTGGCTCATATAAGCACCAAAAGCAAACACAATCATACTCTAATTAATCCTAACCTTTATTTCTTATGTAATTCAGTTGGTAAACCTTTCTCACACTAGAAAATGTGTATATAAGGGCAGAAACACAGCTGGTGGTGGTGAGTTTCATTTTTGGGCCTGAAGTGTTGTAAAACGTCAAAATTCAACCACTGTGAGTTCGAAACTCCTTAACTCCTTAGGCATGCTCCATGGGTGCTTCAAGAGGAGTTCTCTATAGATAGAGGAGGGTAAAGATTCATCATGGTTACTGTTTCTTTTTTTTTAAAAAAAAAAGAAAAGGAGAAAGAACAAGAGTTTACCTAGCCGAATTCGGTATAAATGCGAAGATTGGTGAAAACGGACAAGAGTTTATGCTTGTATGGTTTGAATCCTTGAAGAACACTTGAAGAATAGTATATGAATGGTGATATAAAGAGCTAAAAACTCACACTACAACATTTTGGGTCTATGGCCACGGTTTTTTTTGTCACAGTAAAAAACCGTGACCATAGACCCTCTATGGTCACGGTTTTTTACCGTGACAAAAAAAAGCTATGGTCACAATTTTTAGAAAAAGGGTGACCATAGAGTACCTATGGTCACGATTTTTCAAAAAATGGTAGCCTAAAAGGGTCTATGGTCACGGTTTTGGGGGGTGACCTAAAGGGGTCTATGGTAACGATTTTTTACAGTGACCAAAAAGGGTCTATGGTCACGGTTTTTCAAAAAAGGGTGACCTAAAAGGGTCTATAATCACGATTTTTTGTGGTGACCTAAAGATATCTTTGGTCACGGTTTTTTGAAGTGACCTAAAGAGGTCTATGGTCACGGTTTTGGGGTGACCTAAATGGGTCTATGGTCACGGCTTTTTACAGTGATCAAAAAGGGTCTATGGTCACAGTTTTTCAAAAAAGGGTGACCTAAAGGGGTCTATGGTCACGATTTTTGGGGGTAGCCTAAAGGGGTCTATGGTCACGGTTTTAGAGGGTGGCCTAAAAAGGTCTATGGTCACGGTTTTTCAAAAAGGTGACCTAAAAAGGTCTATGGCCACAGTTTTGGTGAGTGACCTAAAGGTATCTATGGTCACGGTTTTGGGGGGTGACCTAAAAGAATCTATGGTCACGGTTTTCTGAAAAAGGGTGACCATAGAGTATCTATAGTCACGGTTATTGAGGGTGGCCTAAAGTACCCTATGGTCACGGTTTTTTTATTTTATTTTCAAAGGTATCCCCAAAATTGCGTCGTTTCTTCTCTTTAGTTAAAATCCCATTTTTTCATTTATTTTTATCATCCCTCCCCAAAACCAAAACGTGGCCATTTTCCCTCCCTCCCAAAATCCCCCTTCCCTCCCAAAATCCCCATTAGTCCCAGCTGGTAATATAGGAAAAAAAGAAAAAGAAGAAATCCCTAGCTAGCCATCAAAATCCCTGTGTGTGGTGTTGTGCTGTTTCGTTCTTCTTCTTCTACCTCCTTTGGAGCTCAACTCAGTCTCTCTCCACTGCGCTGTTTTCCTTTCTTCCAGCTCCAACCATTGCCGAAGGCAAAAACCCCACCATCGCAGACCTGAACTCTGTCTCTCTTCACTGCATGAGCCGAGAGTCGTCATTGCTTCTTTGCCTCCTCACGAGGCTTGCTGTTGCTTCCCTATTTCATGTCGTGTGTCACTGTCACTGCTTCACGTCATGTCTCTGCCTTACCGCAAGCTCCCTGTCACCATGAGCTCACCCTATGTACTCTTTTAAGTATAAATATTTTCAAGTTCAGTAATAGGGTTTTAATACCTTTGATGCTATTAAGTGGTAAGCATATTAGATTGGTAGAAATGGAACCAGGTTTCATTGGCCTAAGTTTGCACAGATCATTTCCTAGTTTTTATAGTTTTAATCAGTTGTACACACATGTAGAAGTTTAATTTGCATGTATCCAGTTGTTGTATTTCGGGTGGAGAAAGTTTGGAGGAAGCTGCATGTGAGAAGAGAACATGGGAGGAGACTGGTATTGAAGTGGGAAAAGTTATATATCACAGCTCTCAGCCACGGCCTGGTAAAATATATTCAACATACCTTAGTTTAAGTTTATGCTCTCAGTTTAGTATTTCTCTGGATTTGCCACATGACAATAATCAGGTAATGGTTATTAGGGTATAAATTAACAATATTAGGTTATACTATATCAGAACAAGTAGCATATATTATATATGTGGGGTATGCAATAAGAACTTAAAAAAATAAGAGAGTAAAAAGAACACGTTAAAGGGGAATAGAAAGTAACAGCTTTGTCCTTCGGGTTTATTTATTTTCTATTTGATTAAAATTTTTTGATATGTACCTACAACTAAAAAAAATAGTATATGTGTAAATGGTCTTTATAAAGAGGTCATAGACAATGGTAAAAACTTTGAAGTGGGTTCACGTCAGTTTTTGAGTAAATGAATGAATTAAAGGTACTTGCAGAAAATTTTAATGTCTAAATAAGTAAGAATATACGTAAGATGAGTGTAGATTGTAGAATGGATTGAAAAATATCTAAAGTATTGAGATATGCATCAAGCTAAGTAAGATGATGACTTAGTTCTCTATAAAAGTAATCCCATATGAAGATGATGACTTAGTTCTCTATAAAAGTAATCCTAACTACGGTGGCTTCAGTTACAACAATGGTGAGGTGAGTGTGGTCTACGGCGGGTTGCTTTTCTAATTTTTCTCTATTTATTTTGATGGGTTACTTTCTTTCTTTAACAGTTTGATTGCTTATGTTGTTATGCATATCAAGTGTTTGTGTTAAAGCCATTTTTATTTTGGGTATTTTTTTTTTGCAGCAAGGTTGTGTGGTTGTCCTTTGCTCAAGTGTTGACGGTGATTTCTCAAAAGTAGAAGGCTATCTTGAGGGAAGTTTATAAGAAGAATAAGTACACGTCAAGCTCTTAATCTCCACCCTAAGAAGTAAGAAGACCAGAGCCATTCGCAGAGGCTCACCAAGCACCAGGTATTTTCCTTGCCTTGTGTTTAAATTCTTTAATTAGCATTGAATTTTGTTCCTGTTCATTCATCATGCTACTTGTAACACCCTACCATACAGAGTCTTATGATTAAGTCATAATTCAGAGATGGCAAGATATTACGACCTCTAAAATAAAAATTTAGTACATGTAGTAGTGTGAATAATGATTATAACTAGAAGCCTTTGAAGAAAAAGGGGTAAACAAAAATTGTAACTCGAAAGGTGCAACACTCCGATCAATAACATATCGAACAAGGATAAACTAACGTGAGATTATATATCTACAAGGGAGTGTCAAAAATAGGAATATCAAAACTCATAATCCGGTTGCGAAGGTAACCGGTCCGAGCATAACAATATATATAAGTAATTAAAATAAGATACCCCAAGGAAACCCAAAGGGACACAAATACAGAGAACTTATTCTCCAAAATCTCCTATAAGAGGAGTCATCACAGTTTGTATTATTTAATAGAGATAAAAGCATCTAAGAGAAATCATAAAACCAAAACAGAGTCCCGAGAACAAAGGATCTTCGCTAATCCAAAAGTCTCCAGCATACATCAGCGAGAAGCCTCATGCCCCGCATCTGAAAACCACAAAATCTGCATGGGTGAGAACCAGAGGTTCCCATCATGGTAATAGTTCCCACATATATAACATGTAATATTATAGAAAAGCCGAAGGCAATCCTAAAACTTCTTCCAAATACAATCAAACCTTATAAACAAGCTAAACCATAAATGGCAACTGACTAAGGATTCTTCAGACTAACTAATACTTTCCTTTCCAATTCCTTCAGACCTCCCAACCACCAGCAGAAGTATAATATAGCAAACACAGTTATATCAGATAAGAGATATACAAATAGGAACAAATACGACATTTAGACAATTAGCAAGTAAGATGCAGTCAAATAGGCAATCTAAAACAATTCACATAGTATGCATATGATGAAGGCCTGTCCCTAATGGCTGATGATATCATCTGTCGGTTATAGAGCTAACCTGACAAGTCGTGGTAGCTAACCATTGGACTGTCCCTCGGTCGTGCATCCCCAACTCGAGTTATACTCAACATAATTGTGATCAAAATCATGATCCATATCCAACACCCTCACTGGTGTATATTCACGGGGGCGAGCTCATCCAGGTCTTTCACAGTGCCCGGCTACCCTTACGACATAGGGTCAACAGAGTCTTGAGTCTCCACCTGGAGCACGTGGTGGCTAGCAACTGCTTTCTCCTAGGGAAACTCGTGTCTCTGATGGTGGAAGTGCAAACATTCATAATTCATTCAACAGTATATATGCCTTTATACTTAGCCATAATCATGGCTCCGCCGTAACACGGCAATAATCTAGCCATCCGGCTCACGGTTAAATCCATAACCAGCCAATTCATAAACAATTTAGCCCATCGGCTCATGGCACATACAGCACTTCCACCGCCGTCCTCTGCATCTCATATAATCATCTTTGATCCTCATTGATCACTCATTTTTCCCTTGCTTCACTTGCAAGTTACCACATCCCCTAGCTCTTTTTCTCATTGCTAGGTATATCATAATGATTTAAGACACAAGTGGTGAGATCGGAGGCTTAGAAGTATGAAATTTGGCTTTTAAAACTTAAAAATCAACTTTGGGATGAAAACAGGGCCACGCGCGTGCGTCCTTCATGCGCACACGTGGATGGCCATACAGTTCATCGACGCGTATGTGTCGTTCACACGGACGTGTGGATTGAAAAACATCCAATCGACGTGTACATGCCAACCACATGTACGCGTGGATGCGTTTGTACCCCATGCACAAAATTGACAACTCTGGCACAACTCTCGGGAAGAATGGCTGGGCATTGGGTGCAGCACATCGACGCGCCCGTGCACACCACGTGCACGCGTGGATAGTGCCTTCGTGAGGAACGACGCGTATGCGTCAAGTACACCTACGCGTGGAGGGTTATTCTGCTAAAAATGTTTCTAAGTTAAAAGCTGCAGAATTCACAGATTCAACCCCCAATCTTCCGACAGACATAACTTTCTCATTTTAAATCGTTTTTTACCCGTTCTTTGAACGGCTTGGACATCCCGGATCCAATTTTATTTCTAAACAAATTCGGCACAAAACTAGGATTCAGAGTCCAAGTTATGTCCCATCAAAGTATGCCTAAAAACTATGTTTTCATACAAACCCACAAAGTGCCATTTTCAAAACAAGTCATTTTCAACCCTTTTTAAAATCAACCAAGACATGCCAATTTCATCCCTTTTTGAAATCAATCAAAATATACCAAAAACAACATCAAGCCTCCTCAACTCACACATTAACACTTCACCACAATTCACAAAACATCATCCCACCATTTTAACACTTCTCAATCAAATGGCTAATAGACAAACACATTAACATGTCATACATCCTTTCTCATCCCAATTTCCAATCAACCATCATTACACATTTATCAATATTATACTCACCATCAACATGGTTTCACCCACAATTAAACCTCAAACAATCATCAAGCATATATCACAACATGCATATTTCTCATACATCATACCCTCAAGGCATCAATAATCATAATCACATATATGACCACATTATATATCTCAACCATTCAACCATCAACAATTCAATGCCTATCCTAGGGCCTTTCGCCTAGGTATTTCCAATCACATTACATTTTAGATACGAGAAACCAAGACCACACCTTAGCCAATTTCCCAAGCTCAACCGAAGCACTTCCAAACCACTTGTCCACAAGCTCTCAAGGTCTCAACACCTCCAAGAACAGATTTTTCCACCAAAATTCCTTTTCAAGCTTTCCAAAGTCACCAATCAATCTCCAATACACATATATAAAAATGCCTAAGCCACAATATCATACCAAAACACAAGAGCTCAATACCCAAAACCACAAATTCAATATTTTCACTACGGTTTGAGATACCTTACCTCACCCAAGGACCAAGGGAGCTAGAACAAACCTTCCCCTCAAGCTACTGCGATCCTATAACACAAGGGAGCTCAAAACCTCAACATTCTTGCTCATGAAACTCAAAATCAAAGCTGGAAATTCGAAGAGAAAACTATGGCTTACCTCAAGATTGATTGTATGGGTTTTGTAGAGCTCTCCATGATGAACGCGTGGCCACAAATGGTGAGGCAATCGGAGCTCTAGATCAAAAGTTATGGTGGTTTGAAGATCAAGTGAGAGATAGAAGTTTGAGAGAGTGTTATTCCCTCCCTTACTCCATTTCAGCGTGTTTCAGTGTATTGTGAGGAGAGAGAATGCTGAAATGAGGGTTTTAGGGTTTGGTTAGGTTAGGCCAAGGGCCAACTTTGGGTTTGGTTGGCCCGGTTTGGCCCGTTCGGTCCAATCTTGATCCGATTTCTACAAAATTGGTACCAAAATTCTCGTCTCAAACTCCTCTATCATATTTAGCCATAAAAATCACATTTTTGGCTTTCTAGAATAAATTCTCATTTGTGGGTTAATTAGCCATTAATTAACCGGGTTTTACATCCTACCCACCTAATTGGAAATTTTGCCCACAAAATTCAAATTCAATTACCTGAGAATAAATGCGGATAGTCTGTTCGCATCTCCGACTCAAGTTCCCAAGTGTGTTCCTCAACACCGCCTCGACTCCATGCCACTTTGACTAATGAAACCTCTTTTCCACGCAACCACTTGATACTAGTATCATCAATTCTGACTGGAGCCACCAGAAGCGTCAAATCTTCTCTTAACTGAACCGTTTCAGGTTCTAACACACGGCTAGCATCAGGAGTATACTTCCGAAGCTGTGACACGTGAAACATGTCATGCAGGTTCGAAAGATGAGGTGGTAGAGCCATCCGATACACCACCGGTCTAACCCTCTCTAGGATCTGAAATGGACCAATGTACCAAGGATTCAACTTCTTTGCCTTAATCGCCCTACCTACTCTTGTGGTTGGAGTAACTTTAAGGAAGATATGGTCTCCTTCCTCAAGTTCCAAGGGCCTCTGCCTCTGGTCAGCGTAACTCTTCTGACGACTCTGCGCCGTAAACATCGTATCTCGGATTTTCTTGACTTGTTTTGTGGTCTCAGTTATCATTTCCGGCCCCAACAAGCCTTTCTCTCCAGCTTCATACCAACACAGTGGAGATTGACATTTTCTCCCATACAAAGCCTCATACGGAGCCATTCTGATGCTCGCATGGTAACTATTGTTGTATGCAAACTCCACTAATGGCATATATCGATCCCAACTCGCCAGTTGGTCTAAAACACAAGCTCTCAACATATCCTCTAGTGTTTGGATTGTCCTCTCAGATTGACCATCAGTATGAAGATGGTAAGCTATACTTAAGTTTAATCGGGTCCCGAAAGCTTTCTGAAATGCACCCCAAAATCTTGAAGTGAAACGAGGATCTCTATCAGAGATTATAGTAGCAAGTACGCCAGGAAGTCTCACAATCTCTTTTATGTATAACCGTGCTAGCTCCTCAAGGGTGTAAGTCATCCGAATGGGTAAAAAGTGAGCTTACTTCGTCAGTCGGTCCACAATCACCCAAACAGCATCAAAACTGGCCGTAGTCCTTGGCAATCCCGACACAAAGTCCAATGCAATACTTTCCCACTTCCATTGTGGAACCTCTAAAGGTTGCAACATACTAGTAGGTCTTTGATGGTCAATCTTCACCTTCTGACAAGTTAAGCACTTTGAGACATATTCCGCCACATCATTCTTCATACCCGGCCACCAAAACATCGCCTTTAAATCATGGTACATCTTAGTACTTCCCGGGTGAATAGAGAATCCGCTTTTGTGTGCTTCCTTTAAGATATCTTGCCGCAAAGTGCCAACATCCGACACGATGATCCTACCCTTGAATCTCCACAACCCATCTTTATCCTCTGACACTCTCCACTGTTTCCCTTGCTCAATAGCTGGTAGCACCTTCCATAACGCTTCATCATTCTCATGGGCCTTTAGGAGTTCGGACTTAAAGTCACTTGAGATTTCTAATCGACTCAAACACAGAGTTCCAGATACTTCTCAAGCACCAATTTTCAAACTCTCGAATCCCTTAAGCAACTTCTCCTCTTGAAGCATCATCCAAGCCGCATACAACAACTTCCGACTTAACGCATCCGCCACTATATTCGCCTTCCCCGGATGGTAATTCAACTCAAAGTCGCAGTCCTTCAATAATTCCATCCACCTCCTCTGCCTCATATTAAGCTCTTTCTTATCAAAGAGGTATTTCAAGCTCTTGTGATCGTAGAAGACTTGGAACTTAACTCCATAGAGATAATCCCTCCACACCTTCAAGGCAAACACAACCGCAGCAAGTTCCAAATCGTGCGTAGGATAATTAACTTCATGAGGTCTTAACTGCCGTGAGGCATACGCCACCATAGTACGATGCTGCATCAGCACGAATCCTAGACCCTTTAGTGAGGCATCACAGTACACCTCAAATGGCTCATTTGGCTCAGGTAACACCAACACAGGTGCAGTGGTCAACTTTTCCTTCAATGCTTGAAATCCCTCCTCACACTCAGGAGTCCAAATAAATGGTGTGCCATTGCGGGTTAACTTAGTCAATGGCAAGGCTAATTACGAAAAGCCTTTGATGAACCTTCGATAATAGCCAACTAAGCCCAGAAAACTCCTTATTTCGGTTACTGTGGTTGGTTGCTTCCATTCCATCACTGCCTCCACCTTAGATAGATCAACTGTTATCCCGTATTTACTCACTACATGTCCCAAAAACTTCACCTCCTTCTTCCAAAATTCACATTTGGACGGTTTTTCACAGAGCTTCTTTTCTTTGAGTATCTGCAACACGGTCCTCAACTGTTCCGCATGCTCTCCTTCAGTCTTGGAATAAATTAGTATGTCGTCAATGAAGAGAACAACGAATTTATCCAAAAATGGACGAAAAACTCTATTCATGTAATCCATAAACACTGCAAGAGCGTTCGTCAATCCAAAAGACATTACAGTGTACTCGTAATGACCATAACGAGTCCTGAAAGCGGTCTTAGGGATATCCTCATCCCTCACCCTTATCTGGTGATAACCGGATCGTAAATCGATCTTGGAGAAAATCCCAGCTCCTTGTAACTGATCCATGAGATCATCAATTCTCGGCAACGGATACTTATTCTTTATTGTGACCTTGTTCAGCTACCTGTAATCCACACAAAGCTGCATACTCCCATCTTTCTTCTTTACCAGGAGCACTGGCATACCCCACAGAGAGACACTTGGTCGGATAAAGTTCTTACCCAATAGATCTTCTAACTGAGACTTTAATTCAGCCATTTCCAGCGGTGACATCCTATACGGAGCACTCGAGATTGGTCCAGCCCCAGGCACCAACTCGATAGCAAACTCAATCTCTCAATTAGGTGGAAATTCGTCAATGTCATGGAAAAAATTTTCAGAAACTCGCATACAATCGGAATTTGCCCCAATCTTTGATCATCACCTGAAACACCTACAGTCAACAACAGAATACCCTGACATTTGGTCCCAGAGTAATTCACCATCATAGAATTCAAGTAGTAACTATTCACCACAACTGGCCCTTCTGTATCTTCCGACATGAAGCACACTGTTTTTGTAGAACAATCGAGCAGGACATGGTTCTCAGATAACCAGTCCAATCCCAAGATAAGATCAAGACCGATCATCGGCAAGCAGATTAAATTATGGACAAAATCACGCTGCTTGAACCTAAAGAAAACTTGCGGGCATCCTAGCCTAGCTACCATGGCTTCATGGGTAGCATTATACACCTTTAGGTCATAACCTAAAACTACAATCTTCAAGCCTAGCTCACTAGCTTTTTCAAATGCGATGAATGAATGTGTTGCTCCAGAATCAAATAAAGCAGTTATAGTTTGACCATCCATTTCACAATTACCTCGGATAAGTGTTTCGGATCCCTCGGCACCTATAGCTGAGGTGGTGAACACTCGACCAATCTGTTGTGCTTTCCCAGCACCTTGCTTCTACTTTTCCAGATAGTTTGCGGCTTTATGCCCCGCCTTTCCACAATTATAGCACAAACCATGTCCAGCCTTGCACGGGCTCCCGGATGGTGACTTCCACACCTAGCACAAGCTTGCTCATTTTGTGGCTACTTCCCAAACCTTTTCCCTTGGGAGTTGTCGTTGTTGGGCCTCCTAAAAGAACCTTGATGAGCGGATATTTTATACGCTTTTTGGGGGTAATTTCATGTAGATTTTAGCATGTTTCAGTTAGTTTTTAGTAAAATAATATTAGTTTTTAGGCAAAAATCATATTTCTGGACTTTACTATGAGTTTTTGTGTTTTTCTGTGATTTCAGGTATTTTCTGGCTGAAATTGAGGGAGCTGAGCAAAAATCTGACTTAGGCTGAAAAAGGACTGCTGATGCTGTTGGATCCTGACCTCCCTGCACTCGAAATGGATTTTCTGGAGCTACAGGAGTCCAATTGGCGCGCTCTCAACGGCGTTGGAAAGTAGACATCCAGGGCTTTCCAGGAATATATAATAGTCCATACTTTGCGCAAGGATAGACGACGTAACTTGGCGTTAAACGCCAAGTTCATGCTGCTGTCTGGAGTTAAACGCCAGAAAAACGTCATGATCCGGAGTTGAACGCCCAAAACACGTCATAACCTGGAGTTTAACGCCAAGAAAGGCCTTTACACGTGGAAAGCTTTAGTCTCAGCCCCAACACACACCAAGTGGGCCCCAGAAGTGGAATTCTGCACCAATTATCTTAGTTTATTCATTTTCTGTAAACCTAGGTTACTAGTTTACTATTTAAACTACTTTTAGAGATTATTCTTGTACCTCATGACATTTTCAGATCTGAATTACATACTTTTGACGGCATGAGTCTCTAAACTCCATTGTTGGGGGTGAGGAGCTCTGCAGCGTCTCGATGATTTAATACAATTCCTTTGTTTTCCACTCAAACACGCTTGTTCTTATCTAAGATGTTTATTTGCGCTTAATTATGGAGAAGGTGATGATCCGTGACACTCATCACCTTCCTCAATCCATGAACGTGTGCCTGACAACCACCTCCGTTCTACATCAGATTGAATGAGTATCTCTTAGATTCCTTAATCAGAATCTTCGTGGTATAAGCCGGATTGATGGCGGCATTCATGAGAATCCGGAAAGTCTAAACCTTGTCTGTGGTATTCCGAGTAGGATTCTGGGATTGAATGACTGTGACGAGCTTCAAACTCCTGAAGGCTGGGCGTTAGTGACAGACGCAAAAGAATCAATGGATTCTACTCCAACCTGATTGAGAACCGACAGATGATTAGCCGTGCTGTGACAGAGCATAGGAACGTTTTCACTGAGAGGATGGGAGGTATCCATTGACAACGGTGACACCCTACATAGAGCTTGCCATAGAATGAATTTTGCGTGTGGAGAAGGATTTCAAGGAAGAGTTGAAGTCAGAGGACAAAGCATCTCCAAAACTCCAACATATTTCTCATTACTGCACAACAAGTAACGCTATTATTCCCTTTTATTCGTCCAACAATTTTACACCCTTTTTCTTTATTAAAATACGAAGCTAAAGAATCCTATTGATATCCTGACTAAGATAAATAAAATAAGTATTGATTGCTTCAAACCAATAATCTCCGTGGGATCGACCCTTACTCATGTAAGGTATTACTTGGACGACCCAGTGCACTTGCTGGTTAGTTGAACGGAGTTGTGAGCTTCTCTAACAGTGCTTGAAACTCTTTTATCACAATTTCGTCCACCAAGTTTTTGGCGCCGTTGCCGGGGATTATTGAGTTTGAACAATTGAAGGTATATTTTATTTCTTAGATCAGGAATAATTTATTTTTATAGAGTCATTAAATTCTGATAGGATAATTTCTTTTCAAAAAAATTATTTTCAAAAAAAAATTATTTTTCTTAATTAATTGTTAATTTTTCGTGAGTTTAGTGTCTTATTCTAAGTTTGGTGTTAATTTTTTTTTCAAAAATTTTCGAAAATAAGGAGCACTAGATCTAAAAATTTTAAGTCTTGTGTCTTTTGTGTGTTTTTCTCTTTCATCATAAAATTCAAAATTCAAAAAAAGAAAAATTTTATATTTTCTAACTACTTTTTCGAAATTTTTTTAAATTTTTAGATTTTAATTTCATTTTTTCGAAAAATTTTCTGAAAAAAAAAATATATATGTATTTATTTTTAACTTCTTTTTATATATTTTGTTTTTACTTATTCCATTTTTTTTAAATCAACATATAAATTATCTCTTGTAATCCAATATGGAAGTAAGTATGAATGGACAAGACAAGAGGACTCTGGGGTCATATGCTAACCCCACTACTGCTTCATATGGGAGTAGTATCTGTATACCCTCCATTGGAGTTAGTAGCTTTGAGCTGAATCCTCAGCTCATTATCATGGTGCAGCAAAACTGCCAGTATTCTGGTCTTCCACATGAAGAACCTACAGAATTTCTGGCACAATTTCTGCAAATTGCTGATACAGTACATGATAAGAAAGTAGATCAGGATGTCTACAGATTATTACTGTTTCCATTTGCTGTAAAAGATCAAACTAAGAGGTGGTTAAATAACCAGCCTAAGAACAACATAAAAACATGGAAACAGCTGTCAGAAAAATTTCTGAATCACTATTTCCCTCCAAAACGGATGACACAGCTAAGGCTAAGCATCCAAGGCTTCAAACAAGGAGATAATGAATCCCTTTATGATGCCTGGGAGAGATACAGAGAGATGCTAAGAAAATGCCCCTCTGAAATATTTTCAGAATGGGTGCAATTAGACATCTTCTATTATGGGCTTACAGAAAAAGCTCAGATTTCTCTAGACCACTCAGCTGGTGGATCTATACATATGAGAAAAACAATTGAAGAAGCTCAAGAGCTCATTGATACAGTTGCCAGAAATCAGCATCTGTACCTAAGCAGTGAATCTTCCATGAAAGAAGAAGCTAAAACAGTAACTGTTGAACTCAGTCCGGTAGATCAGGCTAATGAAATTAATCAGCAATTAGACTTTCTAACTCAGCAGCTAGCCGAATTCAAGGAAATGTTACAGGAAACAAGAATGGCTAACAGGAATATGGAAGTGCAATTAAAGCAGACAGAAAAGCAACTGTCAAAACAAATAGCAGAAGAATGCTGATGAGCGGATAATTTGTATGCTTTTTGGCATTGTTTTTAGTATGTTTTTAGTATAATCTAGTTAGTTTTTAGTATATTTTTATTAGTTTTTAGCTAAAATTCACTTTTCTGGACTTTACTATGAGTTTGTGTGTTTTTCTGTGATTTCAGGTATTTTCTGGCTGAAATTGAGGGTCCTGAGCAAAAATCTGATTCCGAGACCAAAAAGGACTGCAGATGCTGTTGGATTCTGACCTCCCTGCACTCGAAGTGGATTTTCTGGAGCTGCAGAAGCCCAATTGGCGCGCTCTCAACGGCATTGGAAAGTAGACATCCTGGGCTTTCCAGCAATATATGATAGTCCATACGTTGCCCAAGATTTGATGGCCCAAACCGGCGTGGCAAATCAGCCTCAGAAATTCCAGCGTTAAACGCCGGAACTGGCATAAAACTTGGAGTTAAACGCCCAAACTGGCATGAAAGCTGGCGTTTAACTCCAGAAAAGGTCTCTACACGAAAATGCTTCATTGCTCAGCCCAAGCACACACCAAGTGGACCCAGAAGTGGATTTTTACGTCATTTACTCATTTCTATACACCCTAGGCTACTAGTTTACTATTAATAGGATCTTTTGACATTGTATCTGAACCTGATGACCTCATGACACTTTACACCTTTCTTTGTGTACTTTCCACGGCATGAGTCTCTAAACCCCATGGTTGGGGGTGAGGAGCTCTGCTGTGTCTTGAAGGATTAATGCAATTACTACTGTTTCTCATTCAATCATGCTTGCTTCCATTCTAAGATAATACTTGTTCTTAATCCGGATGAATGTGATGATCCGTGACAATCATCATCATTCTCAACTATGAACGCGTGCCTGACAACCACCTCCGTTCTACCTTAGATTAAGTAGTTATCTCTTGGATTCTTTAACCGGAATCTTCGTGGTATAAGCTAGAACTGATGGCAGCATTCAAGAGAATCCGGAAGGTCTAAACCTTGTCTGTGGTATTCTGAGTAGGATTCAATGACTGAATGACTATGACGTGCTTCAAACTCCTGAAGGCGGGGCGTTAGTGACAGACGCAAAAGAATCACTGGATTCTATTCCGGCCTGATTGAGAACCGACAGATGAATTCCGCTATGCTGTGACAGAGCATATGCAATTTTCACTGAGAGGATGGGAGGTAGCCATTGACAACGGTGAAACCCTACATACAGCTTGCCATGGAAGGAGACTTGCGTGTTTGAAGAAGAAGACAGTAGGAAAGCAGAGATTCAGAAGATGGAGCATCTCCAAACCTCAACCTATTCTCCATTACTGCAAAACAAGTAATCATTTCATGTTCTTTTGCTTTTCACAATCAATCCTGATAATTTCTGATATCCTGACTAAGATTTACAAGATAACCATAGCTTGCTTCAAGCCGACAATCTCTGTGGGATCGACCCTTGCTCACGCAAGGTATTACTTGGACGACCCAGTACACTTGCTGGTTAGTTGTGCGGAGTTGCAAAAGTGTGATTGCAATTTCGTGCACCAAGTTTTTGGCGCCGTTGCCGGGGATTGTTGAGTTTGGACAACTGACGGCTTATCTTGTTGCTTAGATTAGGACTGTTTTATTTTTGTTGGGTTAGAGTCTTTTAGTTGAGTCTAGTTTCATATTTTAAGTTTGGTGTCAGTTGCATGCTTTTGTTTTTTTTCTTTTAATTTTCGATTTTTTTCTTGCATGCTCTTAGTCCCTTTTTGATTCATAAAAATTCTAAGTTTGGTGTCCTCTTTGTGTTTTTCCCTTAAAATTTTTGAAAACTGTGTGTTTGATTTTCTAAAAATTTTAAGTTTGGTGTCTTTTTGTGTTTTTCTCTTTCCTCTTTTCAAAATCAAATCTTTTTCATAAAAATTTTTCAATCATGTCTTTCTAATTGCTATTTTCAAAATCTTTTTAATTAACTCATTGATTCAGTTTTCAATTTACTTTGATCTTATTTTCTTTTTGATTTTCGAATTTTTATTTTAATTTTATTTTGTTTTATTCTATTTTTTTCGTAAATTCAAAAAAAAAATAAACAAAATTTATCTCTTTGCAATCATTATCATTTTCCTTTTGTCCATTATGGACTTAAGTGGGATCAATCAGTCCAAAAGGACTCTGGGGTCATATGCTAACCCCATTACAGCTGCATATGGGAGTAGTATCTGTACACCTCCCATCAAAGCAAGCAGCTTTGAACTAAATCCTCAACTCATTATCATAGTGCAGCAAAACTGCCAGTATTCCGGTCTTCCACAGGAAGAACCTACTGAGTTTCTGGCACAGTTTTTACAAATTGCTGACACAGTACATGATAAAGAGGTAGATCAGGATGTCTACAGACTATTACTGTTTCCATTTGCTGTAAAAGATCAAGCTAAAAGGTGGTTGAATAACCAACCTACAGCAAGCATAAAGACATGGAAACAGTTGTCAGACAAATTCCTGAATCATTTCTACCCTCCAAAAAGGATGACACAGTTAAGGCTGGACATCCAAGGCTTTAAACAAGAGGATAATGAATCCCTTTATAATGCCTGGGAGAGGTATAGAGGTATGCTAAGGAAATGTCCCTCTGAAATGTTTTCAGAGTGGGTACAGTTAGACATTTTCTACTATGGGCTTACAGAAAAAGCTCAGATGTCTTTAGACCACTCAGCTGGTGGATCTATACACATGAGGAAGACAATTGAAGAAGCTCAAGAGCTCATAGACACTGTTGCTAGAAACCAACATTTGTACTCTAGCAATGAGTTCTCTCCAAAAGAGGAAGTCATGGCAGTAGTCACTGACCCTAGTCCTCAAGAACAGATAATTGAGCTTAATCAACAATTGCTCCTGATAACAGAACAGTTAGCAGACTTTAAAGAAATGCTCCATGGAACTAAAGTTGCTAACAAGAGCATAGAACTGCAGTTGAAGCAAGCAAAACAGCAAATATCCAAACAGATAACAGAGGAATGTCAAGCAGTTCAACTGAGGAGTGGGAAGACACTAAATAACACTGCTCAGAAGAGCAAAAAGCCAAACAAGGAACAATTGACAGAGGACAACCAAACCACTGTGCAAAATCCCTTTGAGGACAGTAAGAGCCCAGAGAGGAATATTATTGGCGTTCAAACGCCAGAAAGGGAAGGAAACCTGGCGTTAAACGCCCATTCCTTGCCCAGTTCTGGCGTTCAAACGCCAGAAAAGGGGGAAAAGTTGGCGTTAAACGCCCATTTTCCACCCAATCCTGGCGTTCAGACGCCTAAGGGGAATCAAACACCTGAGAGTGCTGACAGTAATCCCTCTAACAAGGCTTCTTCAACCACTTCTGTAAGGAATAAACCTGCAGCATCTAAGGTTGAAGAATATAAAGCCAAGATGCCTTATCCTCAAAAACTCCGCCAAGCGGAACAGGATAAGCAATTTGCCCGCTTTGCAGACTATCTAAGGACTCTTGAAATAAAGATTCCGTTTGCAGAGGCACTTGAGCAAATACCTTCTTATGCTAAGTTCATGAAAGAAATCTTAAGCCATAAGAAGGATTGGAGAGAAACTGAAAAAGTGTTTCTCACTGAAGAATGCAGTGCAGTCATATTAAAGAGCTTACCAGAAAAGCTTCAAGATCCAGGGAGCTTTATGATACCATGCACATTAGAAGGTGCTTGCACCAAGACAGCCCTATGTGATCTTGGAGCAAGCATCAATCTAATACCTGCATCCACTATCAGAAAGCTTGGGTTGACTGGAGAAGTCAAACCAACCCGGATATGCCTCCAACTTGCTGATGGCTCCATTAAATACCCATCAGGCATAATTGAGGACATGATTGTCAAGGTTGGGCCATTTGCCTTTCCAACTGACTTTGTGGTGCTGGAAATGGAGGAGCACAAGAGTGCAACTCTCATTCTAGGAAGACCCTTCCTAGCAACTGGACGAACTCTCATTGATGTACAAAAAGGGGAAGTAACCTTGAGGGTCAATGAGGATGAGTTCAAGTTGAATGCTGTAAAAGCCATGCAGCATCCAGACACACCAAATGACTGCATGGGTGCTGACATTATTGACTCCTTGGTAGAAGAGATCAATATGGCTGAAAGCCTAGAATCAGAGCTTGAGGACATCTTCAAAGATGCTCAACCTGATCAAGAAGAACTAGAGGAGGCAAAGGAATTTTCGAAAATTCCTCAGGAGGAGGATAAGCCTCCCAAGCCTGAACTCAAACCACTACCACCATCCCTGAAATATGCATTTATGGGAGAGAGTGACACTTTTCCAGTGATTATAAGCTCTGCTTTAAATTCACAGGAAGAGGAAGCATTGATTCAAGTGCTAAGGACACACAGGACAGCTCTTGGGTGGTCTATAAGTGATCTTAAGGGCATTAGCCCAGCTAGATGCATGCACAAGATCCTGTTGGAGGATAATGCCAAACCAGTGGTCCAACCACAGAGGAGGCTAAATCCTGCCATGAAAGAGGTGGTGCAGAAAGAAGTCACTAAATTACTAGAGGCTGAGATTATTTATCCTATTTCTGATAGCCCCTGGGTGAGCCCTGTCCAAGTTGTTCCCAAAAAGGGAGGCATGACAGTGGTTCATAATGAAAAAAATGAACTGGTTCCTACAAGGACAGTCACAGGGTGGCGCATGTGTATTGACTACAGAAGGCTCAATACAGCCACCAGAAAGGATCATTTTCCTTTACCATTCATAGACCAAATGCTAGAAAGACTAGCTGGCCATGATTATTACTGCTTTTTGGATGGCTATTCAGGCTACAACCAAATTGCAGTAGATCCTCAGGACCAAGAGAAAACAGCATTCACTTGCCCTTCTGGCGTGTTTGCCTATAGGAGGATGCCTTTTGGTCTGTGCAATGCACCTGCAACCTTTCAGAGGTGCATGCTCTCTATCTTCTCAGATATGGTAGAGAAATTTCTGGAAGTCTTCATGGATGACTTTTCAGTATATGGAGACTCATTTAACTCCTGTCTTAATCACCTAGCACTTGTCTTGAAAAGATGCCAAGAGACTAACCTGGTTTTAAACTGGGAGAAATGTCACTTTATGGTGACTGAAGGAATTGTCCTTGGGCACAAAATTTTAAACAAGGGAATAGAGGTGGATAAGGCAAAGGTAGAGGTAATTGAAAAATTACCACCACCTGCCAATGTTAAGGCAATCAGAAGCTTTCTGGGGCATGCAGGGTTCTACAGAAGGTTTATAAAGGATTTTTCAAAAATTGCAAAACCTCTGAGTAACCTGTTAGCTGCTGACACACCATTTGTGTTTGACACACAGTGTCTGCAGGCGTTTGAGACCCTGAAAGCTAAGCTGGTCACAGCACCAGTCATCTCTGCACCAGATTGGACATTGCCATTTGAACTAATGTGTGATGCCAGTGACCATGCCATTGGTGCAGTGTTGGGACAGAGGCATAACAAGCTTCTGCACGTCATTTACTAT
This sequence comes from Arachis hypogaea, assembly GCF_003086295.3. Taxonomy (NCBI): domain Eukaryota; kingdom Viridiplantae; phylum Streptophyta; class Magnoliopsida; order Fabales; family Fabaceae; genus Arachis; species Arachis hypogaea. The sequence goes on from NC_092037.1 coordinate 53,195,704, forward strand.
GCCAGCCGTGTTCTAAATGACGCACAGAAGAACTACACAACCACAGAAAAAGAGTTACTTGCAGTGGTCTATGCCATTGACAAGTTTAGATCCTATCTAGTGGGATCCAAAGTGGTTGTGTACACTGACCATGCTGCTCTTAAATATCTACTCATAAAGCAGGATTCAAAACCCAGGCTCATCAGATGGGTGTTGCTTCTGCAAGAGTTTGATATAGAAATAAGAGACAGAAAAGGGACAGAGAACCAAGTAGCTGATCATCTGTCCCGAATAGAACCAGTAGCTGGGGCGTCCCTCCCTTCTACTGAGATTTCTGAGACTTTCCCAGATGAGCAACTATTTGCCATTCAGGAAGCTCTATGGTTTGCAGATATTGCAAATTTTAAAGCTGTGAGGTTCATTCCCAAAGAGTACAGCTACGTGCAGAGAAAGAAATTAATTTCAGATGCCAAGTACTACCTCTGGGATGAACCATATCTCTTTAAGAGATGTGCTGACGGAGTGATCCGCAGGTGTGTACCCAGAGAAGAAGCACAAAGGATCCTATGGCACTGCCATGGATCACAGTATGGAGGACATTTTGGAAGTGAGCGAACAGCCACTAAAGTCCTCCAATGTGGCTTCTACTGGCCTACTCTCTATAAAGATTCCCGAGAGTTTGTGCGTAACTGTGACAGTTGCCAAAGAGCTGGTAACCTGCCTCATGGATATGCCATGCCTCAACAAGGGATATTAGAGATAGAATTGTTTGATGTATGGGGAATTGACTTCATGGGGCCATTCCCACCATCATACTCAAACACTTACATTCTGGTGGCAGTGGACTATGTATCTAAGTGGGTAGAAGCAATTGCTACACCCACTAATGATACAAAGACCGTACTGAAATTCCTCCAGAAAAATATTTTCAGCAGGTTTGGTGTTCCCAGAGTGCTAATCAGTGACGGGGGCACTCATTTCTGCAATAAACAGCTACACCTTGCCATGGTTAGATATGGAATTAGCCACAAAGTGGCAACTCCGTATCATCCACAAACAAATGGACAAGCTGAAGTCTCTAACAGAGAATTAAAGAGAATCCTGGAACGGACTGTGATGGCCCGAAGAAAGGATTGGGCAAAGAGCTTGGATGATGCTCTGTGGGCATACAGAACAGCATTCAAGACTCCTATAGGAACCTCTCCATACCAACTGGTATATGGGAAGGCCTGTCATTTGCCTGTGGAACTGGAACATAAAGCCTACTGGGCAACCAGATTCCTAAACATGGATGCACAGTTAGCTGGTGAAAAAAGACTGCTCCAGCTAAATGAGCTAGAGGAGTTCAGACTCAATACCTTTGAAAATGCAAAAATTTATAAGGAAAAGGCAAAGAAATGGCATGACAAGAAGTTGTCAACCAGAGTCTTTGAGCCAGGACAAAAAGTTCTGCTCTTCAACTCTAGGCTCAGACTGTTTCCAGGAAAACTCAAATCCCGTTGGAGGGGTCCGTATGTGATTACAGGAGTGTCACCATATGGATATGTTGAGCTTCAGGATATTGATTCTGATAAAAAGTTCATTGTTAATGGACAGAGAATCAAACATTATCTTGAAGGCAATTTTGAGCAGGAATGCTCAAAACTGAGACTTGAGTGATTCTCAGTAAAAGTCCAGCTAAAGACAGTAAAGAAGCGCTTGCTGGGAGGCAACCCAGTCATTAGGAGGTTATATGATTAGTTCTTACAGAGGCAAATATCAAAAATGAAGGAATTCACAGAGTTACAGAAGGATTCAGCTCAAAAAGCAGAGAAAATGAGCTTAATGGCGAAAAAACGCCAGTAAGGGGCATTTTGGGCGTTAAACGCCAGAATGGGTACCATTCTGGGCGTTTAATGCCAGGAATGGTGCCATTTTGGGCGTTAAACGCCAGAATGGGCACCATTCTGGGCGTTTAACGCCAGGTGTGCAGCATCCTGGGCGTTTTGAAAAACGCCCAGTGATAAAGGCTTTCTGGCGTTTAACGCCAGCCAGGGCACCTGGCTGGGCGTTAAACGCCCAAAAGGGGTAGCAATTGGGCGTTAAACGCCAGAATGGGTGCCATTCTGGGCGTTTAACGCCAGAAAGGTGGGGGGACCACATTTTTGTTTTCAACTCAAATTTTTTCAAACTTTCCTCTTTTTACCCATACTCTTCTACATAAATGCACTTCAACCTTTCATCATTCACTTTCAAATCTTCACAAATCAAAACCATTCTTTAAATCTATTTCAAATTAATCCCAAATCTTCTTCAAAAACTCACCCTTTTCTCAATTTCTTTCCATATCTTCTCAAATCTCCTTTCAAATCTCTCTTTTTTTTCGAAAAAAAAACTCTCCCCCTCACCTTATAAATTAGTGTTTGGCTTCCTCTTTCCACCACACCATTCGAATTTCCTCTTCCTCTCTCTCTCTCTTCTCTTCTTTCTTCTCTTTTTGCTTGAGGACAAGCAAAACCTCTAAGTTTGGTGTGCTTTTCCGTGATCACTAAGCCAAGATTCATCAAGATCATGGCTCCTAAGGGAAAACAAACCAACTCAAGAGGAAAGAAAGAGACTAATCCAAAGAATCTTTGGAATCAAGAGAAGTTCTTAACCAAAGAACATGAAGACCATTATCACAAAATAATGGGTTTGAGGTCAGTGATCCCGGACGTTAAATTTGATCTGAAAGAAGATGAATATCCGGAGATCCAAGAGCAAATTCGAAACAGAGGATGGGAAGTTCTGACCAATCCTGAAATAAAGGTTGGAAAGAACATGGTTCAGGAATTCTACTCTAATCTGTGGCTAACAGATAAGCAGAGAATGACTGGAACTGCTTACCATACCTACAGAACCATGGTCAGAGGGAAAGTTATGTACTTCCATCTGGACAAAATAAGAGAAATCTTCAAACTACCTCAACTGCAAGATGATCCTGACTCCTTCAATAGGAGGATGGTGAGAGTAGATAAAGGGTTGGATCAAGTTCTAGAGGACATATGCCTCCCTGGGACTAAGTGGATAACCAATTCAAAGGGTGTCCCAAACCAACTCAAGAGGGGAGACCTCAAGCCAATTGCAAGAAGGTGGATAGACTTTATTGGGCGTTCCATATTGCCCACTAGCAACCGTTCTGAGGTCACCATCAAGAGGGCAGTGATGATTCATTGCATTATGCTTGGAAAAGAAGTGGAGGTTCATCATGTGATTGCTTGTGAGATCTACACAATTGCAAATAAGAATTCCACTGAAGCCAAACTGGCTTACCCAAGCTTGATCTCCTTGCTCTGTAAAGAGGCTGGGGTGAAGATGGGAGTAGATGAGTTCATACCCATTGAACACCCAATCACCAAGAAGTCAATGGAAGGACAAGTGCAAGACAACTCTATCAAGAGGAGGGCGCATGAATTCCTCCCTGAATTCCCAAGAATTCACTACTGGACCAGCCTAGAAGCATCTATCTCCAAGCTGCAAGAGACTATGGAGCAACTGAAGGAAGAACAGCAGAATCAGAACTGCATGCTCTGCAAATTGCTAAAGGAACAAGAGAAGCAGGGGCGTGAACTCCAAGAATTGAAACGCCAAAAGTTCTCCACTCAAGCTGAGAGAGCATCCACTTCTCAAAATCAAGGTTGTTGAGTCCTAACTCTGTGAAAACCTCTATCATTAGGAGCCTATGTTTGTGTTTTTTTTTTGTTTTGTTTTTTGTTTTTCTAGTCTCATTTTATATCTATTTTTGAGTCTTGTTTTAATTCATAATTAATAAAAATTGAAATTTTATGCCTTAAAGATATAAATGTCCTATGAATCCATCACCTCTCTTAAATGAAAAATGCTTTAATCACAAAAGAACAAGAAGTACAGGATTTCGAAATTTATCATTGAAACTAGTTGAATTAGTTTGATGTGGTGACAATACTTTTTTCTTTCTGAATGAATGCTTGAACAGTGCATATGTCTCTTGAATTTGTTGTTTTGAGAATGTTAAAATTGTTGGCTCTTGAAAGAATGAGGAAAAAGAGAACTGTTATTGAGGATCTAAAATCATTAGACTGATTCTTGAAGCAAGAAAAAGCAGTGGATACAAAAAAAAATTTCGAAAAAAAAAAGAGAAAAGAAGAAAAGAAAAAGAAAAAGAAAAGAAATAAAGTTGTGATCCAAGGCAATAAGAGTGTGCTTAAGAACCCTGGACACCTCTAATTGGGGACTTTAGCAAAGCTGAGTCACAATCTGAAAAGGTTCACCCAATTATGTGTCTGTGGCATGAATGTATCCGGTGGTAATACTGGAAGACAGAGTGCTTTGGGCCACAGCCAAGACTCATACACTAGCTATGTTCAAGAATCATTATGCTCAACTAAGAGAATCAATAACACTATCTGAGTTCTGAGTTCTTATAGATGCCAATCATTCTGAACCTCAAAGGATAGAGTGAGATGCCAAAACTGTTCGGAGGCAAAAAGCTACTAGTCCCGCTCATCTAATTGGAACTATGTTTCCTTGATATTTTGGAGTCTATAGTATATTCTCTTCTTTTTATCCTATTTTGATTTTCAGGTGCTTGGGGACAAGCAACAATTTAGGTTTGGTGTTGTGATGAGCGGATAATTTGTATGCTTTTTGGCATTGTTTTTAGTATGTTTTTAGTATAATCTAGTTAGTTTTTAGTATATTTTTATTAGTTTTTAGCTAAAATTCACTTTTCTGGACTTTACTATGAGTTTGTGTGTTTTTTTGTGATTTCAGGTATTTTCTGGCTGAAATTGAGGGTCCTGAGCAAAAATCTGATTCCGAGACCAAAAAGGATTGCAGATGCTGTTGGATTCTGACCTCCCTGCACTCGAAGCGGATTTTCTGGAGCTTCAGAAGCCCAATTGGCGCGCTCTCAACAGCATTGGAAAGTAGACATCCTGGGCTTTCCAGCAATATATGATAGTCCATACTTTGCCCAAGATTTGATGGCCCAAACCGGCGTGGCAAATCAGCCTCAGAAATTCCAGCGTTAAACGCCGGAACTGGCATAAAACTTGGAGTTAAACGCCCAAACTGGCATGAAAGCTGGCGTTTAACTCCAGAAAAGGTCTCTACACGAAAATGCTTCATTGCTCAGCCCAAGCACATACCAAGTGGACCCAGAAGTGGATTTTTACGTCATTTACTCATTTCTGTACACCCTAGGCTACTAGTTTACTATTAATAGGATCTTTTGACATTGTATCTGAACCTGATGACCTCATGACACTTTACACCTTTCTTTGTGTACTTTCCACGGCATGAGTCTCTAAACCCCATGGTTGGGGGTGAGGAGCTCTGCTGTGTCTTGATGGATTAATGCAATTACTACTGTTTCTCATTCAATCATGCTTGCTTCCATTCTAAGATAATACTTGTTCTTAATCCGGATGAATGTGATGATCCGTGACAATCATCATCATTCTCAACTATGAACGCGTGCCTGACAACCACCTCCGTTCTACCTTAGATTAAGTAGTTATCTCTTGGATTCTTTAACCGGAATCTTCGTGGTATAAGCTAGAACTGATGGCAGCATTCAAGAGAATCCGGAAGGTCTAAACCTTGTCTGTGGTATTCTGAGTAGGATTCAATGACTGAATGACTGTGACGTGCTTCAAACTCCTGAAGGCGGGGCGTTAGTGACAGACGCAAAAGAATCACTGGATTCTATTCCGGCCTGATTGAGAACCGACAGATGAATTCCGCTATGCTGTGACAGAGCATATGCAATCGCTTTCACTGAGAGGATGGGAGGTAGCCATTGACAACGGTGAAACCCTACATACAGCTTGCCATGGAAGGAGACTTGCGTGTTTGAAGAAGAAGACAGTAGGAAAGCAGAGATTCAGAAGATGGAGCATCTCCAAACCTCAACCTATTCTCCATTACTGCAAAACAAGTAATCATTTCATGTTCTTTTGCTTTTCACAATCAATCCTGATAATTTCTGATATCCTGACTAAGATTTACAAGATAACCATAGCTTGCTTCAAGCCGACAATCTCTGTGGGATCGACCCTTGCTCACGCAAGGTATTACTTGGACGACCCAGTACACTTGCTGGTTAGTTGTGCGGAGTTGCAAAAGTGTGATTGCAATTTCGTGCACCAAATGCCAAGCAGTTCAATTAAGAAGTGGGAAAACATTAAATACCTCACTTTAAAGCAGCAGGAAGCCAAGAAATGAACAGATGTCTACTCAAAATTCCTCTGAGGACAATCAGAGCCCAGAGAGGAATGATGCTGGCGCTGAACGCCCAGACCATGCTCATTCCTGGCGTTCAACGCCAGAAACAAGCATGTATCCGGCGTTGAACGCCCAAAGGGAACATGGTTCTAGCGTTCAAACGCCAGTAACAAATAAAGAGTTGGCGTCTAACGCCACTCCAGCTTCCACCCCTGGCATTCAAATGCCAGTGGGGGAGCAGTCACATACAAGTGCTGATGACAACCCTTCTAAAAAGGCTTCCCAACCCACTTCTATAGGCAATAAACCTGCAGCAACTAAGGTTGAGGAATACAAAGCCAAAATGCCTTATCCTCAAAAACTCCGCCAAGCGGAACAGGATAAGCAATTTGCCCGCTTTGCAGACTATCTCAGGACTCTTGAAATAAAGATTCCGTTTGCAGAAGCACTTGAGCAAATACCATCTTATGCTAAGTTCATGAAAGAGATCTTAAGTCATAAGAAGGATTGGAGGGAAACTGAAAAAGTTTACCTCACTGAAGAATGCAGTGCAGTCATTCTGAAGAGCTTACCTGAGAAGCTTAAAGATCCTGGGAGCTTTATGATACCATGCACATTAGAGGGTGCTTGTACCAAGCAAGCTTTATGTGATCTTGGGGCAAGTATCAACCTAATACCTGCATCTACTATCAGAAAGCTTGGTTTGACTGAAGAAATCAAACCAACCAGGATATGTCTTCAACTTGCTGATGGCTCCATTAAATACTCAGCAGGCGTGATTGAAGACATGATTGTCAAGGTTGGGCCATTTGCCTTTCCTACTGACTTTGTGGTGCTGGAAATGGAGGAGCACAAGAGTGCAACTCTCATTCTAGGAAGACCTTTCCTAGCAACTGGCCGAACCCTCATTGATGTCCAAAAAGGGGAAGTAACCTTGAGAGTCAATGAGGAGGAGTTTAAGTTGAATGTTGTCAAAGCCATGCAACATCCAGACACCCCAAATGACTGCATGAGTGTTGATATTATTGACTCTCTGGTAAGAGAGGTCAATATGGCTGAGAGTCTCGAATCAGAGCTAGAGGACATCTTTAAAGATGTTCAGCCTGATTTGGAGGAATCAGAGAAGATAATGGAACCTCTGAAAATCCCTCAAGAAGAGGAGAAACCTCCAAAACCCGAACTCAAACCATTACCACCATCCCTGAAATATGCATTTCTGGGAGAAGGTGATACCTTTCCTGTAATTATAAGCTCTACCTTAGAGCCACAGGAAGAGGAAGCACTAATTCAAGTGCTAAGGACACACAAGACAGCTCTTGGGTGGTCCATCAGTGATCTTAAGGGCATTAGCCCAGCCAGATGCATGCACAAGATCTTGCTGGAGGATGACGCCAAGCCAGTGGTTCAACCACAAAGGCGGCTGAATCCAGCTATGAAAGAAGTGGTGCAGAAGGAGGTCACTAAATTACTAGAGGCTGGGATTATTTATCCTATTTCTGACAGCCCCTGGGTGAGCCCTGTCCAAGTCGTCCCTAAGAAAGGTGGCATGACAGTGGTTCATAATGAAAAAAATGAGCTGGTTCCTACAAGGACAGTTACAGGGTGGCGTATGTGCATTGATTACAGAAGGCTCAATACAGCCACCAGAAATGATCATTTTCCTTTACCATTCATAGACCAGATGCTAGAAAGACTATCAGGTCATGAATACTACTGCTTCCTGGATGGATATTCAAGTTACAATCAAATTGCAGTAGATCCCCAGGATCAGGAGAAAACGGCGTTCACATGCCCATCTGGAGTATTTGCATACAGAAGGATGCCATTTGGCCTGTGCAATGCACCTGCAACCTTTCAGAGGTGCATGCTCTCAATTTTCTCTGATATGGTGGAAAAATTTCTGGAAGTCTTCATGGATGACTTTTCAGTATTTGGAGACTCATTCAGCTCCTGCCTTAACCACTTAGCACTTGTTCTGAAAAGATGCCAAGAGACTAACCTGGTTTTAAACTGGGAAAAATGTCACTTTATGGTGACTGAAGGAATTGTCCTTGGGCACAAAATTTCGAACAAGGGAATAGAGGTGGATCAAGCTAAAGTAGAAGTAATTGAAAAATTACCACCACCTGCTAATGTTAAGGCAATCAGAAGCTTTCTGGGACATGCAGGATTCTATAGGAGGTTTATAAAGGATTTTTCAAAAATCGCCAAACCTCTAAGCAACCTGCTAGCTGCTGACACGGCATTTATCTTTGATAAAGAGTGTCTGCAGGCATTTGAGACTCTAAAAGCTAAATTGGTTACAGCACCAATCATCTCTGCACCAGACTGGACATTACCATTTGAATTGATGTGTGATGCCAGTGACCATGCCATTGGTGCAGTATTGGGACAAAGGCATGACAAACTTCTGCACGTCATTTATTATGCCAGCCGTGTTCTAAATGATGCACAGAAGAATTACACAACCACAGAAAAAGAGCTACTTGCAGTGGTTTACGCCATTGATAAATTCAGATCCTATTTAGTAGGATCAAAAGTGATTGTGTACACTGATCATGCTGCTCTTAAATATCTACTCACAAAGCAGGATTCAAAACCCAGACTCATCAGATGGGTGTTGCTTCTGCAAGAGTTTGATATAGAAATAAGAGACAGAAAAGGGACAGAGAATCAAGTAGCAGATCACCTGTCCCGATTAGAACCAGTAGAAGGGGCGTCCCTCCCTCTCACTGAGATCTCTGAAACTTTTCCGGATGAGCAACTCTTTGCCGTCCAGGAAGTGCCATGGTTTGCAGACATTGCAAACTACAAGGCAGTGAGATTCATACCCAAAGAGTACAGTAGGGTGCAATCAAAGAAATTAATCACAGATGCAAAGTACTATCTTTGGGATGAACCATATCTCTTCAAGAGATGTGCAGACGGAGTAATCCGTAGATGTGTGCCTAAGGAAGAAGCACAAAAGATTTTATGGCACTGCCATGGATCACAGTATGGAGGACATTTTGGAAGTGAGCGAACAGCCACAAGAGTCCTCCAAAGTGGCTTCTACTGGCCTACTCTCTATAAAGATTCCCGAGCATTTGTGCTTAATTGTGACAGTTGCCAAAGGTCAGGCAATCTGCCTCACAGTTATGCCATGCCTCAACAAGGGATATTGGAGATTGAGTTGTTTGATGTATGGGGCATTGACTTCATGGGACCTTTCCCACCATCATACTCAAACACTTATATTCTGGTGGCAGTGGATTATGTATCCAAATGGGTGGAGGCTATTGCAACACCCACTAATGACACTAAAACAGTGTTAAAATTCCTCCAGAAACACATCTTCAGCAGATTTGGTATCCCTAGAGTATTAATCAGTGATGGGGGCACTCATTTCTGCAATAAACAGCTTTACTCTACTCTGGTACGCTATGGAGTTAGCCACAGGGTAGCCACTCCATACCATCCACAGACTAATGGGCAAGCTGAAGTCTCAAATAGAGAGCTCAAAAGAATCCTGGAACGGACTGTAATTAACCGTAGAAAGGATTGGGCAAGAAGCTTGGATGATGCTCTGTGGGCATACAGAACAGCATTCAAGACCCCTATAGGGACCTCTCCATACCAGCTTGTGTATGGAAAGGCATGTCACTTGCCAGTGGAACTGGAACACAAGGCCTACTGGGCAACCAGATTCGTAAACCTTGATGCCAAGTTAGCTGGAGAAAAACGATTGCTCCAGTTAAATGAGCTAGAGGAATTTAGACTTAATGCTTTCGAGAATGCAAAAATTTACAAGGAGAAAACAAAAAGATGGCATGATAAGAAATTGTCATCCAGAGTCTTTGAGCCAGGGCAGAAAGTTCTGCTATTCAATTCTAGGCTCAAATTATTCCCTGGGAAATTAAAATCCCAGTGGAGAGGTCCATATGTAATTACAAGTGTATCACCATATGGATACGTAGAGCTTCAGGATAATGAATCTAACAAAAGGTTCATTGTTAATGGACAGAGAGTTAAACATTATCTTGAAGGCAACTTCGAGCAAGAATGCTCAAAACTGAGACTTGATTAGAGCTCAGTGGTAGTCCAGCTAAAGACAATAAAGAAGTGCTTGCTGGGAGGCAACCCAGCCATTTACAAAGTTTATTTACTAATTAAATAAATTTTCTTTTTTTACAGGTATGAGCCCAAGTATCTTCAAAGGTGAAATAGCAATTGGTTGAAGTCACAGAGTTACAGGGAAATTTGGAAGCTCACTGGCACGGAAAAGCCAGTAAGAAATACTTTGGGCGTTAAACGCCCAAAAGAAGCACCCACTGGGCGTTTAACGCCAGTAAGGGTAGCCATCTGGGCGTTAAACGCCAGAAAGGAGCATCTTCTGGGCGTTAAACGCCAGAAAGATGCACCTTCTGGGCGTTTAACGCCAGTCTGCTAGCATCCTGGGCGTTCAGAAAAACGCCCAGTAACAAAGGACTTCCTGGCGTTCAACGCCAGAAAGAAGCACCAGATGGGCGTTGAACGCCCAGGAGAAGCAACATTTGGGCGTTAAACGCCCAAAACATGCACCATGTGGGCGTTTAACGCCAGGATGGTGGGGAGGAGGTAAAATTCGTTTTTCTTTATAATTTTTCTAAATTTTTATGTTTCAATTCATGATTTCTTGCATAAACATGTTTCAAAATGACATCCTTCAATTCCAAAATTTTTTTCCTAATTTCTAAAAACACTAATGTCTAAAATCCCTTTTTCAAAAATATCAAATATATCTTAATTCATAAACCCAAATCTTTTTCCAATCCAAATCTTTTTCAAATATTTTTCAACTCATCATATCTTTTGGATTTTAAAATTGCCTCTCCCTCTATTCCTCTCCTGTCATTTCTTTTGCTTGAGGACAAGCAAACCTCTAAGTTTGGTGTGAGTTGCCATGATCACTGAGCTAAAACTCATCAAGATCATGGCACCTAAGGGAACAAGAAGAGCAAGGATGTGAACTTAAGGGAGCTGAAGCGTCAGAAATTAATTCTTGAAGGCACCCTACAGACTAGAGGAACATCCACTTCCCAAAATACAGGTTGTTAAGTTCTAATTCTAGCTTTAACTCTGTGATAGTATTATTATAGGATTTTACCTTAGAAGTTATATAGGAGTAGTAGTAATTAGCATATCTATTTTGGTTTTATTTCCAATTAAGTTATAATTTATTTTTCCCATCATCATCAAACATGAATAAAATAGTAGATTTGTAGAATAAAGAGGCAATTTAATTTTTTCGAGTTCTTAATAAGGAAAATTCTAATTATTTATATGTGGTGGCAATACTTTTTGTCTTCTGAATAAATGCTTGAACAGTGCATATTTTTGATCTTGTTGTTTATGAATGTTAAAATTGTTGGCTCTTGAAAGAATGATGAACAAAGAGAAATGTTATTGATGATCTGAAAAATCATGAAATTGATTCTTGAAGCAAGAAAAAGCAGTGAAAAAGCAAAAGCTTGTGAAAAAAAAAAAGTGGCGAAAAAAAAATATATAGAAAGAAAAAGAAAAAGCCAATAGCCCTTAAAACCAAAAGGCAAGGGTAAAAAGGATCCAAGGCTTTGAGCATCAATGGATAGGAGGGCCCAAAGAAATAAATTCCAGGCCTAAGCGGCTAAATCAAGCTGTCCCTAACCATGTGCTTGTGTCATGAAGGTCCAAGTGAAAAGCTTGAGACTGAGTGGTTAAAGTCGTGATCCAAAGCAAAAAGAGTGTGCTTAAGAGCTCTGGACACCTCTAACTGGGGACTCTAGCAAAGCTGAGTCACAATCTGAAAAGGTTCACCCAGTTATGTGTCTGTGGCATTTGTGTATCCGGTGGTAATACTGGAAAACAAAGTGCTTAGGGCCACAGCCAAGACTCATAAAAGTAGCTGTGTTCAAGAATCAACATACTTAACTAGAAAAATCAATAAACTATCTGACTTCTGAGTTCCTATGGATGCCAATCATTCTGAATTTCAAAGGATAAAGTGAGATGCCAAAACTGTTTGGAAGCAAAAAGCTACTAGCCCCGCTCATCTAATTAGAATCTGAGCTTCACTTAAAACTCTGAGATATTATTTCTTCTTGATTTCTTTTTATCCTATTTTATTCATCTAGTTGCTTGAGGACAAGCAACAGTTTAAGTTTGGTGTTGTGATGAGCGGATATTTTATACGCTTTTTGGGGGTAATTTCATGTTGATTTTAGCATGTTTCAGTTAGGTTTTAGTAAAATAATATTAGTTTTTAGGCAAAAATCATATTTCTGGACTTTACTATGAGTTTGTGTGTTTTTCTGTGATTTCAGGTATTTTCTGGCTGAAATTGAGGGAGCTGAGCAAAAATCTGACTTAGGCTGAAAAAGGACTGCTGATGCTGTTGGATCCTGACCTCCCTGCACTTGAAATGGATTTTCTGGAGCTACAGGAGTCCAATTGGCGCGCTCTCAACGGCGTTGGAAAGTAGACATCCAGGGCTTTCCAGGAATATATAATAGTCCATACTTTGCGCAAGGATAGACGACGTAACTTGGCGTTAAACGCCAAGTTCATGCTGCTGTCTGGAGTTAAACGCCAGAAAAACGTCATGATCCGGAGTTGAACGCCCAAAACACGTCATAACCTGGAGTTTAACGCCAAGAAAGGCCTTTACACGTGGAAAGCTTTAGTCTCAGCCCCAACACACACCAAGTGGGCCCCAGAAGTGGAATTCTGCACCAATTATCTTAGTTTATTCATTTTCTGTAAACCTAGGTTACTAGTTTACTATTTAAACTACTTTTAGAGATTATTCTTGTACCTCATGACATTTTCATATCTGAATTACATACTTTTGACGGCATGAGTCTCTAAACTCCATTGTTGGGGGTGAGGAGCTCTGCAGCGTCTCGATGATTTAATACAATTCCTTTGTTTTCCACTCAAACACGCTTGTTCTTATCTAAGATGTTTATTTGCGCTTAATTATGGAGAAGGTGATGATCCGTGACACTCATCACCTTCCTCAATCCATGAACGTGTGCCTGACAACCACCTCCGTTCTACATCAGATTGAATGAGTATCTCTTAGATTCCTTAATCAGAATCTTCGTGGTATAAGCCGGATTGATGGCGGCATTCATGAGAATCCGGAAAGTCTAAACCTTGTCTGTGGTATTCCGAGTAGGATTCTGGGATTGAATGACTGTGACGAGCTTCAAACTCCTGAAGGCTGGGCGTTAGTGACAGACGCAAAAGAATCAATGGATTCTACTCCAACCTGATTGAGAACCGACAGATGATTAGCCGTGCTGTGACAGAGCATAGGAACGTTTTCACTGAGAGGATGGGAGGTATCCATTGACAACGGTGACACCCTACATAGAGCTTGCCATAGAATGAATTTTGCGTGTGGAGAAGGATTTCAAGGAAGAGTTGAAGTCAGAGGACAAAGCATCTCCAAAACTCCAACATATTTCTCATTACTGCACAACAAGTAACGCTATTATTCCCTTTTATTTGTCCAACAATTTTACACCCTTTTTCTTTATTAAAATACGAAGCTAAAGAATCCTATTGATATCCTGACTAAGATAAATAAAATAAGTATTGATTGCTTCAAACCAATAATCTCCGTGGGATCGACCCTTACTCACGTAAGGTATTACTTGGACGACCCAGTGCACTTGCTGGTTAGTTGAACGGAGTTGTGAGCTTCTCTAACAGTGCTTGAAACTCTTTTATCACAATTTCGTCCACCAAACCTCCCCACTTGAAAGGCGGACCTCTATGTGCAAAGCTCTTCCCTCGGTTCTGTGGGAATGATCCCTTATGACTCTCTCTCTCTCTCTCTCTCAGCAGCTGCCTTCTTCACACACTTCAGCAACTCTACACTTGTTCACCAACTCGGAGAAAGTTCTGATCTCCATTGGCCCACTGAGCTAAAGATATTACTCCGGAGTCCTCCTTCATACTTAACGCACTTCCATTCCTCATAGTCTCCCGGAGTCCCCTAACACATACGGGAGAACCTGAAAAGCTCCTCAAACTTGTCAGTATACACAGATACGAACGTAGTACCCTGCTTTAGCTGCAGTGACTCGAATTCCTTGGCTGTCTTAGTAGAAGTCGAAAAGTACTACTTATAGAACTCTTCCCGAAAGACATCCCAGGTGATATAGTTATCACCCTACTGTAGGAGACGTCGGATTCCTTGCCACCAATGCGATGCTTCCCCAGTGAGCAAATAGGTAGCAAACTCAACACGCTGCCCTTCAGGTACCACGTACGCTTGTAGTGCTCGCTCCATACCTTGAAACCAGGTACGGCTTCAGTCAAACTAGTAGTCCCCTTGAACTTAGGTGGATTCACCATCAAAAAGTTTGCTAGTGTCATCGAGCCCTGAACTCCACCTCCGTCATTGTCATGGTTGTTCATCTGTTGCCCAAGATCCTCAGCAATGGCCTGCATAGCAGCAGCCATATTCTCCAACACCGTCATAAAGTTTACCGGGTCATTAGGGTTAATCTTCAGCGCACGAGCATTCATATGACCTCTCCCACGGCCTCTACCGCGTCCACGAGGTGCCATCTGGTTCCTATACACACCAAATAGTCGATATTAAGTAGATCAGTCTCAATATCAGAAGTTTAGTGCTTCAAAGTCCCAAATGCATGCTCATGAATGTTTATGCCAGTTATATCAAGTATATATACTAATATCACATAACACACACATAGAGAACGTATAGAAGTATAGTCAGTCCGTCCCTCAGGCTCTACAGGAATGAATTACTTCGATACCATGATGTAATACCGTACTATACAGAGTCTTAAATTTAAGTCATAATTCAGAGATGGCAAGGTATTACAACCTCTAAAATAAAAAGTTAGTACATGTAGTAGTGTGAATAATGATTATAACTAGGAACCTTTGAAGAAAAAGGGGTAAACAAAAATCGTAACTCGAAAGGCACAACACTCCAATTGATAACGTATCGAACAAGGATAAACTAATGTGAGATTATATATCTACAAGGGAGTGCCAAAAACAGGAATATCAAAACTCATAATCCGGTTGCAAAGGTAACCGATCCGAGCATAGCAATATATACAAGTAATTAAAATAAGATACCCCAAGGAAACCCAAAGGGACACAAATACAGAGAACCTATTCTCCAAAATCTCCTATAAAAGGAGTCATTACAGTTTGTATTATTTAATGGAGATAAAAGCATCTAAGAGAAAACATAAAACCAAAACAAAGTCCCAAGAACAAAGGATCTTCGCTAATCCAGAAGTCTCCAGCATACATCAGCGAGAAGCCTCATGTCCTGCATCTGAAAACCACAAAATCCGCATGGGTGAGAACCAGAGGTTCCCAGCATGGTAACAGTTCCCACATATATAACATGTAATATTAGAGGAAAGCCGAAGGCAATCCTAGAACTTCCTCCAAATACAATCAAAGCTTATAAACAAGCTAAACCATAAATGGCAACTGACTAAGGATTCTTCAGACTAACTAATACTTCCCTTTCCAATTCCTTCAGACCTCCCAACCACCAGCAGGAGTATAATATAGCAAACACAGTTATATCAGACAAGAGATATACAAATAGGAACAAATAAGGCATTTAGACAATTAGCAAGTAAGATGCAATCAAATAGGCAATCTCAAACAATTCATCAAGCATATATCACAACATGTATATTTCTCATACATCATACCCTCAAGGCATCAATAATTATAATCACATATATGACCACATCATATATCTCAACCATTCAACCATCAACAATTCAATGCCTATCCTAGGGCCTCTAGCCTAGGTATTTCCAATCACATTACATTTTAGATACGAGAAACCGAGACCATACCTTAGCCGATTTCCCAAGGTCAACCGGAGCACTTCCAAACCACTTGTCCACAAGCTCTCAAGATCTCAACACCTCCAAGAACAGATTATACCACCAAAATTCCTTTTCAAGCTTTCCAAAGTCACCAATCAAGCTCCAATACACATATATAAAAATGCCTAAGCCACAATATCATACTAAAACACAAGAGCTCAATACCCAAAACCATAAATTCAATATTTTCACTAGGATTTGAGATACCTTACCTCACCCAAGGACCAAGGGAGCTAGAACAAACCTTCCCCTCAAGCTATTGTGATCCTATAACACAAGGGAGCTCAAAACCTCAACATTCTTGCTCATGAAACTCGAAATCAAAGCTGGAAATTCAAAGAGAAAATTGTGGCTTACCTCAAGATTGATTGTATGGGTTTTGTAGAGCTCTCTCTGGTGAATGCGTGGCCACAAACAGTGCGGCAATCGGAGCTCTAGATCAAAAGTTATGATGGTTTGAAGATCAAGTGAGAGATAGAAGTTTGAGAGAGTGTTCTTCCCCTCCCTTACTCAATTTCAGCGTGTTTGAGTGTATTGTGAGGAGAGAGAATGCTGAAATGAGGGTTTTAAGGTTTAGTTAGGTTGGGCCAAGGGCTCACTTTGGGTCCGGTTGGCCCGGTTTGGCCCGTTCGGTCCAATCTTGATCCGATTTTTACAAAATTGGTACTGAAATTCTCGTCTCAAACTCCTCTATCATATTTTGCCATAAAAATCACATTTTTGACTTTCTAGAATAAATTCTCATTTGTGAGTTAATTAGTCATTAATTAACTGGATTTTACACTACTCTGATGTGTTGAGACATAGAAATGCCTCCATGATTTGATTGTTCTTTGGTTGGTGGATATCTCAAAGTTCACTGATATTGGTGAACAAGTGATGTTTTACTATTTTTTATTTTTCACCAATTAATTTTATTTCTTATTGGTTTCTAGTTCTAGCATACTGTTAAAGCATAGAATATTTCACTTCAGCAACTTCATTATTCATAGGATCATTAAAAAAATGAAGAAGTTGTATGGCAGGATTGTGATAGCATCATTGTTTATTTTGTTCATGGTTCTGCTCCTTAGATACATTTTCATGAAATACCCTAATGAGACAACATATCTCACTCTAGTTCCTATTTTTTTGAACAACAAAATTGATCCTATAAAATGGATTGATCTTATGGTTTCACCTATTTTGTATATAGTAAAATATATATAATAAAATATCGTTGTGCTTGTTTAGAATTCAGTGATGCAAAATAGAAATTAACTGCATCAATTTATTCAAATCTAGGTTCTCTTTCTAGTTTTGTGATTGTGTGTTTGTCCGATTGAATGTGATTGTAAGTGTATTTTACTTTTAAGGAGAGTCCAATTAGTGTTATTTGTGAATTTGAAGCTTTGAAAGAAAATTTATCACCAGAAGGTTCATAATCATAATACTAAGTGCTGATGGTTATCTATGTAGCCTTTTCTACATTTCTTTAACATTGAGTTACAATTTAAGCAAAGTATTACCTGAGGTAATATGATGCTTCTTATTTGTAGATGGGAACTAAGTTGATGTTTTCTCTTTCTTGCATTATAAATAGATATTGAATCAGTAATTGAATTGCCGTGCTGCAAACTTGGTGAGGAAATTTTCTGTGATTGCATGTTCATACATGCTGTAAAATTTTCTTTGTATTGTAGCATTCAATGATATTTTTACTTGTTGAACTTATAATCTTATGAATGAGAAAGTTAAATATTAAATATTAATTGAACTTGTGTCTTGTGTCTTGTGCTGCTGCATTATATAGCTATAACTATTTCTCATACACCTACTAATTTGTTAGACTTAGAGTCAGGGAATACTTTAAACACCAATTCTTATTAGGATTTAGCAGCCACAACTTTTTTCTTTTCTTTCTATTTATTTATTTATTAATTTTTTCCTGTTTGCGTATTTTACTTACAATTCAAGCTTTTTTTCTTTTTTTCTCTCTCTGTATTATCCATTGGAATGGAACAAAACAAACAAACTCACATCCAATTTAGTTGTTGTTGATGTATTTTCCGTTTAGTTTGGATTCAGAAATTGGATTGAAGAGTGTTGGTTTAGTAATTTGTAATTGAATTGAGTTGAATTACCTCCTGTAATATGTAATCTGAATTGCCTTTTGATTTTGGACTTTGATGATGCTTCTGCTTGTGCTGTGGAAACTTGCCAAAAATGGAACTGATTTGGAAAAAGAGAAAAATGAAAAATGAAAAAAATGTTTTTTTTTCTTTTTTAAGTTAATTTTGCAAGTGATGAAATTTATTAAAGTTGAGTGGAATTAGTTTTTCTGTTAAAAATTTCCTTTGATTAAACTCCATGTTAGTGTTAGTTGATTAGATTGTTGTTTGATTAGGTTAGCTTAGTTGAATTAGGTGGTTAGGTAGTCAATTGATTTTGTAGTGGATTTAGGTTTGAACTCTTATGTTTATTATATCTGAAATTGGATTTCCTGTGCTGATAATGACTTGTCCTATTCTAATTTAGTTTTCTGCTGCTGCTTCATTGATTTACCCTGTGCTAAATTAGTTTGTTTGGTGCTGTTGATTAGGTTTAAACTGTTATTAATTCTATGTTGCTATTTCATTGATTTACTTTTGTGCTAAACTGATTTATATGATGCTGCTGCATAATATTATTGCTGCATGCCTTATTCTTATGTTGGCTGTTACTGGAATGAATAAATTCTGAATTATTTGTGCAATAATGATAACTTTAATGAATTATTCCCCTCTTTTAAGCACATGAACTTGTTCATAGCATTTTAGAAGCCATGTGCAAAACTTTACCGTTTTCATATGACTGGATAATTTGTAAGAAATTGAACAATTTAATGGAATTAAACTAAAATGAACCAGATAACCTCATACGATATGTTTCAACAAATGACTTATCTTAAAGGGTTTATATTATTGGATAATTTAATTTGTGAGAAATTGAACAATTTAATGAAATTAAGCTAAAATGTTTTGGATAACCTCATATTATTACAACAAATGATGACTTATCATAAAGGATTTATTAAAATTTAGTCAAAATTTTTTTATTAAAATTAAATTTTTTATATTTTAAAATGATAAGTTCTTTAGGTTCAAAATTATTGATTTTGACTGAGAGACCAAAACTTAATAATTAAATATCCCAATGTATATAAATGATAAAAAAGTCAAAAAGTCTAAATGTAAAAATTTAAAAGACGTGGTTTAACATTATTGTGGACATATAAATGGATATACTGGTTCACGTGGTCCTTTTTGCACGTATATATATTACAATAATTTGAGTCTGCTTTATGACTTATTGTGAGTATTTTTCATGAATACGCTATCTATAAATATATTTATAATCCCTAATCACTAATTAAGAATGAACAAACATGAAAGTACGTATATATGACAGGGAAGGGAGATTTAATAATTTAATTCTTCATATAGATTTACCTTCTCTTGAATTTTTTTTTTGTTTTGTTTTGTATATAGGATATTGTTTTTGGACTGGTAAAGACAAAAAGAGTTGATGAATAGTTATTGTGACACAGTGTATAACAACTTCAAATGGCATCTCAAAATGAGGAACTAAACAGTAAGTTTATATCATACTTGATATATATTATAATTTGATCTTCTAGTTATTTAAGTAGTGTGTATATGATAGCTAGATTGTCACTATAATTGACTTATTAGACCATATTTAGTAAGTTCAGATATTTGCATTATTAGGTTTAATCATGTTTTGTCAAAAGATTGAATGGATTCACCAAGATTTGAGAACGAGTACATAGTTGGTGTAAATAGTTTTTTAGAGTTTGCCTTCGTAATGGGAAAACAGGTTGGAAAAGAAATCCAATGTCCATGTGCAAAGTGTGGAAACACTTATTGGCGTGAACGAGACGCCATATATGAGCATCTTATTTGCTATGGGTTTGTCGAAGGTTATAAACAATGGACTAATCATGGGGAATCAGTAATCCCAACAGTAGTAGATATTGACATGGATGATCGAGGCGGTCTTGATGATATTGACGGGTTGCTACGTGACGCATTTGGAAATATGGCAAATCTTGAGGAGGGGAACAGTGGGTTGATTGAAGATGCGAAGAGATTTTATAAGCTAGTAGACGAAGCAGATCTGGAATTATATCCGAATTGTACAACTGGATTTTCGAGATTATCATTCATCATTCGTCTTTACCACTTGAAGTGTCTACATGGTGGAGTAACACATCTTTTACCTCCCTCTTGGAGTTATTAAAAGAAGCTATACCTGATTTGGACATTGCCACTTCTTTTAATAAAGCTAAGAATATGGTTAAAGAGTTGGGTCTTGACTATGAAAAGATTGATGCATGTCCTAATGACTGCATGCTGTATCAGAATGAGTACATAAATGACTCAGTTTGCTGTATCTATGGAGAGTCTCGATATAATCAAACTCCTACTACGGATGGCAACAAAGAGGACTTTGCGCTTCCAAATAAAGTTCATAAGGTTGCTGCGAAAACCTTAAGATACTTTTCTTTAGGCTTAAAAGGCTTTTTATGTGGCCAAACACAGCTGAGGCGTTGAGGTGGCATGATGAGCAGCGTTTGAAAGATGGTTGCATAAGGCACCCTGCTGATAGCCAAGCATGGAAGAACTTGGACAGTCAGTACCCGAACTTTTCAAAAGAATTGCATAACTTGAGGCTTGGTTTGGCTAGTGACGGTTTTAATCCTTTTCGAACTATGAACGTGTCACATAGCACATGGCCAGTTGTCTTAATGGTGTACAACTTTTCCCCTTGAATGTCCATGAAGTCAGAATATTGCATGCTCTCTTTAATCATACTTGGACCTTGTTCACCAGGAAATAATATTGATATTTTTTGCAACCATTGATCGAAGAGCTAAAGGAGCTATGGGTGTCAGGGATAGATACATATGATTCTTTTAAGAATGAAACTTTTCAAATGCATGTTGCACTTCTTTGGACAATTAATCATTTTCCAGCGTATGCGATGTTGTCTGGTTGGAGTACGAAAGGAAAGTTAGCTTGCCCTTGTTGTAACCATGATACTTCTTTTTGTTACTTGAAACATAGCCAAAAGACAGTTTACATGGACCATAGGAGATTTTGCCAGTTGATCATGCATGGAGGTCTAATAAGAGATCTTTTAATGGAAAAACAGAATTCAGGGGCCCACCACGAATGTTAACAGGGGAAGAGGTTCTAGATATTCTAAAGTCAGTAGATAAATCCTTTAGGAAGACGCAAAGCAAAAGTAAAGGCCAATGGAAAAAAAGATCAATGTTTTTTGAGTTACCATATTGGCAGCACTGTATGATCAGGCACAACCTTAATGTAATGCATGTCGAAAAAAACATAGTTGATAGTATAATTGGTACCTTATTGGATATTCCTGGAAAGACAAAGGATCATGCAAAAGCTCGTTATGATCTTAAGGAGATGGGCATTCAAAAAAATCTTCATCCAATAAATACTAAGGATGGCAAAAGAACTAAACTTGCTAGAGCATGCTTCTCCATGACCAAAGGGGAGAGATCCATTTTTTGTGGTGTTTTGAAGAAAACAAAATTTCCTGATGGAAGTGCTTCAAACATTTTTCGTTGTGTACAACAAGAAAGAAATCTTTACGGTTACAAGACTCATGATGCTCACTTCATGTTGCATTACCTATTGCAAATACAAATCAAGAGCATTCTTCTAAATCATGTTGCTATTCCTCTAGTGCGTCTGTGTTCCTTTTTTCGTTGGCTATGTCAAAAGGAAATCTCGTTAGAAGAGATTAATTGTTTGGAGTCAGAGATTGTAGAGACTTTGTGCCTGTTGGAGAGGATTTTTCCGCCGACCTTTTTTGATATAATGGTTCATTTGCCTATTCATTTAGCTAATGAACTAAGGTTAGGTGGTCCCGTCCAGTTTCAATGGATGTATCCGATTGAGAGATACATGTGCACACTAAAAGGGTATGTATGTAATAGAAGTCGTCCAGAAGGATCAATTGCGGAGGGTTATTTGGCTGAAGAGTGTTTAACTTTTTGTTCAAGATATTTGCATGAGGGAGTGAAAACAAGATTCAACAGAGTATCTCGGAATAATGATGCAGACACTTCAGCCAAAGATCCTTATTCAAATTTGTTCACAAACAAGGGAAGTCCATTGGGTGGAAAAAAAGGGCAACTAATTATTTTGGACGAAAAGTCACTCCTTCAAGCTAATGCATATGTATTGAACAATTGCGATAATGTGGAGCCTTACATGAGGTAAATTTACACTTCTCATTAGTTCTATTCCTTACACTAATTTTGGTAGTATTACATAATAATATACACTCCTTGTAGAGAACATTGTGAGCAACAAAAGCAAAACAAGCGGAAACGAAAGTGGAACATCGTTAAAGATCAGAATGAAGACTTTATCGAGTGGTTTATGAGACGTGCCATGAAGGATGATGTTCCCGGTTGGATACGACAGCTGTCTAAGGGTCCAAATAAAGTTGCAAAATCATTTTCTACTTATGTTATCAACGGGTACAAATTTCATACTAAGCGGCGAGAAATGATGCGGAAAACGCAAAATAATGGTGTCACTATGGTGGCTAAAACTACAAGCTTTGCAAGTGTTAAGGACAAAAAACCAACCAATATAAGATATTATGGTAGAATCATGGATATTATCGAGTTAGACTATTATAGCCAATTTAAAGTTGTGTTATTTAAGTGTGAGTGGTTTATGGTTGAGGAAGATGATTATGGTTTGACATACGTTCATTTTAACAAAAGATGTTACCAAGACGAACCATTTGTGTTGGCAAGTCAAGCACACCAATGCTTTTATTTGAAAGATCCATATATTCCCCAAAAGCATTATGTGATGAAAATGGTTCCCAGAGACTTGTTTAACAATCGTGTCCAATTACAGTTTGACCCTAACATAAGAGAGCCACATGAATCGGCGAATAGTCCGATACCCTTAAGTGATATTGGTGACGTAGACTTGGTTAGACAGGGTGTGCGGCCTACTATTGTTGATGTGACACCGAACAAGATCAAACATAAAGATAAAGAAATAGTGTCTAATGATTTTGACAGTGATGCTGAAATTGAGGTAGTTGGTGGACGAAATTGTGATCATCAATGTTGTATTCTTTGTTGTTGTATGGAATAATTATAATGGATCTTTTTTATGTGTGGACACAACTCCGTTCAACTAACCAGCAAGTGTACTGGGTCGTCCAAGTAATAAACCTTACGTGAGTAAGGGTCGATCCCACAGAGATTCTTGGTATGAAGCAAGCTATGGTCATCTTGTAAATCTCAGTCAGGCGGATTATAATTGATTATGGATTTTTGAATAATAATAAATAATAAGCAGAAAATAAAGATAAATAACATAGGATAGAAATACTTATGTAAATTAATGGTGGGAATTTCAGATAAGCATATGGAGATACTGTGCCCTTTCTTTTTCTACTTTCCTACTTCTTCCTTCAATCCTTCTTACTCCTTTCTATGGCAAGCTGTATGTAGGGCATCACCGTTGTCAATGGCTACATCCCATCCTCTCAGTGAAAAAGGTCCAAATGCTCTGCCACAGCACGGCTAATCATCTATCGGTTCTCAATCACGTTGTAATAGAATCCCTTGATTCTTTTGCGTCTGTCACTAATGCCCAGCCTTCAGGAGTTTGAAGCTCGTCACAGTCATTCAATCCCGGAATCCTACTCGGAATACCACAGACAAGGTTAGACTTTTCGGATTCCCATGAATGCCGCCATCAATTCTAGCTTATACCACGAAGATTCTGATTAAGGAATCCAAGAGATATGCGCCCGGTCTAAGGTAGAACGGAAGTGGTTGTCAATCACGCGCGTTCATAGGTGAGAATGATGATGAGTGTCACGGATCATCACATTCATCAAGTTGAAGTACAACGAATATCTTAGAATAGGAATAAATCGAATTGGATGGAAAATAGTAGTAATTGCATTAAAACTTGAGGTACGGCAGAGCTCCACACCCTTAATCTATGGTGTGTGGAAACTCCACCGTTCAAAATACATAAGTGAAAGGTCCAGGCATGGCCAAATGGCCAGCCCCCAAAACGTGATCAATAGCCTCCTAAGATGAAGAATAAAATAAAACTGAGACCAAAGATGTCTAATACAATAGTAAATTATCCTATTTATACTAGACCAGCTACTAGGGTTTACATGAGTAAGTAATTGATGCATAAATCCACTTCCGGGGCCCACTTGGTGTATGTTTGGGCTGAGCTTGATCTATCCACGAGCTGAAACTTCTCTTGGAGTTGAACGCCAAATTGTAACGTGTTTTGGGCGTTCAACTCCGGGTCGTGACGTGTTTCTGGCGTTTTACTCCAGACAGCAACATGGAACTGGCGTTGAGTGCCAGTTTACGTCGTCAATTCCCGAATAAAGTATAGAATATTATATATTGATGGAAAGCTCTGAATGTCTACTTTCCAACGCCGTTGAGAGCGTGCCATTTGGAGTTCTGTAACTCCAGAAAATCCATTTCGAGTGCAGGGAGGTCAGATTCCAACAGCATCAGCAGTCCTTTGTCAGCCTCCTTATCAGAGTTTTGCTCAGGTCCCTCAATTTCAGCCAGAAATTACCTGAAATCACAAAAAAACACACAAAATCATAATAAAGTCTAGAAATGTGAATTTAACATAAAAACTAATGAAAACATCCCTAAAAGTAGCTTGAACTTACTAAAACCTACCTAAAAACAATGCCAAAAGCGTATAAATTATCCGCTCATCAGTAGTCCACAAATTGTCCATGATGCTTTATTTTTTAACTTATTTTATAATGCATTATCATGTTTATTTTCTAATGCATTACCGTGTTTGTTTACTTTATTTTCTAATGCATTATCATGTTTATTTTCTAATGCATTACCATGTTTGTTTACTTTATTTTCTAATGCGTTACCATGTTTCTTCTTTCTTTTAATTTTGGCAATGTTAGTATTGATGCTTTATTTGACTTCTTTTTTTTATATAGGATGAACAATGAAGGAAATTCCAAAATAAAAAGGTTAAGGACCCTATCACAAATAGAGTCACAAAGAAGTCCCTTGAAGATGAGGAGTCCAGTAAAATATTCAGGAAAAATTCAATTCACAAGTGCTTATTCCTTGCTAAAACAATTTCAAATAAAAAGGGAACATGTTTTAGCTGCATGTGGGGCTAATAGTAGTAAACATGAGACAAGGAAAAAGAACAAGATGTCGAAAAAGGTGCTGACAAGAGGTGACGATGAAGGTCAAAGCAAAATGGTAACCAAGAAGATAACAAACATCAGAGACAGTGAAGATCAAATCAAGATGCCAACAAAGAATTCCAATGAAGAAAATCATCTAGTCAAGATGAAAGCCATTGAACATGAGGATCCAGGTGGGAAGAAGCCATCTAGGAAGAAGGTGCCAATGAAGAAATCAAAGGTGGAGGGTGATAAAGACAAGATAAATACCAATGACGCTGAGGGTCAAAGCAAGAAGCCGACCAATAAGATACCGATGAAGGAATCGAATGAAGAAGATGCCAACGAAGAAGAACATAAGATTGAGTCTCTTATCCCTGCTATGATTTTAGATTAATTTTTTGAAAAATATGGGATATCATTAGATGAAAATGATGAAGAATATGAATATGATTATGATGAGCTCAATCCAACCGTTGGTGATAGTAGTGACAGTCAACTTGGTAATGCCTTTATCCCTTTCTTCAATAGCAAATAGTGAAAGGCACTGGTGCACGAAATTGCAATCACACTTTTGCAATTCCGCACAACTAACCAGCAAGTGCACTGGGTCGTCCAAGTAATACCTTATGTGAGTAAGGGTCGATCCCACAGAGATTGTTGGCTTAAAGCAAGCTATGGTTATCTTGTAACTCTTAGTCAGGATATCAATAATTCTCAGGTTTAATTGTGAAAAGTAAAAGAACATGAAATAAATACTTGTTTTGTAGTAAAGGAGAATAGGGTGAGGTTTTAGAGATGCTCTATCTTCTGAATCTCTGCTTTTCTACTGTCTTCTTCTTCATGCACGCAAGACGCCTTCCATGGCAAGCTGTATATAGGGTTTCACCATTGTCAATGGCTACCTCCCATCCTCTCAGTGAAAATGTTCAACACGCTCTGTCACAGCACGGCTAATCATCTGTCGGTTCTCAATCAGGTTGGAATAAAATCTAGTGATTCTTTTGCGTCTGTCACTGACGCCCAGCCCTCAGGAGTTTGAAGCTTGTCACAGTCATTCAATCCTTGAATCCTACTCAGAATACCACAGACAAGGTTTAGACCTTCCGGATTCTCTTGAATGCCGCCATCAATTCTAGCTTATACCACGAAGATTCTGATTAAGGAATCCAAGAGATATTCACTCAATCTAAAGTAGAACGTAGGTGATTGTCAGGCACACGTTCATAGGTGAGAATGATGATGAGTGTCATAGATCATCACATTCATCAAGTGAAGGAACAAGTGATATCTTAGAATAGAAGCAAGCATGATTGAATGAAAAACAGTAGTAATTGCATTAATCCATCAAGACACAGCAGAGCTCCTCACCCCCAACCATGGGGTTTAGAGACTCATGCCGTAGAAGATACAATAAGAAACGTGTAATGTGTCATGAGATAAAAATACAATGTCAAAATATCCTATTTATAGTGAACTGGTAACCTAGGATATACAGAAATGAGTAAATGACGTAAAAATCCACTTCCGGGGTCCACTTGGTGTGTGCTTGGGATGAGCATTGAAGCTTTCATATGTAGAGACTTTTCCTGGAGTTAAACGCCAGCTTTTGTAGCAGTTTGGGCGTTTAACTCCAATTTTTGTGCCAGTTCCGGCGTTAAACGCTGGGAATTCTGAAGCTGATTTGCAACGCCGGTTTAGGCCATCAAATCTCAGGAAAAATATGGACTATTATATATTGCTGGAAAGCCCAGTATGTCTAGTTTCCAACGCAATTGAGAGCGCGCCAATTGGGCTTCTGTAGCTCCAGAAAATCCACTTCGAGTGCAGGCAGGTCAGAATCCAACAGCATCTGCAGTCCTTTTTCAGCCTCTGAATCAGATTTTTGCTCAGGTCCCTCAATTTCAGCCAGAAATTACCCGAAATCACAGAAAAATACACAAACTCATAGTAAAGCCCAGAAAAGTGAATTTTAAATAAAAACTAATAAAAACATACTAAAAACTAACTAAAATGTACCAAAAACAGTGCCAAAAAGCGTATAAATTATCCGCTCATCACAACACCAAACTTAAATTGTTGCTTGTCCCCAAGCAACTGAAAATCAAATAGGATAAAAGAAGAGAACATACTATAGACTCCAAAATATCAATGAAACTTAGCTCCAATTAGATGAGCGGGACTAGTAGCTTTTTGCTTCTGAACAGTTTTGGCATCTCACTTTATCCTTTGAAGTTTAGAATGATTGGCATCTATAGGAACTCAGAATTCAGATAGTGTTATTGATTCTCCTAGTTAATTATGATGATTCTTGAACATAGCTACTTTATGAGTCTTGGCTGTGGCCCAAAGCACTCTGTCTTCCAATATTACCACCGGATACATACATGCCAGAGACACATAACTAGGTGAACCTTTTTAGATTGTGACTCAGCTTTGCTAGAGTCCCCAATTAGAGGTGTCCAGGGTTCTTAAGCACACTCTTGGATCACTTTTTATATTTATTATTATATTTTTTTTTGAATTCACTGCTTTTTCTTGCTTCAAGAATCAATTTGATAATTTTTCAGATCCTCAATAACATTTCTCCTTTTTCATCATTCTTTCAAGAGCCAACAAGTTTAACATTCTTTAATCAACAAATTCAAAAGACATATGCACTGTTCAAGCATTCATTCAGAAAACAAAAAGTATTGTCACCACATCAAACTAATTCAACTAGTTTCAGAGATAAATTCGAAATCCTGTACTTCTTGTTCTTTTGTGATTAAAGCATTTTTCATTTAAGAGAGGTGATGGATTCATAGGACATTCATAGCTTTAAGACATGAACCTTAAATTTTATTAATCATGAATTAAAAACAAGACTCAAAAATAAATATAAGATAAGACTAATAGTAATAGAAAAGTATAAATTAAATGACTCTAAAATAGACTCCTAATGATAGAGGTTATCACAGAGTTAGGACTTAACAACCTTGATTTTGAGAAGTGGATGCTCCCTCAACTTGTGGGGTATTTGACCCTTCAAGGGAGAGCTTCTGGCGCTTCAGCTCCTGTAGCTCACGCCCCTGCTTCTCTTGTTCCTTCAGCAATTTACAGAGCATGCAGTTTTGATTCTGCTGTTCTTCCTTAATTTGTTTCATAGTTTCTTGCAACTTGGCAACAGATGCTTCTAGGCTGGCCCAGTAGTCAATTTTAGGAAGTTCAGGGAGGAACTCCTGTGCTCTCCTTTTGATAGAGTTATCTTGCATTTGTCCTTCCATTGACTTCTTGGTGATTGGATGTTCAATTGGGATGAATTCATCTACTCCCATCCTCACCCCAGCATCTTTACATAGCAAAGAGATTAAGCTTGGGTAAGCCAGTTTGGCTTCAGTGGAATTCTTGTTTGCAATTGTGTAAATCTCACAAGCAATCAGATGATGAACCTCCACTTCTTTTCCCAGCATAATGCAATGAATCATCACTGCTCTCTTGATAGTGACCTCAAAACGGTTGCTAGTGGGCAATATAGAACGCCCAATGAAGTCTAGCCAACCTCTTGCAATTGGTTTGAGATCTCCTCTCTTGAGTTGGTTTGGGACACCTTTTGAATTGGTTGTCCACTTAGTTCTAGGGAGGCATATGTCCTCTAGAACTTGATCCAACCCCTTATCTGCTCTTACCATTCTCCTATTAAAGGATTCA
Organism: Arachis hypogaea; assembly: GCF_003086295.3. Taxonomy (NCBI): domain Eukaryota; kingdom Viridiplantae; phylum Streptophyta; class Magnoliopsida; order Fabales; family Fabaceae; genus Arachis; species Arachis hypogaea. Next base: position 53,224,758 of record NC_092037.1, read on the forward strand.
GGATCATCTTGTAGTTGAGGCAATTTGAAGACCTCTCTTATTTTGTCCAGATGGAAGTAAATAATTCTCCCTCTGACCATGGTTCTGTAGGTATGAAAAGCAGTTCCAATCATTCTCTGCTTATCTGTCAGCCACATATTTGAGTAGAATTCCTGAACCATGTTTCTTCCAACCTTTGTCTCAGGGTTGGTTAGAACTTCCCATCCTCTGTTTCGAATTTGCTCTTGGATCTCCGGATATTCGTCTCCTTTCAGATCGAATTTAACTTCCGGGATCACTGACCTCAGACCCATTATTTTGTGGTAATGGTCTGCATGTTCTTTGGTTAAGAACTTCTCTTGACTCCAAAGATTCTTTGGAGTATTCTCTTTCTTGCCTCTTGAATTGGTTTGTTTTCCCTTAGGAGCCATGATCTTGATAAATCTTGGCTTAGTGATCACGAAAAAGCACACCAAACTTAGAGGTTTGCTTGCCCTCAAGCAAAAGAAAGGAAAGAGGAGAGAGAGGAGGAGAGCAAATTCGAATGGTGGGGGAAGGGGGATGGCCGAGCATTATTTATAAGGGAGGGGGAGAGATTTCGAAAATTTTGAAGGAGATTTGAGAAGATATTTGAGTTTTTGAAGAAGATTTGGAAAGGATTTGAAAGAGATTATGAGGAATGATTTAGAAAGTTGTTTAATTTTTGAAATTTGAAGGTGAATGATGAAAGTTTGTAATGTGTTTATGCAAAAAAAAAATTATGGATCAAAATAAGAAAGTTTGAAAAAATTTGAAGTGAAAAACAAAATCTATGTCCCCTACCTTTCTGGCGTTAAACGCCCAGAATGGTATCCATTCTGGCGTTTAACACACACTTGGTGGCCATTATGGGCGTTTAACGCCCAGCCAGGTGCCCTAGCTGGCGTTAAACGCCAGAAACCCCTTTATCACTGGGCGTTTTGCTGAACGCCCAGGATGCTGCAATTCTGGCGTTAAACACCCAGAATGGTGCCCATTCTGGCATTTAACGCCCAAAATGGTGCCTTTACTGGCGTTAAACGCCCAGAATGGTATCCATTCTGGCGTTTAACGCCCAGAGTACCCCTTACTGGCGTTTTCTTGCCAGCAAGCTCCTTTTCTCTGCTTTGTGCACTGAATCCTTCTGTAACTCTGTGAATTCCTTCAATTTCAATGATCAAACTTGAAGAATGTATATCAAACTTTTATAGAACAAATAACCTGCTAATGACTGGGTTGCCTCCCAGCAAGCACTTCTTTATTGTCTTTAGCTGGACCTTTACTGAGACTCATTCAAGCCTCAGTTTTGAGCATTCCTGCTCAAAATTACTTTCAAGGTAATGTTTGATCCTCTATCCATTAACAATGAACTTTTTATCAGAATCAATATCTTGAAGCTCAACATATCCATATGGTGACACTCCTGTAATCACATACGGACCCCTCCACCGGGATTTAAGTTTTCCTGGGAATAATTTGAGCCTAGAGTTGAAGAGCAGAACTTTTTGTCCTGGCTCAAAGACTCTAGATGACAACCTTTTGTCATGCCACTTCTTTGCCTTTTCTTTATAAATTTTTGCATTTTCAAAGGCACTGAGTCTGAACTCCTCTAGCTCATTTAGCTGGAGCAATCTTTTTTCACCAGCTAATTTAGCATCCATGTTTAGGAATTTTGTTGCCCAGTAGGCTTTATGTTCCAGTTCCACAGGCAGATGACAGGTCTTCCCATACACAAGTTGGTATGGAGTGGTTCCTATAGGAGTCTTGAATGCTGTTCTGTATGCCCATAGAGCATCATCCAAGCTCTTTGCCCAATCCTTTTTACGGGCAATAACAATCCGTTCCAGGATTCTTTTTAGCTCTCTATTAGAGACTTCAGCTTGCCCATTTGTCTGTTGATGAGCGGATAATTTATACGCTTTTTGGCATTATTTTTAGGTAGTTTTTAGTAAGTTCAAGCTACTTTTAGGGATGTTTTCATTAGTTTTTATGTTAAATTCACATTTTTGGACTTTACTATGAGTTTGTGTGTTTTTCTGTAATTTCAGGTAATTTCTGGCTGAAATTGAGGGACTTGAGCAAAACTCTGAAAAAGGCTGACAAAAGGACCGCTGATGCTGTTGGAATCTGACCTCCCTGCACTCAAAATGGATTTTTTGGAGCTACAGAACTCCAAATGGCGCTCTCTCAACGGCGTTGGAAAGTAGACATCCAGAGCTTTCCAGAAATATATAATAGTCCATACTTTATTCGGGAATTGACGACGTAAAGTGGCGCTCAACGCCAAGTACATGCTGCTGTCTGGAGTCAAACGCCAGAAACACGTCACAACCCGGAGTTGAACGCCAGAAACACGCTATAACTCGGCGTTCAAATCCAAAAGAAGCCTCAGCTCATGGATAGATCAAGTTCAGCCCAAACACACACCAAGTGGGCCCCGGAAGTGGATTTATGCATCAATTACTTACTCATGTAAACCTTAGTAGCTAGTTTAGTATAAATAAGACTTTTTACTAGTGTATTAGAGTCTTGTCTTTGACCATATCTTGGATCTTGGGACCACGTTTCATCTTGGGACGATTAGTTCTCAGATCATGGGGGCTGGCCTCTCGGCCATGCCTGAACCTTTCACTTATGTATTTTCAACGGTGGAGTTTCTACACACCATAGATTAAGGGTGTCGAGCTCTACTGTACCTCAAGTTTCAATACAACTACTATTATTTTCTATTCAATTCTCTTTTATTCCTATTCTAAGATATCCGTTTCACTTCAACTTGATGAATGTGATGATCTGTGACACTCATCATCATTCTCACCTATGAACGCTGATGAGAGAACTTTTGCGTGGTCTAGAAAATTGCGGATAAATCCTCGTTGCAAGTATAGTTTCTAAACCTTCAAAAGTCCTTTCATACAAATGTTTTGGTTGTCACAGGTAACAAACCCCTTTAAAATTGATAACCGAGTATTTAAACCTCGGGTCGTCTTCTCAAGGAATTGCAGCGAGGTATGTTCTTATTATTGGTTATGAAAAAGTGTGTTTGGGGTTTTGGATTAAGGTAAAAGGTACGAGTATATTTTTAAAGCAATAAAAATAAATAAATAACTGTAAAATAAACTCTTGGCAAGGTATGTGAACTGGAGGTCCTATCCTAGTTATCCTTATCAATTGTAATGAGAATTGGATTTTTCTCCCACTTTGTTAACCTCTAACTATGAAGGTAAGTTAAGTGGATGAATTCCAATTTTCAATTAACAATGAGTTTGATAACTCAAGAGTCACCAATTAATCAACCACAGCCAAGAATGTAAAAAGCTAAATTAAAATTATAAATATCTGAAATACCTTCAATTCATTCAAAGCAGTAAAATCTAACATGGAAAATATTCATAAGCCAATTGGGCAACAGGAAAATCCAAATTATTTATATCAATAAAAAAAGCAATCATCAATCTGAAATATCTCAAATAACATTAATTAAGAAAATCAATCTAAACATGGAACATTGAAAATAAATAAAAATAAAGAACCTGGGATTGAGAGTCACTCCTAAAACTAAGAGAAGTCCTAATCCTAAGAGAGAGAGAGAAGAGAACCTCTCTCTCTAAAACTACATCTAAAACATAAAAAGTAAATTATGAGAGCTTTTTTATGAATGGATGCATTCCCCCACTTTATAACCTCTGGTCTATGCTTTCTAAACTTGGATTTGGGCCAAAAAGGGGTTTAGAACTCGCTGGGGTGTGTTCTGTAATTTTCTGGTGCGTGGCCTCTGTCACGCGTCTGCGTGGGTCACGCGGTCACGTCATTCGGAGCTTTTCCTTGCCACGCGGTCGCGTCAGTCATGCGACCGCGTCATGTGCGTTCTGCTTAAGGCATGCGGTCGCGTCAGTCATGCGGCCGCGTCGCTGAATCTTCGCTTCTGGCACGCGATCGCGTCGTCCATGCGATCGCGTGAACACCAGTTTCCTTAAAGCTCCGTTTTGCTTTCTCCTTCCATTTTTGTATGTTTCCTTTTCCATCCTCTAAGTCATTCCGCCTTAGAAAATCTGAAACTACTCAACATACTAATCACGGCATCGAATGGAAATAAAGGTAATTAAAATAATTAATTTTTAAAGCTTAGGAAACAAGTTTTTCACAATACGACATAATAAAGAAGGGAAAGTAAAACCATGCAATTAATGTGAATAAGTAGGTGAAGGATTATATAAATCACTCAAATTAAGCACAAAAGAACTCACGAAATATGGGTTTATCAAACGCGCGTGACTGACAACCACTTCCGTTCTACCTTAGGCCGGGCGCATATCTCTTAGATTCCCCAACAGAATCTTCGTGGTATAAGCTAGATAGATGGCGGCATTCATGAGAATCCGGAAAGTTTAACCTTGTCTGTGGTATTCCGAGTAGGATTCTGGGATTGAATGACTGTGACGAGCTTCAAACTCCTGAAGGCTGGGCGTTAGTGACAGACGCAAAAGAATCAAGGGATTCTATTCCAACCTGATTGAGAACCGACAGATGATTAGCCGTGCTGTGACAGAGCATAGGACCATTTTCACTGAGAGGATGGGATGTAGCCATTGACAACGGTGATGCCCTACATACAGCTTGCCATGGAAAGGAGTGAGAAGGATTGGATGAATGTAATAAGAAAGTAGAGATTCAAGAGGAGCATAGCATCTCCATACGCCTATCTAAAATTCCCACTATTGACTTACATAAGTATTTCTATCCTATTTTATTTTCTGTTTATTATTTATTTTCGATCTTATCATAAACCATTTGTAACACCCTACCATACAGAGTCTTATGCTTAAGTCATAATTCAGAGATGGCAAGGTATTACGACCTCTAAAATAAAAATTTAGTACGTATAGTAGTATGAATGATTGATTATAACTAGGAGCCTTTGTAGAAAAAGGGGTAAACAAAAATCGCAACTCAAAGTGCAACACTCCGATCGATAACGTAACGAACAAGGATAACCAATGCGTGATTATATATATACAAAGGAGTGTCAAGAACAGGAATATCAAGACTCAAGATCCGGCTGCGAAGATAACCGGTCCGAGCATAGCAATATATACATATGATAAAAATATGGAAAACCCCAAAGGAAACCCAAAGAGACATAAATACATAAAACCTATTCTCCAAAAATCTCCCATAAGAGGAGTCACCACAGTTTGTATTATTTAATGGAGATAAAAGTATCTAAGCAAAACATATAAGCCAAAACATAGCCCCGAGAACAAAGGATCTTTGCAAATCTAGAAGTCTCCAGCATGCCTCAGCGGGAAACCTCACGTCCTGCATCTGAAAACCACAAAATCCGCATGGGTGAGAACCAGAGGTCCCCAGCATGGTAACAGCTTCCACATATATAATACATAATAATGGAGGAAAGCCAAAGGCAATCCTAGAACTTCCTCCAGATAATATCAAAGCTTATAAACAAGCTAAACCATAAGGGCATATGACTAAAGATATTTCAGTCTAACTAATACTTCCCTTTCCAATTCCTTCAAACCTCCCAACCACCAGCAGGAGTATACTGTAGCAAACACAGTTATATCAAGCAAGAAATATACAAATAGGAACAATTAAGGCATTTAGACAATTAGCAAGTAATATGCAGTCAAATAGGCAATCTCAAACAATTCATATAGTATGCATATGATGAATGCATGTCCCTAGTGGCTGATGATATCATCTGTCGGTTATAGAACCAACCCGACAAGTCCTGGTAGCTAACCATTGGACTGTCCCTCTGTCACGCATCCCCAACTCGAGTTATACTCATCATAAGCTTGATCATAATCATGATCTATATCCATCACCTTCACTGGTGAATATTTACGGGGGCGAGCTCATCCGGGTCTTTCACAGTGCCCGGCCACACTTATGACATAGGGTCAAAAGAGCTTCGAGTCTCAACCTGGAGCACGTGGTGGCTAGCCACTGCTACTACCCAGGGAAACTCATATCTCAGATAGTGGAAGTGCAAATCACAATTATCAATAATTCAGCATAAACATGCATGAATTCTCATCCATGGATCAACATCCATATCAGCCATCCGGCTCACGGTTCAGTCCAGAACCAGCCAATATTCATATCATACACAGCCATTCCGGCTCACGGTTAAATCCATAACCAGCCGCTTCATTAACAATTACAGCCTTTCGGCCCATGGCATAACAAGCACTTCCACCACCATCCTCCGCATCTCACATAATCATCTTTCATCCTCATTGATCATTCATTTTTCCCTTGCTTCACTCACAAGTTACCTCATTCACTAGCCCCTTTTTAATAGCTAGGCATGTCATGATGGTTTAAGACATAAGTGGTGAGATCGGAGGCTTAGAAGTATGAAATTTGGCATTTAAAACTCAAAAATCAACTTTGGGATGAAAACAGGGCCACGCGTACGCACACTCCACGCGCACGCGTGGACGGCCTCAAAAACTTATCGACGTGCAAGCGTCATGCACGCTAACGCGTGGATTAAAAATTTGCCAATCGACGCGTACGCGTCAACCACGCGTACGCGTGGGTGTTCTCGTGCCCCAGGCACAACACTGGCACAGTTCTGGCATAACTTTCTGGAAAATGGCTGGGCATTGGGTGCAGCACAATCGGTGCGCCCGCGCACATCACGCGCACGCATGGATGGCGCTTTCTGGAAGATCGGTGCATACGCGCCAAGTGCGCCTACACGCAAGGGTTATTCTGCTAAAAATTTTCTATGTTAAAAGCTGCAGAATTCACAGATTTAAACCCCAATCTTCCAACGGACATAACTTCCTCATTTTAAATCGTTTTTCACCCGTTCTTCGAACGGCATGGACATCCCGGATCAAATTTCATTTCTAAACAGATTTGGCACAAAACAGAGATCCGTAGTCCAAGTTATGTCCCATCAAAGTATGCCCAAAAACCATGTTTTTCATACAAAACCACAACATGCCATTTTCAAAACAAGCCATATTCAACTCTTTTCAAAATCAACCAAAACATGCCATTTTCATCCCTTTTCTTTCAAATCAATCAAGATATATCAATTTCAACATCAAGCCTCCTCAACTCACACATTGACACTTTACCACAATTTACAAAATCACTATCTCATCATTTTAACCCACTTCACCCAAGTGGCTCAAACTCAAATATATTGACATATCATATACTCTTCCTCATGCCAATTCTCAACAACACCAATTCCAATAAATCATCATTGTACACAATCAATATCATACTCACCATCAACATGGTTCAACCCACAATTCAACCATAACCAATCATCAAGCATATATCACAACATGCATATTTCTCATACATCATACCACCAAGGCATCAATAATCATCATCACATATATGACCACATCATATATCTCAATCATTCAACAACATCAACCATTCAATGCCTATCTTAGGGCCTCTAGCCTAAGTATTTCCTACCACATTACATATTAGATACGGGAAACCGAAACCATACCTTAGCCGATTTTCCAAGCTCAACCGGAGCACTTCCAAACCACTTATCCACAAGCTCTCAAGGCCTCAATACCTCCAAGAACAGATTTTTCACCACCAAATCCCTTTTTCAAGCTTTTCAAAATCACCAACCAAGCTCCAATATTCACATATACACAACCTAAGCCACAATCATCATATCCATACACAACATCTCAAAACCCAAACATCATAAAACAACAAAATACACTAGGATTGAGAATCTTACCACACCCAAGGTCCAAGGAGACAAGATTAACCTTCTCCTTCAAGAGAGTTGGGTCCTATAACATCAAAGAACCCAAAATCTCAACATTTCACCCATGAAACTCGAAAATAAGGGCTGGAATTTCGACAGTAACACGTGGCTTACCTCAAAATTAATTGTATGGGTTTTGTAGAGCTCTCCGCGGTGAACGCGTGGCCACAAACGGAGCGGCAATCGGAGCTCTAGATCAAAAGTTATGGTGGTTTGAAGATCAAGTGAGAGAAAGAACTTGAGAGAGTGTTTTTCCCTCCATGGCCTCCATTTTCAGCATGTGAGTGTGTTTAGTGAGGAGAGAGAATGCTGAAAACTAGGGTTTTGGTCTAGTTATGCTGGGCCAAGGGCCCACTTTGGGTCCGGTTGGCCCGGTTTGGCCCGTTCGGTCCAATCTTGGTCCGATTTCTATAAAATTGGTACCGAAATTCTTGTCTCAGTCTCCTCTATCACATTTAGCCATAAAAATCACATTTTAGGCTTTCTAGAATAAATTCTCATTTATGGGTTAATTAGCTGTTAATTAACCGGGTTTTACATTCTACGCACCTAATTGGGAATTTTGCCCACAAAATTCAAATGTAAATACCTGAGAATAAATGCGGATAATCCGTTCGCATCTCCGACTCGAGTTCCCAAGTGTGTTCCTCAACACCGCCTCAACTCCATGCCACTTTGACTAATAAAACCTCTTTTCCACGCAACCGTTTGATACTAGTATCATCGATTCTGACCGGAGTCACTAGAAACGTCAAATTTTCCCTTAACTGAACCGACTCAGGTTCTAACACATGGCTAGCATCAGGAGTGTACTTCCGAAGCTGCGACACGTGAAACACGTCGTGCAGGTTCGAAAGATGAGGTGGTAGAGCCATCCGATACGCCACCGGTCCAATCCTCTTCAGGATCTGAAATGGACCAATGTATTGAGGATTCAACTTCTTTGCCTTAATCGCCCTACCTACTCCCGTGGTCGGAGTAACCTTAAGGAAAACATGGTCTCCTTCCTCAAATTCTAAGGGCTTTTGCCTTTGATCGGCATAACTCTTTTGACGACTCTGCGCCGTAAGCATCCTATCACAGATTTTCTTGACTTGTTCAGTGGTCTCAGCTATCATTTCTGGCCCCAACAAGCCTTTCTCCCCAGCTTCATACCAACATAGCGGAGATTGACATTTCCTCCCATACAAGGCCTCATACGGAGCCATTCCGATGCTTGCATGATAACTATTATTGTATGCAAACTCCACTAATGGCATATACCGATCCCAACTCACCGGTTGGTTCAAAACACAAGCTCTCAACATATCCTCTAGTGTTTGGATCGTCCTCTCGGATTGACCATCTGTTTAAGGATGGTAAGCCGTGCTCAAGCTTAATCGGGTTCCAAAAGCTTTTTGAAATGAACCCCAAAACCTTGAAGTGAAACGAGAATCTCTATCAGAGATTATAGTAGCAGGTACACCGTGAAGTCTCACAATCTCCTTTATGTATAACCGTGCTGGCTCCTCAAGGGTGTAAGTCATACGAATGGGTAAAAAGTGAGCTGACTTCGTCAGTCGGTCCACAATCACCCAGATAGCATCAAAAGCAGTCCTAGTCCTTGGCAATCCAGACACAAAGTCCATTGCAATACTTTCCCACTTCCATTGCGGAATCTCTAAAGGTTGCAACATCCCGGAAGGTCTTTGATGTTCAATCTTTACCTTTTGACAAGTTAAGCACTTTGATACATATTCTGCCACATCATTCTTCATACCCGGCCACCAAAACATCGCCTTTAAATCATGGTACATCTTAGTACTTCCCGGGTGAATGGAGAATCAACTTTTGTGTGCCTCCTTTAAAATATCTTGCCTCAAAGTGCCAACATCCGGCACAATGATCCTACCCTTGAATCTCCATAACCCATCTTTTTCTTCCGACACTCTCCATTGTTTTCCTTGCTCAATAGCCGGTAACACCTTCCATAACGCTTCATCATTTTGATGAGCCTTTAGGAGTTCGGACTTAAAATCACTTGAGATTTCTAATCGGCTCAAACACAAGGTTCCGGATACTTCTCGAGCATCAATTTTCAGACTCTCAAATCCCTTGAGCAACTTCTCCTCTTGAAGCATCATCCAAGCCGCATATAACGACTTCCGACTTAACGCATCCGCCACTACGTTCGCCTTTCCCGGATGGTAATGCAACTCAAAGTCGTAGTCCTTCAACAATTCCATCCACCTTCTCTGCCTCATATTAAGCTCTTTCTGATCAAAGAGGTACTTCAAGCTCTTATGATCAGAGAAAACTTGGAACTTAACCCCATAGAGGTAATGCCTCCACACCTTCAAGGCAAACACAACCGCAGCGAGTTTCAAATCGTGCGTAGGGTAATTCACTTCATGCGGTCTCAACTGTCGTGAGGCATACACCACCACCTTATGATGCTGCATCAGCACGCACCCTAGACCCTTCAATGAGGCATCACAATACACCTCAAATGGCTCATTCGGCTCGGGTAACACTAACACAAGTGCAGTGGTCAACTTTTTCTTCAATGTCTGAAAGCTCTCCTCGCACTCAGGAGTCCAAACAAACGGAGTGTCTTTGCGGGTTAACTTTGTCATTGGCAAAGCTATCTGTGAAAAGCCCTTGATAAACCTTCGGTAATAGCCAGCTAAACCCAGAAAACTCCTTATCTCCGTCACGGTGGTTGGTTGCTTCCAATCCATCACAACCTCCACCTTAGTTGGATCTACGGCTATTCCCTTCTTACTCACCACGTGACCCAAAAACTTCACCTCACTCTTCCAAAACTCGCACTTAGACAGTTTTGCATAAAGTTACTTCTCTTTCAGAATCTGCAACACGGTCCTCAAGTGTTCCGCATGCTCTTCTTCAGTCTTGGAATAAATCAGTATGTCATCAATAAAGACAACAACGAATTTATCCAAAAACGGACGGAAAACTCTATTCATGTAGTCCATAAACACTGCAAGAGCGTTTGTCAACCCGAAAGACATTACAGTGTACTCGTAATGACCATAACGAGTCCTGAAAGCGGTCTTAGGGATATCCTCACCCCTCACCCTTATCTGGTGATAACCGGATCGCAAATCGATCTTGGAGAAAACTCCAGCTCCTTGTAACTGATCCATGAGATCATCAATTCTCGGCAATGGGTACTTATTCTTTATTGTAACCTTGTTCAGTGCCTGTAATCCACACAGAGCCGCATACTCTCATCCTTCTTCTTCACCAGTAACACTGGAGCACCCCACGGAGAGACACTTGGTCGTAAAAAATTCTTTCCCAACAAATCCTTGGTGGACGAAATTGTGATAAAAGAATTTCAGGCACTGTTAGAGAAGCTCACAACTCCGTTCAACTAACCAGCAAGTGTACTGGGTCATCCAAGTAATAAACCTTACGCGAGTAAGGGTCGATCCCACAGAGATTGTTGGTATGAAGCAAGCTATGGTCACCTTATAAATCTCAGTTAGGCAGATTAAATTGGTTTATGGGTTTTTGAAAATAGAAATAAGAAAATAGAAATAATAAAAGGGATAGAGCACTTAGGCAGATTCATTGGTGGGAATTTCAGATAAGCGAATGGAGATACTATATGGCTCATGGACGCCTGCTTTTCTACTGCTTCAACTCAATCCTTCTTACTCCTTTACATGGCAAGCTGTTGATGAGCGGATAATTTATACGCTTTTTGGCAATGTTTTTAAGTAGTTTTTAGTAAGTTCAAGCTACTTTTAGGGATGTTTTCATTAGTTTTTATGTTAAATTCACATTTCTGGACTTTACTATGAGTTTGTGTGTTTTTCTGTAATTTCAGGTAATTTCTGGCTGAAATTGAGGGACTTGAGCAAAACTCTGAAAAAGGCTGACAAAAGGACTGCTGATGCTGTTGGAATCTGAACTCCCTGCACTCGAAATAGATTTTCTGGAGCTACAGAACTCCAAATGGCGCGCTCTCAACGGTGTTGGAAATTAGACATCCAGAGCTTTCCAGCAATATATAATAGTCCATACTTTATTCGGAAATTGACGATGTAACTTGGCGTTGAACGCCAAGTACATGCTGCTGTCTGGAGTTAAACGCCAGAAACACGTCATGATCCGGAGTTGAACGCCCAAAACACGTTATAACTTGGAGTTCAACTCCAAGAAAAGCCTCAGCTCGTGAATAGATCAAGCTCAGCCCAAGCATACACCAAGTGGGCCCCGGAAGTGGATTTATGCATCAATTACTTACTCATGTAAACCCTAGTAGCTAGTTTATTATAAATAGGACTTTTTACTAGTGTATTAGACATCTCTGGACGCCTAGTCCTTAGACCATGGGGGCTGGCCATTCGGCCATTCCTGAACCTTTCACTTATGTATTTTCAACGGTGGAGTTTCTACACACCATAGATTAAGGGTGTGGAGCTCTGCTGTACCTCAAGTTTCAATACAATTACTATTATTTTCTATTCAATTCTCTTTTATTCTTATTCCAAGATATACGTTGCACTTCAACTTGATGAATGTGATGATCCGTGACACTTATCATCATTCTCACCTATGAACGCACGTGACTGACAACCACTTCCGTTCTACCTTAGGCCGGGCGCATATCTCTTAGATTTCCCAACAGAATCTTCGTGGTATAAAGCTAGATAGATGGCGGCATTCATGAGGATCTGGAAAGTCTAAACCTTGTCTATGGTATTCCGAGTAGGATTCTGGGATTGAATGACTGTGACGAGCTTCAAACTCCTGAAGGCTGGGCGTGATGACAAGCGCAAAAGAATCAAGGGATTCTATTCCAACCTGATTGAGAACCGACAGATGATTAGCCGTGCTGTGACAGAGCATAGGAACGTTTTCACTGAGAGGATGGGATGTAGCCATTGACAACGGTGATGCCCTACATACAGCTTGCCATGGAAAGGAGTAAGAAGGATTGGATGAATGTAATAAGAAAGTAGAGATTCAAGAGGAGCACAGCACCTCCATACGCCTATCTGAAATTTCCACTATTGATTTACATAAGTATTTCTATCCCCTTTTATTTTCTTTTATTATTAATTTTCGAAACCCAAAACTATTTAATCTGCCTAACTGAGATTTACAAGGTGACCATAGCTTGCTTCATACCAACAATCTCTGTGGGATCGACCCTTACTCGCGTAAGGTTTATTACTTGGACGACCCAGTACACTTGCTGGTTAGATGTGCGAGGTTGTGAAGAATGTATGTAAGCCATGGTATTGTGCACCAAGTTTTTGGAGCCATTACCGGGGATTATTCGAGTTGTGTGAAAGTATAAGTCACAATTTCGTCCACCAGCTGTGTATAGGGGTTCACCGTTCGACGATGGCTACTTTGAATCCTCTCGGGAAAATGATCCTCTGCGGCTGTCACTCGCATGGCTAATCGTCTGGAGGCATCACCTGGCCGAAGGCTACATCCCATCCTCGCAGTGAAAACTACGCTCACGCGCTCTGTCACAGCATGGCTAATCACTGGTTGGTTCCCGCTCCTACTGGAATAGAATCCCTTGATTCTTTTGCGTCTGTCACTAACGCCCAGCACTTGCGAGTCTGAAGCACGTCACAGTCATTCATTACCGGAATCCTACTCGGAATACCACAGACAAGGTTAGACTTTTCGGATTCCCAGGATCCTACTCGGAATACCACAGACAAGGTGAGACTTTCCGGATCCTCATAAATGCCGCCATCTATCTAGCTTATACCACGAAGATTCTGTTGGGGAATCTAAGAGATATACATTCAAGCTCTGTTGCATGTAGAACGGAAGTGGTTGTCAATCACGTGCGTTCATAAGTGAGAATGATAATGAGCGTCACTTAATCATCACATTCATCATGTTCTTGGGTACGAATGAATATCTTGAAATAAGAATAAGAGAGATTTGAATAAAAGAAAATAGAATTGCATTAATACTTGAGGTACAGCAGAACTCCACACCCTTAATCTATGGTGTGCAGAAACTCCACCGTTGAAAATACATAAGTAAAAGGTTCAGGCATGGCCGAATGGCCAGCCCCCATGATCTGAGAACTAATCGTCCCAAGATGTCTAATACACAGGTAAAAAGTCCTATTTATAATAAACTAGCTACTAGGGTTTACATGAGTAAGTAATTGATGCATAAATCCACTTCCGGGGCCCACTTGGTGTATGCTTGGGCTGAGCTTGATCTATCCACGAGCTGAGGCTTTTCTTGGAGTTGAACTCCAAGTTATAACGTGTTTTGGGCGTTCAACTCCGGATCATGACGTGTTTCTGGCTTTTAACTCCAGACAGCAGCATGTACTTGGCGTTCAACGCCAAGTTACATCGTCAATTTCCGAATAAAGTATGGACTATTATATATTGCTGGAAAGCTCTGGATGTCTAATTTCCAACACCGTTGAGAGCGCGCCATTTGGAGTTCTGTAGCTCCAGAAAATCCATTTCGAGTGCAGAGAGGTCAGATTCCAACAGCATCAGCAGTCCTTTTGTCAGCCTTTTTCAGAGTTTTGCTCAAGTCCCTTAATTTCAGCCAGAATTTACCTGAAATCACAAAAAAACATACAAACTCATAGTAAAGTCCAGAAATGTGAATTTAACATAAAAACTAATGAAAACATCCCTAAAAGTAGCTCAAACTTACTAAAAACTACCTAAAAACAATGCCAAAAAGCGTATAAATTATCCGCTCATCACAACACCAAACTTAAATTGTTGCTTGTCCCCAAGCAACTGAAAATTAATTAGGATAAAAAGAAGAGAATATACTATAAATTCCAGAATATCAATGAATATTAATTATAATTAGATGAGCGGGACTTGTAGCTTTTTGCTTCTGAATAGTTTTGGCATCTCACTTTTTCCTTTGTAGTTCAGAGTGATTGGCGTCTCTGGGAACTTAGAATTTTGGATAGTGTTATTGACTTTCCTAGTTAAGCATGTTGATTCTTGAACACAGCTACTTATGAGTCTTGGCCGTGGCCCTAAGCACTTTGTCTTCCAGTATTACCACCGGATACATAAATGCCACAGACACATAGCTGGGTGAACCTTTTCAGATTGTGACTTAGCTTTGCTAGAGTCCCCAGTTAGTGGTGTCCAGAGCTCTTAAGCACACTCTTTTGCTTTGGATCACGACTTTAACCACTCAGTCTCAAGCTTTTCACTTGGACCTTCATGACACAAGCACATGGTTAGGGACAGCTTGATTTAGCCGCTTAGGCCTGGATTTTATTTCCTTGGGCCCTCCTATCCATTGATGCTCAAAGCCTTGGATCCTTTTTACCCTTGCCTTTTGGTTTTAAGGGCTATTGGCTTTTTCTGTTTGCTTTTTCTTTTTCTTTCCATATTTTTTTTCGCCATTTTTTTTTCGCAAGCTTTTTGTTTTTCACTGCTTTTTCTTGCTTCAAGAATCAATTTCATGATTTTTCAGATCATCAATAACATTTCTCCTTGTTCATCATTCTTTCAAGAGCCAACAATTTTAACACTCATAAACAACAAGATCAAAAGACATATGCACTGTTCAATCATTCATTCAGAAAACAAAAAGTATTGCACCACATCAATATCATTAAATTAAATTCAATGATAAATTCGAAATTCATGTACTTCTTGTTCTTTTGAATTAAAACTTTTTTTCTTTTTTTTTTATTTAAGAGAGGTGAAGGGTTAATGGATTTTATTCATAGCTTTAAGGCATGGTTACATACTAATGATCATGAAGTAGAGACACAAAACATAGATAAACACAACATTAAAAACCGAAAACAGAAAGAAATAAAGAACAAGGAATGAATCCACCTTTAGTGGCGTCTTCTTCTTGAAAGACCAACAATGTCCTTAAGCTCTTCTATGTCCCTTCCTTGCCTTTGTTGCTCCTCCCTCATTGCTCTTTGATCTTCTCTTATTTCTTGGAGAATGATGGAGTGCTCATGATGTTCCACCCTTAATTGTTCCACATTGTGGCTCAAATCTTCTAAGGAGGTGTTGAGTTGCTCCCAATAGTTGTTGGGAGGAAAGTGCATCCCTTGAGGCATCTCAGGAATTTGTTGATGATGAGCTTCCTCATGCACTTCTTGAGAACCGTGCATGGTTTCTCTTGCTTGCTCCATCCTCTTCTTGGTGATGGGCTTATCCTCTTCAATGGGGGTATCTCCTTCTATGATAACTCCAGCTGAGTAACACAGATGGCAAATAAGGTGAGGAAAAGCTAGCCTTGCCATGGTGGAGGACTTATCGGCTATTTTGTAGAGTTCATTGGATATGACCTCATGAACTTCTACTTCCTCTCCAATCATGATGTTATGAATCATGATGGCCCGATCCACAGTAACTTCAGATTGGTTGCTAGTAGGAATGATGGAGCGTTGAATGAACTCCAACCATCCTCTAGCCAAAGGCTTGAGATCCAGTCTTCTTAGTTGAACTGGCTTGCCTTTGGAATCTATTCTCCACTGAGCTCCTTCCACACATATGTCCATAAAGACTTGGTCCAACCTTTGATTAAAGTTGACCCTTCTAGTGTAGGGGCGTTCATCTCCTTGCATCATGGGCAAGTGAAACGCCAACCTCACATTTTCCGGACTAAAATCTAAGTATTTCCCCCGAACCATTGTGAGATAGTTCTTTGGATTCGGGTTCATACTTTGATCATGGTTCCTAGTGATCCATGCATTGGCATAGAACTCTTGAACCATCAATATTCCGACTTGTTGCATGGGGTTGGTTAGGACTTCCCAACCTCTTCTTTGGATTTCATGTCGGATTTCCGGATACTCATTCTTTTTGAGCTTGAAAGGGACCTCGGGGATCACCTTCTTCTTTGCCACAACATCATAGAAGTGGTCTTGATGGCTCTTGGAGATGAATCTTTCCATCTCCCATGACTCGGAGGTGGAAGCTTTTGTCTTCCCTTTCCCTTTTCTAGAGGATACTCCGGCCTTAGGTGCCATTGATGGTAATGGAAAAACAAAAAGCTTATGCTTTTACCACACCAAACTTAAAATATTGCTCGCCCTCGAGCAAGAAAGAAAAGAAGAGAAGAAGAAGAAGAAGAGAATATGGTAGAGAGGGAGAGAGGTGGGTTCGGCTAAGTGGGAGAAGATGGGTTTGTGTTGTGTGAAAATGAAGTAGAATGGAAGGGTATTTATAGGGAGAGGGGAGGGTGTATGTTCGGCCATTTTGGGTGGGAATGGGTGGGAAATTGAATTTGAATTTTATGAAGGTAGGTGGGGTTTATGGGGAAGAGTGGGTTGATGTGAATGGTGAATGGGGTAATTGGGAAGAGGAATTGAGGTGATTGGTGATGGGTGTTGGGAAGTGTGACATGGGGAGTAGGAAAATGAGATTTAGGATTAGGAGAGTGTGATTAGGATTAAAAGGTAAGGTGGGAATATGGTAGGTGGGGATCCTGTGGGGTCCACAGATCCTGAGGTGATCCTGTGGGGTCCACAGGATCCTGAGGTGTAAAGAAATACCATTCCTTCACCAAATAGGCATGTAAAATGCCTTCGTGCATCATTCTGGCGTTTAAACGCCCATTGGTGCACGTTCTGGGCGTTCAACGCCCATGTAAAGCATGTTTCTGGCGTTGAACGCCAGTTTCATGCTTGTTACTGGCGTTCAGCGCCAGTTTGTCTCCTCTAGGCACATTCCTGGCGTTCAGCGCCAGGATGTTGCTTGTTTCTGGCGTTCAGCGCCAGAATGGTGCTCTGTTCTGGCGTTGAACGCCAGCCAGATGCATCTTACTGGCGTTGAACGCCAGCCTGTGCGTCCTCCAGGGTGAAAAATTTTTTTCTTCTGTTTTTGACTCTGTTTTTAATTTTTTTTATTTTTTCGTGACTCCTCATGATCATGTACCTAATAAAACACAAAATAACAATAAAATAAAAATTAGATAAATAAAATTGGGTTGCCTCCCAACAAGCGCTTCTTTAATGTCAATAGCTTGACAGTGGCTCTCATGGAGCCACAAGGTGATCAGGTCAATGTTAGTGTATTTCCAACACCAAACTTAGAGTTTGGATATGGGGTCTTAACACCAAAATTAGAGTTTGGTTGTGGCCTCACAACACCAAACTTAGAGTTTGACTGTGTGGGTTCTTCTTGACTCTGAACTGAGAGAAGCTCTGCATGCTTACTCTCTTCTGTCACAGAGGGATGGCCATGTGCCTTAAACACAAGGTAGTCCCCATTCAATTGAAGGACTAACTCACCTCTGTTGACATCTATCATAGCTTCTGCTGTGGCTAGGAAAGGTCTTCCAAGGATGATGCAATCATCCTCTTCCTTCCTAGTGTCTAAGATTATGAAATCAGCAGGAATGTAAAGGCCTTCAACCTTTACTAGCACGTCCTCTACTATTCCATAAGCTTGTCTCAATGACTTATCTGCCAATTGCAATGAGAACAAGGCAGGTTGTACCTCTATGATCCCCAGCTTCTCCATTACAGAGAGTGGCATAAGATTTATCCCTGACCCTAGATCACATAGAGCTTTTTCAAAGCTCATGGTGCCAATGGTACAAGGTATTAAGAACTTGCCAGGATCTTGTTTCTTTTGAGGTAGAGTTTTCTGAATCCAAGTATCTAGTTCACTAATGAGCAAGGGAGGTTCACTTTTCCAAGTCTCATTACCAAACAACTTGGCATTCAGCTTCATGATAGCTCCTAAGTATTGAGCAACTTGCTCTCCATTCACATCTTCATCCTCTTCAGAGGATGAATAATCTTCAGAGCTTATGAATGGCAGAAGGAGATTTAATGGAATCTCTATGGTCTCTATATGAGCCTCAGATTCCTCTGGATCCTTAATAGGAAATTCCTTCTTGCTTGAAGGACGTCCCAGGAGGTCTTCTTCACTAGGATTTTTGTCCTCCTCCTCCCTTGTGCATTCGGCCATGTTGAGTATGTCAATGGCCTTGCACTCTCCTTTTGGATTCTCTTCTGTGTTGCTTGGGAGAATACTGGGAGGAGTTTCAATGACTTTCTTACTCAGCTGGCCCACTTGTGCCTCCAGATTTCTGATGGAGGATCTTGTTTCATTCATGAAACTGAAAGTGGCCTTTGACAGATCAGAGACTATATTGGCTAGATTAGAAGTGTTTTGTTCAGAACTCTCTGTCTGTTGCTGAGAAGATGATGGATATGCCTTACTATTGCTCAGCCTATTGCGTCCACCATTGTTAAAGCCTTGTTGAGGCTTCTGTTGATCCTTCCAGGAGAAATTTGGGTGATTTCTCCATGATGGGTTATAGGTGTTTCCATATGGTTCACCCATGTAATTAACCTCTGCCATGGCAGGGTTTTCAGGATCATAAGCTTCTTCAGAAGCTGCCTCTCTAGTACTGCTGGATGCATGTTGCAAGCCATTCAGATTTTGAGAGATCATGTTGACCTGTTGAGTCAACACTTTGTTCTGAGCCAATATGGCATTCAGAGCATCAATTTCAAGAACTCCTTTCTTCTGAGGTATCCCATTATTCACGGAATTCCTCTCAGAGGTATACATGAACTGGTTGTTTGCAACCATGTCAATGAGTTCTGGAGCCTCTTCAGGCATTTTCTTCAGGTGAATAGATCCACCTGCAGAATGGTCCAATGACATTTTCGAAAATTCAGAGAGACCATAATAGAATATATCTAATATGGTCCATTCTGAAAACATGTCAGATGGACATCTTTTGGTCAGCTGCTTGTATCTTTCCCAAGCTTCATAGAGGGATTCACCATCTTTTTGTTTGAAGGTTTGAACATCCACTCTCAGCTTGCTCAGCTTTTGAGGAGGAAAGAATTTATCCAAGAAGGCAGTGACCAGCTTATCCCAGAAGTCCAGGCTATCCTTAGGTTGTGAATCCAACCATATTCTAGCTCTGTCTCTTACAGCAAAAGGGAAAAGCATGAGTCTGTAGACTTCAGGATCAACTCCATTCGTCTTTACAGTCTCACAGATCTGCAAGAACTCAGTTAAAAACTGATAAGGATCTTCAGATGGAAGTCCATAAAACTTGCAGTTTTGTTGCATTAAAGCAACTAGTTGAGGCTTAAGCTCAAAGTTATTGGCTCCAATGACAGGAATGGAGATGCTTCTTCCATCAAACTTGGACGTTGGCTTTGTGAAGTCACCAAGCATTCTCCTTGCATTATTATTATTATTTTCGGCTGCCATCTCCTTCTCTTGTTTGAAAATTTCTGAAAGGTTGTTTCTGGATTGTTGTAATTTAGCTTCTCTTAAATTTCTCTTCAGAGTCCTTTCAGGTTCTGGATCAATTTCAGCAAGAGTGCCTTTTTCCCTGTTCCTGCTCATATGAAAGAGAAGAAAACAAGAAAAGAAAGAGGAATCCTCTATGTCACAGTATAGAGATTCCTTTATGTCAGTAGAAGAAGAAAGGGGTAGAAGAATCCAAATACAAGGGATATAAGAAGTTCGGATTCTTAGATGAAGAGAGGTGAAGAGAAGTGTTAGTAATTAAATAATTAAATAGAAGAAGAAAAGAGAAGGGATATTTCGAAAATAATTTTTGAAAAAGGAGTTAGTAATTTTCGAAAATCAAAGACAAAATATAATTAAAATTAAAATTTTAAAACAAAAAGAATTTTTGAAAAAGAGATGAGATATTTTCGAAAATTAGAGAGGGAAAGGTAGTTAGGTGGTTTTTGAAAAAGATAAGAAACAAACAAAAAGTTAGTTAGTTGATTGAAAAAGTTTTGAAATCAAAATTTGAAAAATTTTTTGAAAAAGATAAGATAAAAGATAAGGTAAACGTTAAAAAAAAAAGATATTTTGAAAAAGATTTAATTTTTAAAATGACTTAACTAACAAGAAACTACAAGATAAGATTCTAGAATTTAAAGATTGAACCTTTCTTAACAAGAAAGTAACAAACTTCAAATTTTTGAACCAATCACATTAATTGTTAGCTAATTTTCGAAAATTAGATATAAAAGATAAGAAAAAGATTTTTGAAAAATAATTTTTTTTTAAATTTTCGAAAAGAATAAAAAAATGAAAAAGATATGATTTTTGAAAAAGATTTTGAAAAGATAAGATTTTTAAAATTGAAATTTTGACTTGACTTGTAAGAAACAACTAATTTTTTTAAAAATTTTTGACCAAGTCAACCCAAAAATTTCGAAAATTTGGAGGGAAATAAGGAAAAGATATATTTTTGATTTTTGAATTTTTAATTATGAGAGAGAAAAACAACAAAAATACTTAATGCATGAAATTTTTAGATCAAAACAATGAATGCTTGCAAGAATGCTATGAATGTCAAGATGAACACCAAGAATACTTTGAAGATCATGATGAACATCAAGAACATATTTTTGAAAAATTTTTGATGCAAAGAAAACATGCAAGACACCAAACTTAGAAATCTTTAATGCATGAAAAATATGAATGCAAAGATGCACATGAAAAACAAGAAAAGACACAAAACAAGAAATCATCAAGATCAAACAAGAAGACTTGTCAAGAACAACTTGAAGATCATGAAGAACACTATGAATGCATGGAATTTTTCGAAAAAAATGCAAGAAAAAATTTTTAAAGCATGCAATTGACACCAAACTTAAAAATTGACTCAAGACTCAAACAAGAAACACAAAATATTTTTTTATTTTTATGATTTTCTAATTTTTTTTTGTATTTTTATTATAATTTTTTTTTCGAAAAACATTTTTGGAAAAAACGAAAAAGAAAAGAAAAATTTTTGAAAAAGTTTTTTGAAAAGAAAATTACCTAATCTGAGCAGCAAGATGAACCGTCAGTTGTCCATACTCGAACAATCCCCGGCAACGGCGCCAAAAACTTGGTGGACGAAATTGTGATAAAAGAATTTCAGGCACTGTTAGAGAAGCTCACAACTCCGTTCAACTAACCAGCAAGTGTACTGGGTCGTCCAAGTAATAAACCTTACGCGAGTAAGGGTCGATCCCACAGAGATTGTTGGTATGAAGCAAGCTATGGTCACCTTATAAATCTCAGTTAGGCAGATTAAATTGGTTTATGGGTTTTTGAAAATAGAAATAAGAAAATAGAAATAATAAAAGGGATAGAGCACTTAGGCAGATTCATTGGTGGGAATTTCAGATAAGCGAATGGAGATACTGTATGGCTCATGGACGCCTGCTTTCCTACTGCTTCAACTCAATCCTTCTTACTCCTTTCCATGGCAAGCTGTGTATAGGGGTTCACCGTTCGACGATGGCTACTTTGAATCCTCTTGGAAAAATGAACCTCTGCGGCTGT
Source organism: Arachis hypogaea (assembly GCF_003086295.3). NCBI lineage: Eukaryota > Viridiplantae > Streptophyta > Magnoliopsida > Fabales > Fabaceae > Arachis > Arachis hypogaea. Next base: position 53,246,817 of record NC_092037.1, read on the forward strand.
CACTCGCATGGCTAATCGTCTGGAGGCATCACCTGGCCGAAGGCTACATCCCATCCTTGCAGTGAAAACTACGCTCACGCGCTCTGTCACAGCACGGCTAATCACTGGTTGGTTCCCGCTCCTACTGGAATAGAATCCCTTGATTCTTTTGCGTCTGTCACTAACGCCCAGCACTTGCGAGTCTGAAGCACGTCACAGTCATTCATTACCGGAATCCTACTCGGAATACCACAGACAAGGTTAGACTTTCCGGATTCCCAGGATCCTACTCGGAATACCACAGACAAGGTGAGACTTTCCGGATCCTCATAAATGCCGCCATCTATCTAGCTTATACCACGAAGATTCTGTTGGGGAATCTAAGAGATATACATTCAAGCTCTGTTGCATGTAGAACGGAAGTGGTTGTCAATCACGTGCGTTCATAAGTGAGAATGATAATGAGCGTCACTTAATCATCACATTCATCATGTTCTTGGGTACGAATGAATATCTTGGAATAAGAATAAGAGAGATTTGAATAAAAGAAAATAGAATTGCATTAATACTTGAGGTACAGTAGAGCTCCACACCCTTAATCTATGGTGTGCAGAAACTCCACCGTTGAAAATACATAAGTAAAAGGTTCAGGCATGGCCGAATGGCCAGCCCCCATGATCTGAGAACTAATCGTCCCAAGATGTCTAATACACTGGTAAAAATTCCTATTTATAATAAACTAGCTACTAGGGTTTACATGAGTAAGTAATTGATGCATAAATCCACTTCCGGGGCCCACTTGGTGTATGCTTGGGCTGAGCTTGATCTATCCACGAGCTGAGGCCTCTCTTGGAGTTGAACTCCAAGTTATGACGTGTTTTGGGCGTTCAACTCCGGATCATGACGTTTTTCTGGCGTTTAACTCCAGACAGCAGCATGTACTTGGCGTTCAACGCCAAGTTACGTCGTCAATTTCCGAATAAAGTATGGACTATTATATATTTCTGGAAAGCTCTAGATGTCTACTTTCCAACGCTGTTGAGAGCGCGCCATTTGGAGTTCTGTAGCTCCAGAAAATCCATTTCGAGTGCAGAGAGGTCAGATTCCAACAGCATCAGCAGTCCTTTTGTCAGCTTTTTTCAGAGTTTTGCTCAAGTCCCTTAATTTCAGCCAGAATTTACCTGAAATCACAGAAAAACATACAAACTCATAGTAAAGTCCAGAAATGTGAATTTAACATAAAAACTAATGAAAACATCCCTAAAAGTAGCTCAAACTTACTAAAAACCACCTAAAAACAATGCCAAAAAGCGTATAAATTATCCGCTCATCAATCCTCTAACTAAGACTTTAGCTCGTTCATCTCTAACGGTGACATCCTATAAGGAGCACTTGAGATTGGTCCCGCCCCGGGCACCAATTCAATAGCAAACTCAACCTCTCGGTTAGGTGGAAACTCATCAATATCATCGGGAAACACTTCCGGAAACTCACACACAACCGGAATCTGTTCCAACCTTTGATCATCACCCGAAACGCCCGCGGTTAACAACATGATACCCTGACATTCGGTTCCGGAACAATTCACCATCATCGAATTCAAGTAATAATTATTCACCACGACCGGCCCTTCAGTATCTTCCGGCATAAAGTACACCGACTTTGTAGAACAATCTAGCAGAACATGGTTCTTAGATAACCAGTCCAATCCCAAGATAAGATCAAGACCGATCAACGGCGAGCAGACTAAATTATGAATAAAATCACGCTGCTTGAACCTAAAGGAAACTTCCGGGCATCCTAGCCTAGTTACCGTGGCTTCATGGGTAGCATTGTACACTCTTAGATCATAACCTAAAGTCACAATCTTCAGTCCTAACTCATGGGCTTTCTCAAATGCAATGAATGAATTTGATGCTCCCGAATCAAATAAAGCATTTAAAGTTTGACCAGCCATTTCACAGTTACCTCGAATAAGTGTCTCAGATCCCTCAGCTCCTACAGCTGAACTGGTAAACACCCGACCAGTCTGCTGTGCTTTCCCTGCACCCTGTTTTTTCTTCTCCGGGCAGTTTGGGACCTTATGTCCCGCCTTACCACAGAAGTAGCACAAACCCCATCCGGCCATGCGTGGGACTCCCAGATGGTGACTTCCACACCTAGCGCAAGCTTGCTCATTCTGTGGCTGCTTCCCAAACCTTTTTCCTTGGGATTTGTTGTTGTTGGGCCTCCTAAAAGAGCCTCCCCGCTTGAAAGGCGGACCTCTAGGTGCAAAGCTCTTCTCTCGGTTCCGTGGGAATGATCCCTTATGACTCCCTCTCACAGCAGCTGCCTTCTTCACATACTCTTCAGCAACCCCACACTTGTTCACCAACACAACGGAAGTTCTGATCTCTATTGGTCCCTGACCTCCATCTCCGTCGTTGCCATGGTTGCTCATCTGTTGTCCAAGAGCCTCTGCAGTGGCCCACAAAGCCGCAGCCATGTTCCCCAATGCTGCCATAAGGTCTACCGGGTTATTTGAGTTATTCTCCGGCGCATGAGCATTCGTACGACCTCTCGCACTACCTCTACCGCGTCCACGAGGCGCCATCTGGTTCCTATACATACCAAACAATCGATATTAAGTTGATCAGTCTCAATATCGGAAGTCTAGTACTTCAAAGTCCCAAATGCATGCTCATGAACGTTTATGCCAATTATATCAAGCAGATATACTAATAGCACATAACACACATACAGAGAATGCACAGAAGCATAGTCAGTCCATCCCTCAGGCTCTACAGAAACGAACTGCTCTGATACCATAATGTAACACCCTACCATACAGAGTCTTATGCTTAAGTCATAATTCAGAGATGGCAAGGTATTACGACCTCTAAAATAAAAATTTAGTACGTATAGTAGTATGAATGATTGATTATAACTAGGAGCCTTTGTAGAAAAAGGGGTAAACAAAAATCGCAACTCAAAGCGCAACACTCCGATCGATAACGTAACGAACAAGGATAACCAACGCGTGATTATATATATACAAAGGAGTGTCAAGAACAGGAATATCAAGACTCAAGATCCGGCTGTGAAGATAACCGGTCCGAGCATAGCAATATATACATATGATAAAAATAAGGAAAACCCCAAAGGAAACCCAAAGGGACATAAATACATAAAAGCTATTCTCCAAAAATCTCCCATAAGAGGAGTCACCACAGTTTGTATTATTTAATAGAGATAAAAGTATCTAAGTAAAACATATAAGCCAAAACATAGCCCCGAGAACAAAGGATCTTCGCAAATCTAGAAGTCTCCAGCATGCCTCAGCGGGAAACCTCACGTCCTGCATCTGAAAACCACAAAATCCGCATGGGTGAGAACCAGAGGTCCCCAACATGGTAACAACTTCCACATATCTAATACATAATAATGGAGGAAAGCCAAAGGCAATCCTAGAACTTCCTCCAGATAATATCAAAGCTCATAAACAAGCTAAACCATAAGGGCATCTGACTAAAGATACTTCAGTCTAACTAATACTTCCCTTTCCAATTCCTTCAAACCTCCCAACCACCAGCAGGAGTATAATGTAGCAAACACAGTTATATCAAGCAAGAAATATACAAATAGGAACAATTAAGGCATTTAGACAATTAGCAAGTAATATGCAGTCAAATAGGCAATCTCAAACAATTCATATAGTATGCATATGATGAATGCCTGTCCCTAGTGGCTGATGATATCATCTGTCGGTTATAGAGCCAACCCGACAAGTCCTGGTAGCTAACCATTGGACTGTCCCTCTGTCACGCATCCCCAACTCGAGTTATACTCATCATAAGCTTGATTATAATCATGATCTATATCCATCACCTTCACTGGTGAATATTTACGGGGGCGAGCTCATCCGGGTCTTTCACAGTGCCCGGCCACACTTATGACATAGGGTCAAAAGAGCTTCGAGTCTCAACCTGGAGCACGTGGTGGCTAGCCACTGCTACTACCCAGAGAAACTCGTATCTCAGATAGTGGAAGTGCAAATCACAATTATCAATAATTCAGCATAAACATGCATGAATTCTCATCCATGGATCAACATCCATATCAACCATCCGGCTCACGGTTCAGTCCAAAACCAGCCAATATTCATATCATACACAGCCATTCCGGCTCACAGTTAAATCCATAACCAGCCACCCGGCTCACGGTTAAATCCATAACCAGCCGCTTCATTAACAATTACAGCCTTTCGGCCCATGGCATAACAAGCACTTCCACCACCATCTTCCGCATCTCACATAATCATCTTTGATCCTCATTGATCATTCATTTTTCCCTTGCTTCACTTGCAAGTTACCTCATTCACTAGCCCCTTTTTAATAGCTAGGCATGTCATGATGGTTTAAGACATAAGTGGTGAGATCGGAGGCTTAGAAGTATGAAATTTGGCTTTTAAAACTCAAAAATCAACTTTGGGATGAAAACAGGGCCACGCGTACGCGCACTCCACGCGCACGTGTGGACGGCCTCAAAAACTTATCGACGCGCAAGCGTCATGCATGCTAACGCGTGAATTAAAAATTTGCCAATCGACGCGTACGCGTGGGTGTTCTCGTGCCCCAGGCACAACACTGGCACAGTTCTGGCATAACTTTCTGGAAAATGGCTGGGCATTGGGTGCAGCACAATCGGCGCGCCCGCGCACATCACGCGCACGCGTGGATGGCGCTTTCTGAAAGATCGGCGCATACGTGCCAAGTGCGCCTACGCGCAAGGGGTTATTCTGCTAAAAATTTTCTAAGTTAAAAGCTGCAGAATTCACAAATTTAAACCCCAATCTTCCAACGGACATAACTTCCTCATTTTAAATCATTTTTCACCCGTTCTTCGAACGGCATGGACATCCCGGATCAAATTTCATTTCTAAACAGATTTGGCACAAAACAAAGATCTGTAGTCCAAGTTATGTCCCGTCAAAGTATGCCCAAAAACCATGTTTTTCATACAAAACCACAACATGCCATTTTCAAAACAAGCCATATTCAACTCTTTTCAAAATCAACCAAAACATGTCATTTTCATCCCTTTTCTTTGAAATCAATCAAGATATATTAATTTCAACATCAAGCCTCCTCAACTCACACATTGACACTTTACCACAATTTACAAAATCACTATCTCATCATTTTAACCCACTTCACCCAAGTGGCTCAAACTCAAACATATTGACATATCATATACTCTTCCTCATGCCAATTCTCAACAACACCAATTCCAATAAATCATCATTGTACACAATCAATATCATACTCACCGTCAACATGGTTCAACCCACAATTCAACCATAACCAATCATCAAGCATATATCACAACATGCATATTTCTCATACATCATACCACCAAGGCTTCAATAATCATCATCACATATATGACCACATCATATATCTCAATCATTCAACAACATCAACCATTCAATGCCCATCTTAGGGCCTCTAGCCTAAGTATTTCCTACCACATTACATATTAGATACGGGAAACCGAAACCATTCCTTAGCCGATTTCCCAAGCTCAACCGGAGCACTTCCAAACCACTTATCCACAAGCTCTCAAGGCCTCAATACCTCCAAGAACAGATTTTTCACCACCAAATCCCTTTTTCAAACTTTTCAAAATCACCAATCAAGCTACAATATTCACATATACAAAACCTAAGCCACAATCATCATACCCATACACAACATCTCAAAATCCAAACATCATAAAACAACAAAATACACTAGGGTTGAGAATCTTACCACACCCAAGGTCCAAGGAGACAAGATTAACCTTCTCCTTCAAGAGAGTTGGGTCCTATAACATCAAAGAACCCAAAATCTCAACATTTCACCCATGAAACTCGAAAATAAAGGCTGGAATTTCGAACAGCAACACGTGGCTTACCTCAAGATTAATTGTATGGGTTTTGTAGAGCTCTCCGCGGTGAACGCGTGGCCGCAAACGGAGCGGCAATCTGAGCTCTAGATCAAAAGTTATGGTGGTTTGAAGATCAAGTGAGAGAAAGAACTTGAGAGAGTGTTCTTCCCTCCATGGCCTCCATTTTCAGCATGTGAGTGTGTTTAGTGAGGAGAGAGAATGCTGAAAACTAGGGTTTTGGTCTAGTTATGTTGGGCCAAGGGCCCACTTTGGGTCCGGTTGGCCCGGTTTGGCCCGTTCGGTCCAATCTTGGTCCGATTTCTATAAAATTGGTACCGAAATTCTTGTCTCAGTCTCCTCTATCACATTTAGCCATAAAAATCACATTTTAGGCTTTCTAGAATAAATTCTCATTTATGGGTTAATTAGCCATTAATTAACTGGGTTTTACACCATTTAATCTGCCTGACTGAGATTTACAAAGTAACCATAGCTTGCTTCATACTAACAATCTCTGTGGGATCGACCCTTACTCACGTAAGGTATTACTTGGATGACCCAGTACACTTGCTGGTTAAGTTGAACGGAGTTGTGTCCACACATAGCAAAGAGCCATTAAATAAATCTCATGCAAATACAAAGAGAATGAATCACAATTTCGTCCACCAAGTTTTTTGCGCCATTGCCGGGGAAAGAAAAAGCAATGAATTTTACAAAATGCAATAACATATGAATCACAATTTCGTCCACCAAGTTTTTGGCGTCGTTGCTGGGGATTGTTCGAGTATGGACAACTGACGGTTCATCTTGTTGCTCAGATTAGGTAATTTTCTTTTCAAAAATTTTTCTTTTCTTTTTCGTTTTTCCAAACTTTATTTTCGAAAAATATAATAAAAATACAAAAAATCATAAAATCATAAAAATCAAAAATATTTTGTGTTTCTTGTTTGAGTCTTGAGTCAATTTTTAAGTTTGGTGTCAATTGCATATTTTTAAAATTTATGCATTATTTTCGAAAATTCCATGCATTCATAGTGTTCTTCATGATCTTCAAGTTGTTCTTGACAAGTCTTCTTGTTTGATCTTGATGTTTTCTTGTTTTGTGTTGTTTGTTGTTTTTCATATGCATTTTTCGTTTGTTAGAGTCCATGCATTAAAGATTTCTAAGTTTGGTGTCTTGCATGTCTTCTTTGCATCAAAAATTTTTCAAAAATATGTTCTTGATGTTCATCATGATCTTCAAAGTGTTCTTGGTGTTCATCTTGACATTCATAGTGTTCTTGCATGCATTCCTTGTTTTGATCCAAAAAGAAAAGAGAAAAACACAATTATGACGTTTTAATTTTAATTATTTTTCTCTCTCAAAATTAAAATTTCAAAAATAAAAAAAAATATTTTCCTTATTTCCCTCCAAATTTTCGAAATTTTGGGTTGACTTGGTCAAAAATTTTTAAAATTAATTGTTTCTTACAAGTCAAGTCAAAATTTCAATTTTAAAAATCTTATCTTTTTAAATTCTTTTTCAAATTATTTTCAAAATCTTTTTCTTATCTTTATATCAAATTTTCGAAAACTCACTAAAAATTAATGTGATTGATTCAAATTTTTGAAGTTTGTTACTTTCTTGTTAAGAAAGGTTCAATCTTTAAGTTCTAGAATCTTATCTTGTAGTTTTTTGTTAGTGAAGCAAGTAATTTTAAATTTAAAATTAAATCTTTTTCAAACATATCTTATCATATCTTTTTCAAAATTTTATCTTTGTCAAAAATTTAATTTCAAAATATCTTATGTAACTTCTTATCTTCTTATCTTTTCAAATTTGATTTTAATATCTTTTTCAACTAACTCTTTGACTTTGTGTTTGTTTCTTATCTTTTTCAAAACCACCTAACTACTTTTCCTTCTCTATTTTTCGAAAATATCTCATCTCTTTTCCAAAAAACTCTTTTTGTTTTAAATTTTAATTTTAATCTTATCTTATCTTTAATTTTCAAAAATACTAACCTCTTTTTCAAAATTATTTTCGAAATTCTCCCTCTCTTTTCTTATTCTATTTAATTAGTTATTTACTAACACTTCTCTTCACCTCTCTTCATCTACAAATCCGAACCTATTCTTCTTCACTCTTCTCCTCTTTCTTCTTCTACTAACATAAAGGAATCTCTATACTGTGACATAGAGGATTCCTCTTCTTTTCTTGTTTTCTTCTCTTTCATATGAGCAGGAACAAGAAAAAAGGCACTCTTGTTGAAATTGATCCTGAACCTGAAAGGACTCTGAAGAGAAAACTAAGAGAAGCTAAATTACAACAATCTAAAGGTAACCTTTCAAAAATATTAGAACAAGAGAAGGAGATGGCAGCCGAACCCAACAACAATAATGCAAGGTGAATGCGTGGTGACTTCACAAAACCAACGTCCAAATTTGATGGAAGAAGCATCTCCATTCCTGTCATTGGAGCCAATAATTTTGAGCTGAAACCTCAGCTAGTTGCCTTAATGCAACAAAACTGCAAGTTCTATGGACTTCCATCTGAAGATCCTTATCAGTTTTTAACTGAGTTCTTGCAGATCTGTAAGACTGTTAAGATGAATGGAGTAGATCCTGAAGTCTACAGGCTCATGCTTTTCCCTTTTGCTGTAAGAGACAGAGCTAGAATATGGTTAGATTCACAACCTAAGGATAGCCTGGACTCCTGGGAGAAGCTGGTCACGGCCTTCTTGGATAAATTCTTTCCTCCTCAAAAGCTGAGCAAGCTTAGAGTGGATGTTCAGACCTTCAAACAAAAAGATGGTGAATCCCTCTATGAAGCTTGGGAAAGATACAAGCAATTGACCAAAAGGTGTCCATCTGACATGTTTTCAGAATGGACCATATTAGATATATTCTATTATAGTCTATCTGAGTTTTCGAAAATGTCATTGGACCATTCTGCAGGTGGATCCATCCACCTAAAGAAAACACCTGCAGAAGCTCAAGAACTCATTGACATGGTTGCAAATAACCAATTCATGTACACTTCTGAGAGGAATTCCGTGAATAATGGGACACCTCAGAGGAAGGGAGTTCTTGAAATTGATGCTCTGAATACCATATTGGCTCAGAACAAAGTGTTGACTCAGCAAGTCAACATGATCTCTCAAAGTCTGAATGGATGGCAAAATGCATCCAACAGTACTAAAGAGGCAGCTTTTGAAGAAACTTATGATCCTGAGAACCCTGCAATGCCAGAGGTTAATTACATGGGTGAACCTTATGGAAACACCTATAATTCATCATGGAGAAATCATCCAAATTTCTCATGGAAGGATCAACAAAAGCCTCAACAAGGCTTTAACAATGGTGGACGCAATAGGCTAAGCAATAGCAAGCCTTTTCCATCATCTTCTCAGCAACAGACAGAGAATTCTGAACAAAACACTTCTAATTTAGCCAATCTAGTTTCTGATCTGTCAAAAGCCACTTTCAGTTTCATGAGTGAAACAAGATCCTCCATCAGAAATCTGGAGGCACAAGTGGGCCAGCTGAGTAAGAAAGTCATTAAAACTCCTCCCAGTATTCTCCCAAGCAATACAGAAGAGAACCCAAAAGGAGAGTGCAAGGCCATTGATGTGATCAATATGGCCGAATGCACAAGGGAGGAGAAGGACGAAAATCCTAGTGAGGAAGACCTCCTGGGACGTCTCTCAAGTAAGAAAGAGTTTTCTATTAAGGATCCAACGGAATCTGAGGCTCATATAGAGACCATAGAGATTCCATTAAATCTTCTTCTGCCATTCATGAGCTCTAAAGACTATTCTTCCTCTGAAGAGGATGCAGATGTGACTGGAGAGCAAGTTGCTCAATATTTAGGAGCTATCATGAAGCTGAATGCCAAGTTGTTTGGTAATGAGACTTGGGAAGGTGGACCTCCCTTGCTCATTGGTGAACTAGACACCTGGATTCAGAAAATTTTACCTCAAAAGAGACAAGATCCTGGCAAGTTCTTAATACCTTGTACCATAGGCACCATGACCTTTGAAAAAGCTCTATGTGATCTGGGGTCAGGGATAAATCTTATGCCACTCTTTGTAATGGAGAAGCTGGGGATCATTGAGGTACAACCTGCCTTGTTCTCATTACAATTGGCAGACAAGTCATTAAGACAAGCTTATGGAGTAGTAGAGGACGTATTAGTAAAGGTTGAAGGCCTTTACATCCCTGCTAATTTCATAATATTAGACACTGGGAAGGAAGAGGATGAATGCATCATCCTTGGAAGACCTTTCCTAGCTACAACAGGAGCTGTGATAGATGTCAACAGAGGTGAATTAGTCCTTGAATGGGGACTACCTGGTGTTTAAGGCACATGGCCATCCCTCTGTGACAAAAGAGTGTGAGCACAAAGAGCTTCTCTCAGTTCAGAGTCAAGAAGAGCCCCCACAGTCAAACTCTAAGTTTGGTGTTGGGAGACCACAACCAAACACTAAGTTTGGTGTTAAGACCGCATATCCAAACTCTAAGTTTGGTGTTGGGACTATACAACATTGACCTGATCACCTGTGAGGCTCCATGAGAGCCCACTATCAAGCTAATGACATTAAAAGAGCGCTTGTTGGGAGGCAACCCAATTTTATTTATCTAATTTTTATTTTATTTTATTGTTATTTTGTGTTTTATTAGGTACATGATCATGTGGAGTCACGAAAAAAAATATAAAAATTAAAAACAGAATAAAAAACAACAGAAGAAAAATCACACCCTGGAGAAAGGATAGACTGGCGTTCAACGCCAGTAAGAAGCATCTGGTTGGCGTTCAACGCCAGAATAGAGCATGAATCTGGCGCTGAACGCCAGAAACAAGCAACATTCTAGCGTTTGAACGCCAGGAATATGCCTTGAGAAAAGCTGGCACTGAACGCCAGTAACAAGCATGGAACTGGCGTTCAACGCCAGAAACATGCTACACATGGGCGTTGAACGCCCAGAACATGCTACACATGGGCGTTGAACACCCAGAACGTGCATCACCTCGGCGTTTAAACGCCATAATGGTATGCAAAGGCATTTTGCATGCCTATTTGGTGCAGGGATGTAATTCCTTGACACCTCAGGATCTGTGGACCCCACAGGATCACCTCAGGATCTGTGGACCCCACAGGATCCCCACCTAACATATTCCCACCTTACCTCCTAATCCCATAACACTCTTCCCCATGTCACACTTCCCAACAACTTCAATCTCTCTTCCCATTTACCCCCTTCACCGCTCACATCCATCCACTCTTCCCCATAAACCCCACCTACCTTCAAAATTCAAAAGCACTTTCCCACCCAAACCCACCCTACATGGCCGAACCTACCCTCTCCCTTTTCCCTATATATACCCTTCCATTCTACTTTATTTTCACACAACATAAACCCCCTCTTCACACCTTGGCCGAAACACCATCCCTCACTCTCATCCATATTTTCTTCTTCTTCTTCTTCTCTTCTTTCTTCTCTTGCTTGAGGGCGAGCAATATTTTAAGTTTGGTGTGGTAAAATCATAAGCTTTTTGTTTTTCCATTACCATCAATGGCACCTAAGGTCGGAGAATCCTCTAGAAAAGGAAAAGGGAAGACAAAAGCTTCCACCTCCGAGTCATGGGAGATGGAAAGATTCATCTCCAAAAGCCATCAAGACCACTTCTATGATGTTGTGGCAAAGAAGAAGGTGATCCCTGAGGTCCCTTTCAAGCTCAAGAAAAATGAGTATTCGGAGATCCGACATGAGATCCGAAGGAGAGGTTGGGAAGTCCTAACCAACCCCATGCAACAAGTCGGAATCTTAATGGTTCAAAAGTTCTATGCCAACGCATGGATCACTAGGAACCATGATCAAAGTATGAACCCGAGTCCAAAGAATTATCTCACAATGGTTCGGGGGAAATACTTAGATTTTAGTCCGGAGAATGTGAGGTTGGCGTTCCACTTGCCCATGATGCAAGGAGATGTACGCCCCTACACTAGAAGGGTCAACTTTAATCAAAGGTTGGACCAAGTCCTAATCGACATATGTGTGGAAGGAGCTCAATGGAAAAGAGACTCCAAAGGCAAGCCAGTTCAACTAAGAATACTGGACCTCAAGCCTGTGGCTAGAGGATGGTTGGAGTTCATTCAACGCTCCATCATTCCCACTAGAAACCGATCTGAAGTTACTGTAGATCGGGCCATCATGATTCATTGCATCATGATTGGAGAGGAAGTAGAAGTTCATGAAGTCATCTCCAATGAAATATACAAAATAGCCGAAAAGCCCTCCACCATGGCAAGGCTAGCTTTTCCTCACCTTATTTGCCATCTATGTTACTTAGCTGGAGTTATCATAGAAGGAGACATCTCCATTGAGGAGGATAAGCCCATCACCAAGAAGAGGATGGAGCAAGAAAGAGAGACCTTCCACGGATCTCAAGAGATGCATGAGGAAGCTCATCATCAAGAAATCCCTGAGATGCCTCAAGGGATGCACTTTCCTCCCAACAACTATTGGGAACAACTCAACACTTCCTTAGAAGATTTGAGCTACAATGTGGAACAATTAAGGGTAGAACATCATGAGCACTCCATCATTCTCCATGAAATAAGAGAAGATCAAAGAGCAATAATGAGGGAGGAGCAACAAAGGCAAGGAAGGGACATAGAAGAGCTTAAGGTCATTGTTGGTCCTTCAAGAAGAAGACACCACTAAGGTGGATTCATTCCTTGTTCTTATTTCTTTCTGCTTTTCGGTTTTTATGTTGTGTTCATTTATGTTTTGTGTCTCTACTTCATGATCATTAGTGTTTAGTAACTATGTCTTAAAGTTATAAATAATTCCATTAATCCTTCACCTCTCTTAAATGAAAAATGTTTTTAATCAAAAGAACAAGAAGTACATGAATTTCGAATTTATCCTTGAATTTAGTTCAATTATATTGATGTGGTGACAATACTTTTTGTTTTCAGAATGAATGCTTGAACAGTGCATAATTTTGATCTTGTTGTTTATGAATGTTAAAACTGTTGGCTCTTGAAAGAATGATGAACAAAGAGAAATGTTATTGACAATCTGAAAAATCATGAAAATTGATTCTTGAAGCAAGAAAAAGCAGTGAAAAGTAAAAAGCTTGCGAAAAAAAGAAAAAAATGGCGAAAAAAATAGAAAGAAAAAGAAAAAGCAAGCAGAAAAAGCCAATAGCCCTTAAAAACCAAAAGGCAAGGGTAAAAAGGATCCAAGGCTTTGAGCATCAATGGATAGGAGGGCCCAAGGAAATAAAATCTAGGCCTAAGCGGCTAAATCAAGCTGTCCCTAACCATGTGCTTGTGTCATGCAGGTCCAAGTGAAAAGCTTGAGACTGAGTGGTTAAAGTCGTGATCCAAAGCAAAAGAGTGTGCTTAAGAGCTCTGGACACCTCTAACTGGGGACTCTAGCAAACCTGAGTCACAATCTAAAAAGGTTCACCCAGTCATGTGTCTGTGGCATTTATGTATCCGGTGGTAATACTGGAAAACAAAGTGCTTAGGGCCACGGCCAAGACTCATAAAAGTAGCTGTGTTCAAGAATCAACATACTTAACTAGGAGAATCAATAACACTATCTGAAATTCTAAGTTCCTAGAGATGCCAATCATTCTAAACTTCAAAGGAAAAAGTGAGATGCCAAAACTGTTCAGAAGCAAAAAGCTACAAGTCCCGCTCATCTAATTAGAATTAATATTCATTGATATTTTGGAATTTATAGTATATTCTCTTCTTTTTATCCTATTTGATTTTCAGTTGCTTGGGGACAAGCAACATTTTAAGTTTGGTGTTGTGATGAGCGGATAATTTATACGCTTTTTGGCATTGTTTTTAGGTAGTTTTTAGTAAGTTCAAGCTACTTTTAGGGATGTTTTCATTAGTTTTTATGTTAAATTTCAAATTTCTGGACTTTACTATGAGTTTGTGTGTTTTTCTGTAATTTCAGGTAATTTCTGGCTGAAATTGAGGGACTTGAGCAAAACTCTAAAAAAGGCTGACAAAAGGACCGCTGATACTGTTGGAATCTGACCTCCCTGCACTCAAAATGGATTTTTTGGAGCTACAGAACTCCAAATGGCGCTATCTCAACGGCGTTGGAAAGTAGACATCCAGAGCTTTCCAGCAATATATAATAGTTTATACTTTATTCGGGAATTGACGATGTAAAGTGGCGCTCAATGCCAAGTACATGCTGCTGTCTGGAGTCAAACGCCAGAAACACGTCACAACCCGGAGTTGAACGCCAGAAACATGCTATAACTCGGCGTTCAACTCCAAAAGATGCCTCAGCTCGTGGATAGATCATGCTCAGCCCAAACACACACCAAGTGGGCCCCGAAAGTGGATTTATGCATCAATTACTTACTCATGTAAACCCTAGTAGCTAGTTTAGTATAAATAAGACTTTTTACTAGTGTATTAGAGTCTTGTCTTTGACCATATCTTGGATCTTGGGACCACGTTTCATCTTGGGATGATTAGTTCTCAGATCATGGGGGCTGGCCTCTCGGCCATGCCTGAACCTTTCACTTGTGTATTTTCAACGGTGGAGTTTCTACACACTATAGATTAAGGGTGTGGAGCTCTGCTGTATCTCAAGTTTCAATACAACTACTATTATTTTCTATTCAATTCTCTTTTATTCCTATTCTAAGATATTCGTTGCACTTCAACTTGATGAATGTGATGATCCGTGACACTCATTATTATTCTCACCTATGAACGCGCGTGACTGACAACCACTTCCGTTCTACCTTAGGCCGGGCGCATATCTCTTAGATTCCCCAACAGAATCTTCGTGGTATAAGCTAGATAGATGGTGGCATTCATGGGAATCCGGAAAGTATAACCTTGTCTGTGGTATTCTGAGTAGGATTCTGGGATTGAATGACTGTGACGAGCTTCAAACTCCTGAAGGCTGGGCGTTAGTGACAGACGCAAAAGAATCAAGGGATTCTATTCCAACCTGATTGAGAACCGACAGATGATTAGCCGTGCTGTGACAGAGCATAGGACCATTTTCACTGAGAAGATGGGATGTAGCCATTGACAACGGTGATGCCCTACATACAGCTTGCCATGGAAAGGAGTGAGAAGGATTGGATGAATGTAATAAGAAAGTAGAGATTCAAGAGGAGCATAGCATCTCCATACGCCTATCTGAAATTCCCACTATTGACTTACATAAGTATTTCTATCCTATTTTATTTTCTGTTTATTATTTATTTTCGAACTTATCATAAACCATTTAATCTGCCTGACTGGGATTTACAAGGTAACCATAGCTTGCTTCATACCAACAATCTCTGTGGGATCGACCCTTACTCACGTAAGGTATTACTTGGATGACCCAGTACACTTGCTGGTTAAGTTGAACGGAGTTGTGTCCACACATAGCAAAGAGCCATTAAATAAATCTCATGCAAATACAAAGAGAATGAATCACAATTTCATCCACCATCTGTGGATGATACGGAGTTGCTACTTTGTGGCTAATTCCATATCAGACTATAGCAGAGTACAGCTGTTTATTGCAGAAATGAGTGCCCCCATCACTGATTAGTACTCTGGGAACACCAAACCTGCTGAAGATGTATTTCTAGAGGAATTTCAACACGGTCTTA
The DNA here is from genome assembly GCF_003086295.3 of Arachis hypogaea. Lineage (NCBI taxonomy): Eukaryota > Viridiplantae > Streptophyta > Magnoliopsida > Fabales > Fabaceae > Arachis > Arachis hypogaea. The sequence goes on from NC_092037.1 coordinate 53,262,346, forward strand.
GTATCGTTATTGGGAGTGGCAATTGCTTCTACCCATTTAGATACATTGTCTACTGCCACCAGAATATACGTGTTTGAGTTTGATGGTGGGAAGGGACCCATGAAATCAATACCCCATACATCAAACAATTCAATCTCTAAGATCCCTTGTTGAGGCATGGCGTAACCATGAGGCAAGTTACCAGCTCTTTGGCAACTGTCACAGTTACACACAAACTCTCAGGCATCCCTCTAGAGAGTAGGCCAGTAGAAGCCGCATTGGAGGACTTTATTGGCCATTCGCTCACTTCTGAAATGTCTCCCATACTGTGATCCATGACAATGCCATAGGATTCTTTGTGCTTCCTCTCTTGGTACACATCTATGGATCATTCCGTCTGCACATCTCTTAAAGAGATATGGCTCATCCCATAGGTAGTACTTGGCATCTAAAATTAATTTTTTTCTTTGCACTCTGCTGTACTCCTGGGGTATGAACCTCACAGCTTTATAGTTTGCAATGTCTGCAAACCATGGAGCTTCCTGGATGGCAAAGAGTTGCTTATCTGGAAAGGTCTCAGAGATCTCAGTAGAGGGGAGGGACGCCACAGCTACTGGTTCTATTCGGGATAGATGATCAGCTACCTGGTTCTCTGTCCCTTTTCTGTCTCTTATCTCTATATCGAACTCTTGCAGAAGCAACACCCACCTTATGAGCCTGGGTTTCGAATCTTGCTTTGTGAGTAAGTATTTAAGAGCAGCATGGTCAGTATACACAATCACTTTTGACCCTACTAAATAGGATCTAAACTTGTCAATGGCATAAACCACTGCAAGTAACTCTTTTTCTGTGGTTGTGTAATTCTTCTGTGCATCATTTAGAACATGGCTAGCATAATAAATGACGTGCAGAAGCTTGTTGTGCCTCTGTCCCAACACTGCACCAATGGCATGGTCACTGGCATCACACATTAGTTCAAATGGTAATGTCCAATCTGGTGCAGAGATTACTGGTGCTGTGACCAGCTTGGCTTTCAGGGTCTCAAACGCCTGCAGACACTCTGTGTCAAACACAAATGGCGTGTCAGCAGCTAGCAGGTTGCTTAGAGGTTTTGCAATTTTTGAAAAGTCCTTTATGAACTTTCTGTAAAATCCTGCATGCCCTAGAAAGCTTCTGATTGCCTTAACACTAGTAGGTGGTGGTAATTTTTCAATTACTTCTACCTTTGCTTGATCCACCTCTATTCCCTTGCCTGAAATTTTGTGCCCAAGGACAATTCCTTCAGTCACCATGAAGTGACATTTCTCCCAGTTTAAGACCAGGTTAGTCTCTTGGCACCTTTTCAGGACAAGTGCTAGATGATTAAGGTAGGAGCTGAATGAGTCTCCATATACTGAGAAGTCATCCATGAAGACTTCCAGGAACTTCTCTACCATATCAGAGAAGATGGATAGCATGCATCTCTGAAAAGTTGCAGATGCATTACACAGACTAAAAGGCATTCTTCTGTAGGCAAACACGCCAGAAGGGCAAGTGAATGTTGTCTTCTCTTGGTCTTGAGGATCTACTGCAATTTTGTTGTAGCCTGAATAGCCATCCAAAAAGCAGTAATAATCATGACCAGCTAATCTTTCTAGCATTTGTTCTATGAAAGGTAAAGGAAAATGATCCTTTCTGGTGGCTGTATTGAGCCTTCTGTAGTCAATACACATACGCCACCCTGTAACTGTTCTTGTGGGAACCAGTTCATTCTTTTCATTATGAACCACTGTCATGCCTCCCTTCTTGGGGACAACTTGGACAGGGCTCACCCAAGGGATATCAGAAATAGGATAAATAATCCCAGCCTCTAGTAACTTAGTGACCTCTTTTTGCACCACCTCCTTCATGGCTGGATTTAGCCGCCTCTGTGGTTGAACCACTGGCTTGGCATTATCTTCCAATAGGATCTTGTGCATGCATCTTGCTGGGCTAATGCCCTTAAGATCACTTATAGACCACCCAAGAGTTGTCTTATGTGTCCTTAGCACTTGAATTAGTGTTTCCTCTTCCTGTGAGTTTAAAGCCGAGCTTATAATCACTGGAAAAGTGTCACCTTCTCCCAGAAATAGCATACTTCAGGGATGGTGGTAATGGTTTGAGCTCGGGTCTAGGAGGTTTATCCTCTTCCTGAGGAATTTTCAGAGGTTCTTGTATTTCCTCTGGTTCCTCCAGGTTAGGCTGAACATCTTTAAAGATATCCTCAAGCTCAGATTCGAGACTCTCAGTCATATTGATCTCTTCCACTAAAGAGTCAATAATGTCAGCGCTCATGCAGTCATTTGATGTGTCTGGATGTTGCAGAGCTTTAATAGCATTCAACTTGAACTCATCCTCATTGACTCTCAGGGTCACTTCCCCTTTTTGTACATCAATGAGAGTTCGCCCAGTTGCTAGGAAGGGTCTTCCTAGGATGAGAGTTGCACTCTTGTGCTCCTCCATTTCCAGCACTACAAAGTCAGTTGGAAAGGCGAATGGCCCAACCTTGACAATCATGTCCTCAATTATGCCTGATGGATATTTAATAGAGCCATCAGCAAGTTGGAGACATATCTGGGTTGGTTTGACTTCTTCAGTCAACCCAAGCTTTTTGATAGTGGATGCAGGTATTAGATTGATACTTGCTCCAAGGTCACATAGGGTTGTCTTGGTACAAGCACCTTCTAATGTGCATGGTATCATAAAGCTTCCTGGATCTTGAAGCTTCTCTGGTAAGCTCTTCAGAATGACTGTACTGCATTCTTCAATGAGAAACACTTTTTCAGTTTCTCTTCAATCCTTCTTTGACTTAAGATCTCTTTCATGAACTTAGCATAAGAAGGTATTTGCTCAAGTGCCTCTGCAAACGGAATCTTTATTTCAAGAGTCCTTAGATAGTCTGCAAAGCAGGAAAATTGTTTATCCTGTTCCGCTTGGCGGAGTTTCTGAGGATAAGGTATCTTGGCTTTATATTCTTCAACCTTAGTTGCTGTAGGTTTATTCCTTACAGAAGTGGTTGGAGAAGCCTTTTTAAAGGGGTTACTATCAGCACTCTCAGGTGTCTGATTCCTCATTGGCGTTTGAACGCCAGGATTGGGTAAGGAATGGGCGTTTAACGCCAACTTTTCCCCCTTTTCTGGCGTTTGAACGCCAGAATTAGGCAAGGAATGGGCGTTTAATGCCTACTTTTCCCCCCTTTTTTGGCGTTTGAACGCCGGAGTATTCCTCTCTGGGCTCTTACTGTCCTCAGAGGGATTTTGGGCAGTGGCTTGGTTATCCTCTGTCAGTTGTTCCTTTCTTAGCTTTTTGCTACTTTGAGCAATGTTATTCAATGTCTTCCCACTCCTCAGTTGAACTGCTTGGCATTCTTCTGTTATCTGTTTAGATAACTGCTATTTTGTCTGATTCAACTGTGATTCTATATTCTTGTTAGCAATTTTGGTTTCTTAGAGCATCTCTTTAAATTCTGCTAACTATTTTGTCATCAGGAGTAATTGCTGATTAAGCTCAACAATCTATTCTTGAGGACTAGAATCAGTAGCTACCGCCATAGCTTCTTCTTTTGTAGAGGACTCACTGCTTGAGTATAGATGTTGATTTCTAGCAACAGTATCTATGAGCTCTTGAGCTTCTTCAATCGTCTTCCTCATATGTATAGATCCACCAGCTGAGTGGTCTAGAGACATCTGAGCTTTTTCTGTAAGCCCATAGTAGAAGATGTGTAACTGTACCCACTCTGAGAACATTTCAGAGGGGCATTTTCTTAGCATACCTCTGTACCTCTCCCAGGCATTATAAAGAGATTCATTATCCTCTTGTTTAAAGCCTTGGATGTCCAGCCTTAGCTATGTCATCCTTTTTGGAGGGTAAAATTGATTCAAGAATTTGTCTGATAACTGTCTCCATGTTTTTATGCTTGCTGTGGGTTGGTTATTCGACCACCTCTTAGCTTGATCTTTTACAGCAAATGGAAACAGTAATAATCTGTAGACATCCTGATCTACCTCTTTATCACGTACTGTGTCAGCAATTTGTAAGAACTGTGCCAGAAACGCAGTAGGTTCTTCCTGTGGAAGACCGGAATACTGGCAATTTTACTGCACCATGATAATGAGTTGAGGATTTAGCTCAAAGCTGCTTGCTTTAATGGGAGGTATACAAATGTTACTTCCATATGCAGCTGTAATGGGGTTGGCATATGACCCAGAGTCCTTCTGGACTGCTCAATTCCACTTAGGTCCATGATGGAGAAAGGGAAATGATATGGATTCACAAGTAAAGTATAAAATACTTTTTTTTTAGGAATGACCGAAAATAAAAAAATAAAATAAAAAAATAAAATAAAATAAAATTTCGAAAACTAAAAGAAAATAGAATCAAAGCAAATTGAAAACTAGATTGAAAAGATTTTGGAATTAGCAATTAAAAAGATATGGTTGAAAATTAATGCAAAATTTCGAAGATTTAGAGGAGAATACAAAGAAGACACCAAACTTAGAAATTTTTAGAAAATCACACACAAATTTTCGAAAACCTAAAGGAAAACACAAAGAAGACACCAAACTTAGAATTTTTAAAGATCAAGAAGGGACTAAGAACATGCAAATTCGAAAAATTAAAAGAAAACAAAAGCATGCAATTGACACCAAACTTAAAATATGAAACTAAACTCAAATAAAAGTCTCTAAACCAACAAAAATAAAACAGTCCTAATCTAAGCAACAAGATAAACCGTCAGTTGTCCAAACTCGAACAACCTCCGGCAACGGTGCCAAAAACTTGGTGCACGAAATTGCAATCACACTTTTGCAATTCCGCACAACTAACTAGCAAGTGCACTAGGTCGTCCAAGTAATACCTTACGTGAGTAAGGGTCGATCCCACAGAGATTGTTGGCTTGAAGCAAGCTATGGTTATCTTGTAACTCTTAGTTAGGATATCAATAATTCTCAGGTTTAATTGTGAAAAGTAAAAGAACATGAAATAAATACTTGTTTTGCAGTAAAGGAGAACAGGTTGAGGTTTTAGAGATGTTCTATCTTCTGAATCTCTGCTTTCCTACTGTCTTCTTCTTCATGCACGCAAGACTACTTCCATGGCAAGCTGTATGTAGGGTTTCACCGTTGTCAATGGCTACCTCCCATCCTCTCAGTGAAAATGTTCAACGCGTTCTGTCACAACACGGCTAATCATCTGTCGGTTCTCAATCAGGTTGGAATAGAATCTAGTGATTCTTTTGCGTCTGTCACTGACGCCCAGCCCTCAGGAGTTTGAAGCTCGTCACAGTCATTCAATCCTTGAATCCTACTCAGAATACCATAGACAAGGTTTAAACCTTCCGGATTCTCTTGAATGCCGCCATCAATTCTAGCTTATACTACGAAGATTCTGATTAAGGAATCCAAGAGATATTCACTCAATCTAAAGTAGAACGGAGGTGATTGTCTGGCACACATTCATAGGTGAGAATGATGATGAGTTTCACGGATCATCACATTCATCAAATTGAGGAACAAGTGATATCTTAGAATAGAAGCAAGCGTGATTGAATGAAAAACAGTAGTAATTGCATTAATCCATCAAGACACAGCAGAGCTCCTCACCCCCAACCATGGGGTTTAGAGACTCATGCCGTAGAAGATACAATAAGAAACGTGTAATGTGTCATGAGATAAAAATACAATGTCAAAATATCCTATTTATAGTGAACTGGTAACCTAGGATATACAGAAATGAGTAAATGACGTAAAAATCCACTTCCGGGGTCCACTTGGTGTGTGTTTGGGCTGAGCATTGAAGCTTTCATGTGTAGAGACTTTTCCTGGAGTTAAACGCCAGCTTTTGTGGCAGTTTGGGTGTTTAACTCCAATTTTTGTGCCAGTTCCGGCATTTAACGCCAGGAATTCTGAAGCTGATTTGCAACGCCGGTTTAGGCTATCAAATCTCAGGCGAAATATGGACTATTATACATTGCTGGAAATCCCAGGATGTCTACTTTCCAATGCAATTGAGAGCGCACCAATTGGGCTTCTGTAGCTCCAGAAAATCCACTCGAGTGCAGGGAGGTCAGAATCCAACAGCATCTGTAGTCCTTTTTCAGCCTCTGAATCAGATTTTTGCTCAGGTCCCTCAATTTCAGCCAGAAATTACCTGAAATCACAGAAAAACACACAAACTCATAGTAAATCCCAAAAAAGTGAATTTTAAATAAAAACTAATAAAAACATGCTAAAAACTAACTAAAATGTACTAAAAACATACTAAAAACAGTGCCAAAAAGCGTATAAATTATCCACTCATCAGGCACCAACTTGACTCTTGTATTTAGTAGATTACTCTTTTATTCATTAGATTAGTATTCTTGTTAATATTTTCTAGTAACGACATTGGAAATAGGTACCAAAAAGAAAAAAGTTCGTGGTCCCACCCAACTCAAGCATATTCATGCTTTGGAGACATAAATAGAGTTAACATGGTACAATGACAAACCCATAGGCCCAACAAAGACACAGGTTCAATTGTTTAGTCGGTTCTTGGGAACACTTGCAAGAAACTCTAATTTGGTCACATTGTTATATACTAATTGGCAAGCTGTGTCCATTGAGACTAAAACTTCAATGTTGGATTATGCAAAGGTGAGTCGATCATTCCCCTTTTTAAATTGTTTACAGATAGGCTTAGCATGTATGGTAAAATAACATAATTCGTTGTTTATTTGTAGTCTAAATACAACATTCCTAGTGATGCTGAGCCTTGGGTGATAAATACCATTGGAGAGGCATGGAAGCAATTTAAGAAACGCATAAAGAAATATCACTATACACTGTACAACTCATTTAGAGAGATGATGAAAAATCTCCAATGACTGTACCTGAGCTGCATTTTCAAAAATTAGTTCAATTTTGGAGGCTTGATATCATCAAAGTAAGTTATTTTCACAACTCTCTTGGCTTTTAATGATGGTATCATGTATTTAACTAACTCTATCTAATTTTATATTGCAACAAATGTAGATTATTTCTGACAAAAATCGTGAAAATAGATCCAAGGAAAAATGAAATCATCGAATGGGTCCAGTTAGTTTTGACTTAGTACGTGTTGAATTGGTATTTTTTGTGCTTTTTATTTTAAGTATTTTTGCATCTTTTATGTTATGTGTGTTTACTTAGTCACATGTTGGTGGTTTCTTTGTAGCGTGAAACGAAGGAGGACAATGAAGATCCATCACAATCTGAGATATTTGTTGTAAGTCGTACGAGCAAAAAAGGAGAGACTGATTCGAGAACACAAGAGACAATTGTTAGTTTTCTGGTCTCTTAGCAAAGTACACCAAACAAGAAATGTGTTAGCTATTTTTATTTATTCTAAAGCTGTATGTTGGGTGCATGCATTTATTTTGATCCTATTTGTGTGTAATAGGAACATCTTCAAAATTTGAAAGAAGCAGGATACAATGATGATGAAGCAGTTTAAACAGTTTTCGGAAAGGAGAGACATGGAAGAGTTCGTTTCTATGGTCGATCGGTCACAAAATCCTCTCTTAAAAAGGAGAAGAAAATCCGACAAATGTAGCAACAACATAATGAAGTAGTTTCAACTATGGAGAAAAATCAAAATAACTTAACTTCCAAGTTGGATGGTTTAACAAACTTGATTAAAACGTTGTTGCAACAAGTCAATCCTGGTATGAGTGCAGAACAAGTGCAAGTAATGATAGAAGCCACCCAACAATCTCCACCTGACACGAGTAGTGCACCAAATGATGCGCGGCGAAGCATTCCTCCTTCACTTGGATCGAACCATGTATCAAAGGATATGGAAGTAAGTATTGTTCAAAACTTCTTGTTAAATTAATAGTATGCTTTTGGTAAATGATATATCATGAATTTGAGTTAAAGTTAAGGTTTTAGGATTGTGAATCATTTATAATTATGCATGGATATTGGTTGTATATATATTGCTCTCTATTCTATGTTAATGAAAGAATATGTTAAGAAAAACAAAGTTCATATTATGTTGTATCTTTGCTTTTTACTCATGATGTCTCAATTGCTTGTCACTTGGTATTTTTTTTAGAACTTAATTGTCATAGTGATAGCTAATTGCAAGAATAATGGGATTGAGTTTACAAAGTTGAGTGGAATTAGTTTTTTCTGTTAAAAATTTTCTTTGATTAAACTTCATGTTAGTGTTAGTTGATTAGGTTGTTGTTTGATTAGGTTAGCTTAGTTGAATTAGGTGGTTAGGTAGCCAATTGATTTTGTAGTAGATTTAGGTTTGAACTTTGATGTTTATTCTATCTGAAATTGGTTTTCCTATGCTCGTAATTACTTGCCCTGTTCTAATTTAGTTTCCTGCTGCTGCTTCATTGATCTGTCCTGTGCTAAATTAGTTTGCTTGGTGCTGTTGATTAGGTTCAAACTGTTATTGATCCTATGTTGCTGTTTCATTGATTTACTTTTGTGCTAAACTGGTTTATATGATGCTGCTGCATAGTATTATTGCTGCCTTATTCTTGTGTTGGCTGCTGCTGGAATGAACAAATTCTGAATTATTTGTGCAGTAGTGATAACTTTGATGAATTTATGAGTCTAAGCTATCACTACTACTGCATTCTTGCAATAGCTGCTGTTTGAAGTGAATGATGGTTGTGAATACTTCTTGAGTGTTGCTGTGGATGAATATTTCCCTTCTTTTGATGCATATGTATTACATCATCAAAAGCATTTTTTCAAGATATCTAACATGTTTATTTCTTTTACGTGTAGGAAGACATGATGTGATGAAGAAAATATGTTCCATACAAATATCACATGGAATGGGTCTTACAATGACCTTAGTTATGTAAATGTAACATTTTGATGTGTTATGTACTTTTTGAGGTATTACATGTAATTAGAAAAATTACACTCTATTTTGATTTGTGTTGTTTAGACTAAAAATTAAACATATCTATCTTATAATGAAACTTTTATGATTTAGATTTTTTGAATTTCTTCTTTTTAGATTTATTTTGTGATTATTATCATTTTGGGATGTGATTACAATTTAAAAAAACTGAATCTCATAAACAACAAACAACAACAGGCTATAGTCACCGTTTTAAAAAACTGTGACCATAGATAAGATTATGGTCACGGTTTTAAGGAGGGGTCCATAAAGGCTATGGCCATGGTGAAAAACCGTGACCATAGATAGGGCTATGGTCACGGTTTTAAGGGGGGTGACCTTAGAGGCTATGACCACGGTGAAAAACCGTGACCATAGATAGGGTTATGGTCACGGTTTTAAGGAGGGTGACCATAGAGGCTATGGCCACGATGAAAAACCGTGACCATAGAGGCTATGGCCATGGTGAAAAACCGTGACCATAGATAGACTATTGTCACAGTTTTAAGAGGGGTGACCATAGAGTCTATGGCCACGGTGAAAGTCGTGATCATAGATAGGGCTATGGTCACGGTTTTAGGTAGGGTGACCATAGAGTCTATGGCCACAGTAAAAACCGTGACCATAGATAGGGCTAAGGTCACGGTTTTAAGGAAGGGTGACCATAGAGGCTATGGCCACGGTGAAAACCGTGACCATAGCCTTATCTATGGTCACAGTTTTAAGGAGGGGTGACTATAGAGGTTATAGTCACAGCGAAAACCGTGACCAAAGATAAGGCTATGGTCACGGTAAAAAAACGTGGCCTAAAGTGTCAGATTTTGAAAATTGAAACCGTGACCATAAAAACTGTCACCATAGATAAAAAAACCGTGACCATAAACTATGGCCACGAAAGAATAGGCCACGGTAAAAAACCGTGACCATAGGTCCAAAACCATAACATAGATCTATGGTCACCCTTTTTACTAGCTATGGTCATGATTTTTTACCATGACCAAAGGCCTTTTTTTTGAGTGGCAGGTAGCATGTGCAAAATTTTCTCTGTTCCTGCTATCTCACTTACGGTTCTTATCTCTCTCTTTATGGTAAAATGTTATTAAATTTTTTCTTGGTAATTTTCTTAAATAAAAAATCTGAAGTCTAACCTAATTAAATGTGGTAAAAGAAGGTTGGAAAAATTAGAGAGAAATGGGCTAATAGCAAGAGAGAAGGGGCGTGATTTCAAGAAAACACAGTCAGCGTCATAATGGCATGTTTATCTGCAATTAACTGTGGTTAATTACTTGTGGTTAAAAACATATCAGAGAGGGATGAGACGTTGAGATAATCTCGGCCTAGAGGCTAAGAGAGTGGGGCCGAGTTACTAGGGTAGCAAGCAAGAGGATTCGGGGCCTCTAGGAGTCATTTGCGGAATACTAGGTAGAAATTTGTTTCGGATAACTTTTACCGGCAGTAAAATAATTAATGGCTATAACTATTCTTAAAGAAGTAAATCATGAAGAGATAGCTAATATATAAATCTAGAAACACATTTACTTGATTAGAAATTATTTTTACCACTGATTCTGAGGCTTTCGGTTACTAGAATTTTTCTCGGTACACGCACAATCGTCACTAAAAGCATTTTTGCGGCTCAAAAGTTTTTGGTGTGGTAACTAAACTAATGGTAAGATAGTATTTAATATCCATTAGTCAAATTTGACTTAGAGGGATTAATTACCCTCATAAAGCCAAGTTTGACCTCGTAACTCTCTTTTTCTTTCTAATTTTCATTTTTTTCAACCAAAAAAAGTCTATTTACTAAAAATCTGGTTCTTACCATTACCGTAGTTAGCTCTGTCAAAAAGGTTGTCATTGGCAAATGATGGAACATGAGAGTGTTAAGAATTTGTGGTGTGCTTTAAACTTGAAAACAAATGTCTAATGGAACTACACTATTTTATCAGATGGAAGGAGGTTTGTAGAGTTAACAGTATAAAATAATTCATTGATGGAATAAGGTTGAGGACTTTTATATGATAAATCTTTAACATGGACAGAGCTCAAGAGAGAAAAATCGTCAGATATGTCAATGACACTATCAGACCCTACAGTGGGTTTAATACCTAGTGAAACCTTGAAAGGAGGAGATGAAAACTCCTTAACCTTCATGTTATGATCAACGACTTCATTAATTATGAAGCGGTTAGAACCTACATAAGAAACCTTAAGCCAACCACCAAGTTTAAGGCCATAGAAGGATGAAAAATTCCGAAAACTATTAACAATAATGGCTGTTCGGGGGCCTTTTTCAATCAGAACTTGCAACTCATTGCCAGCACAATCAGCAAACGTTAACAATGAAGCGAGCTCATCATGAAATCTCCTGTAAAAATTGCTTGAAAGCTCACCCATGTCCTGATAACAAATATTCGAAAATACAGTACAAGAAATAAGCATTTGATAAAAAAAAATAACGTTCATAATAAATCTTGTTTAATAAATTTAAATGTTTGAAATAATAAACGATAGCATGAACTAAAATTCATACCATCTCAAAAGAAACCTCAAGAAAAAATGAACGCCCTTAGGTTGTATTAGGAATGAGAGCCATTAGTTGATAGCAGCTAAAGGAAAGATATGTTAAAAGGAATAAAAGTGCTAAAATGAGTTTGAAACTGGAGTATGTGATCAATGTACCATATGTAATATATAGAACACGGTTTAGGATATTTATGAGGAGTATAAACAAACAAAAAAATAATTAAATTAAATTAAATTAAATCATGATTGATTCAAAAAAGGATATAAGGATTCTAAGTTAAATTAGATGTATGAAAGAAGTAAAAATGACACTGAACAATTTAGTTAAACGAAATGCATGGCTGAACATCTAAACAAAATAAAGACAATAGTTGGTTAGAGGTGAATGAATCATTAGTATCCTGACTGGTGATAGAAAATGATGAGAGATGTGCCAGATGAATTTTGTGTATAATTGGAGATAATGATTTTTCTAAGGAAGCAATGTATAAAAAAAAAGTAATACATCATGCATGACCCGTAAGATGATATTTGAAAGTTCAAACTAAATAGAATGTTGACCCGTAAGATGATATTTGAAAGTTCAAACTAAATAGAATGTATTAATCCATGCATGATTTCACATAACATAAGAATATTGTATAAATTTGAATGTCATGAAGAATAACATGACGAATGGAACCCCATATGAAGGGTTTATGGATTTGCATGTCAACAACATAGGCACCCTATCTGGAAGCTTTGACGAGTTAAAATTTCATTAATTTAAAAGTCTCGATTAGAAGAATAATATTTGATTTTTGTTATTGATAATTTTATGATATTTATTAATATTAATATTTTTTAATATATATTTAAATAATATAATAGATATTAATTAATTAATAAATTAAAAAATAAATTAATTTATTATAAAAAATTATTAAAAAATTTGTATAATTATTTAATTATAAATTCAGCGATTGAATCAATGATCAATGAGCCTAGGCAGACAGTAGTAGAGCCCAGTTCCGCACCCAAAACGAAAAATAAAAATTAAAAACAGAAAGGATAAGGGAGAAAGTTCGGGCTCCCTGCAGTCGTGCCGTCGACCAACGACAACGAGATTGTGGTGTTGAATGGAGAAGGCTAGCAACAGTCTTGTTACCCACATGAACACCACACTCTCTTTACCACTTCATTCTCACCTTTTATCAGCAGTTTCTTCTCACCAAACCTTCTCATATCACGCCCACAAAAGCTGCCTCCCACTTCGAGCTTCGCCTCCTTCTCTTTATTATTCCACCCGCGGCCCACCTTCCCTCAGTTGCGCAAATCCCGATGGTAATCTTCCCAGTTTCGATTGATGAAATTCCTTAACTTTTAATTTGCATCCATTTATATGCTCTTACATTTGTTTCATGTATGTGATTTTTGGCGTTAGATAAAGTTTTTGTCCCAAAGGGTTTTTCTAGGAGAGGATTTTTAACTATGTATTGAATATATTCCGATTTTTTATGAAAGTCAGTGGATGTTTTTATCTGTTTCTTTATTTGTCTCAGAATTTATTTATGCAAAAATGCTACGGGCGCACCAAAAATCAGCAACCATAAGTTTGTTCATAAATACATGACTTGTTTAACTCATTTCAATATGTATTTTATATTCTAACATGTATTTTACAAGTCACTGATTTTGTGACTAATTGTTTGTGTTCTTCCAGAATGTTGTTATTTATGTAGAGTCCTTTTCAGTTTTGAGTTTTGGAAAGCAGTGATATGGCTGTTTTAGTTTTTGAGTTTGGAGATTGTACTCTAATAAGTATTTCTTCCCTCTTAGAGGGTCAAGAGTTTGTTAATTATGAAAAAAAAGGGTAAAAGAACCACGACACACCAGATGAGCAACATCTCCTTGTCTTCGACAGGTGTCAGGGTCTAACAGACACTCGTATGACAGACAGTATGACACCTTATTTAACCAATAGTTTTTCTCTTTAAAATTCCCTACACTTCAAACATGACTTAGATATAGTGTTAATAGGATTCAAAAAACTAATATTGGTTGTTTGAAAAATTTGGTGTGTCTGCCTGTGTTCTATTGTATTGTGTTGGTGTCCGTGTCAATGTCAATACTCCATAGGGAGTACGTGCTTCAACAGTTTTGTAAGATGCTAAAGAAACTCACACTGCTATACTGTGGCACATTTTCAAGCATATTAGGTTTAATTAGTTAGGGATAATGATTAACAAGACTAAAATACGATAATTCTTTCATGCTCGGTGTGCATAAAAGTGGTGCATATATAATTTCTCTGAATAAGTGGTAGAATGGGTCTTGTTTGTTGGGAGCTAATGTGCTAATGCTGCATTATTCTTCTCCTATTTTTTGGATGCTACCTTAGCTACAGGGAGTAAGGTGGGTGCTGTGGATTCATCTCTTGCAGTAAAGGTGAGATGATATTCATTCTTGTTGAATTCAGTAGGAACTAGAGCTGACTTGAAAAAAAAAAAAAAAAGAAATTTATTGATCATAAAAACTTGTGTGAAAGAAATAACAAAATTACATGAGTTACGAAAGCAGATTCTCTCTATCGGATACTGGTGATGGAATAGGGTTGAAGGAAAGGGATTAGCTTGCTATATAGAAGATAAGAGGGATTGAGTAATCGGAGCAGCTATGCTTCTCCAAAGCTGATTCCATTAATTTCATCCTATTACAATATTCTACTCAAACCCTCATATCCTGATGCACTTTGTCTTATGTTAACACTTCCGCTTAAGGGGCATGTAGTTCGTGGAATGTTTTCACCTTCCTAGGATGTGAATCTTACATTGAAAAATCATTTTGATGTAAATATAACTTATTTAACTTCATCACAGTTTCCTTTTCTCTGTTATTTAACAATGCCACTCAGCACCAGTTGTTGAAGTTTGTTAGGAATTAGTTGAGCACTGGTTAGTGGTAGTAAGCAAGTTTTAAGTTAGCTGATATTTCTTACAATGTCTATAGCTTCTGTAATTGTGTTGATTCATTTCATACAATCCCCCGTTTCCATTCCCTGTGATTGCTCTCAACTCCCTCTGTCATTCCAATTCACCAATCTGTTCTTATCCCCTTAGTTGGGATCAGCTTCATAAAATACTGGTATATAGGAAATTTTCTACTGGCTTAAACTTGAAAGTACTCTTTTTTTCTCTTTGTTGTGGATGGATATACACATTTTAACAAAGTTTTGATTCAGAAACAAGCAGCAGATGTATCCCCCGAGCTAAAAGGGACTTCTATTTTTCTGGTTGGTAAGAATGGCTTATAATGCAATTAATTGCTTTGAAAGTTTGTTGCTTATTATGACGCCATTAACTGTGTGTCTACTATTTGATAAAGGCATGCAAAATTCCCTGAAAACCAGTTTAGGAAAGATGCTAGCTGATATGTTACGATATTATTATTTTGACAGGTACCTTTCTACTTTCTGATAAAAGTTTTAAAGAATTAAACGTAGCTCCAAAATGTTACCTAAACTTGATATTTTATTTACTCTATTCAGTGATAGTTTGGTTGAAGAAGCTGTTGGTGGTGCACCTGCTGCAAAATCCTTTAGAGAGAAAGATGAAATGGCCTTACATGAATCTGAGGTGATTGTATTAGACTTGTTTAAAGGTTACGTGCGTTTAATTGGATACCTGCTAAACTGTTACCAAGTTTCTATTGTTAGTGATCTATGCATCAGAACATTGTGTCCCTTAACAAAGCTAACTCTTGAAATTAACAAGGTTTACATGCATCCTAAAATCCGCTTCTGACTTCTAAGTTGATAAGTTTGAATATAAGTTACTTATGATTCACATGTCAAATGGTCCAGAGTTGTTCAATCAGAATATGAGGTACTTATGATTCACATGTCAAATGGCTCAGACTGAAGTGTTGAAGCAATTGTCATCTATGGGCCGACTAGTAGTTTGTGCTGGCAACGGTGCAGTTCAAAGTTCAACTAATCTGTATGGATTTCTAATTCCTGGCCAGATCTTTTTTTTTTTGTCCTTTAATGTTTTTGCTGGAGTTTGGAGTTTGTTTTTCTTGAATATTTAGAAATATGTTAATCACCAAAAGGGATTTTAAGTATAAATGGGCTAAGTACAAACATGATTCATAGTTGGGTGCAATGGCATCATGGGAGAAGGCTATAGGCTGCATTTGGTTATTGTCAAAGGATAGTGGGGACCATGACATGTAGGGATAAAAGACATTTGGTCGCACTTGCTCTTAAACCAAAATTATATCACAGTTTATGTAGTCATAATGTAACTTGGGTCGTCTCGTGAAGTAAGGGTGTATTGTAGTTGATTGGATTTAAAAAGGTGTTTGATTTTGTGCAAGAAAATATAAGACAATTTTAAGTAAGATTGAAAAGAAAATAAAGTTAAAGATGGTTCAAGAATTGGAAATTCTATCATGAGGATTCTTATTGGTTGGATAACTTATTCTCAACTTGACATTTCAACAAACATGGGCATGCATAAATCAATGCTCTATAATTATAATCTCTTGATTTTTTCGTCAAGTCTAAACTAGCAATTAGCAATCAAGAATCAAAATGAAAGTTTTAGAGTTTGAGTTCTCCTTTCAATGACTCCAAATTTGCTCCAATTCGATCATTGTAGCCCCTTGTAATGCATCTTATCTTAACTATGTGTATGTATTTCAATGTAAACAAAAAACATGCTAGTGGTACTAGTTGGATATTAAGACCAAATACTTTTAAAATAAAGGCAAAATTCATATAATTTATCAATTATCACAATTTGCGGACAAAATATAGAATCAAATAAAATTTCATGAAAAGTGGGAGAATATAACTCAAAATCTAAAAATAAATACAATTATAATTAAAAAATTTGAGTTCTATTACCAGGACATGGGATAGAGATAGAGGGAGAAAAATGTGTTCCACGAGACCACCACCATGTGAAAGATTGGGATTGAGAGGGAGGAATTGATTAATAAAATTGTATTCCGAACATGCCTTCGTTTCTTTTTAAATATTTTTCCACTTTACCTTTCAAAATATTCTTATTTTAAGCTTTGTCTATTATAACCAAATATGATTTAGACACAAATTTGTCCTATCCCCACCGTCCTGGAATTGAAACCAAGTGTAGCTTTGTTGTATGCCTTCCCCATGTTCGACTAATCTTGTTCTTGTTTATTCTGTCAAAAAGCTATTTTTTCATTTTTCCACTTGCTGTTACCTTGACATAGGGCACTTCTGAGACACGGGATTTCCTTGTGGATAGATGTTCCGCTAGACATCATGGCTAGGGATGTATGTGAAGCATCATCATCAGGATCTTACCCTGAGGTTGATTCATTACTCTTAACTTTACAAGCTAAAACTTTCAGTAAATCTTATTGTTTTCACGAACCATATAGGTAACAGATCAACTAGCTGCATTATACAACAAATACAGGGATGGATATGCTACAGCTGATGCAATTATTTCAGTTCAAAGTACGTAGTGACCTTCCTGGTTGGTAGTATTTTGATTTTTCTCCCAGCAGAGAGAGAGGTGTTGAAGAACTGATATATGGTTTACGAAGTTTGTCTCCAATGTTGATGGCTTCTATGTTTTTGCAGAAGTTGCTTCTAGGTTGGGGTGTGATAATTTTGATGACATTACAATCGAAGAGATGACATTAGAGGTTAACCTTTTCGTTAAAGGAGCAAATATCCATTTTTCATCTCGAAAGATTACAATTTCGACAAAATGAACGCTAAAGAATGTAAATGACAAAATGAACAAAATGGACAAAATGAACCAAACATTTAGTTATTTTACTTATTCAAGTTTGATTCATTTTGTCAAAATCATATCTTTTGAAGTGCAAAATGACTTTTACTCTGGTTAAAGAATACAAAACTAATTTGAAGCACAGTTGTACCTATAATACCAAAACGATACTTGAAAGATTATGCAGCCTGACAAAATAGATCCCAGAAGAAAGAAAGTCTCCTGTCTTGTTTGAAAGAGTATGAATGTTTGACAAAATGGTCATGGTTGGATATTATGCTTCTTCACAACCGCCGTGATTTTATTCATGGTTAGACCATTTTGTCAAACATCTATAATCTTTCTGATGCCACGGGTACCGAATTAGTGTTCGCCACCATTTTTAAACTATCCAAATTGACTTAATGCTGCTATGTTTTGGTTGATTAGTATTATAATTCTCAATATCTCATTAATTTTAGGCGCTAAGGGAGATCCAGAAGTTGACTAGAGTGAAGAAGATGCTTGAAGAGGCTGCAAGACCGTTCTAATTAAACATGGCTTGTTTCATGTCTTATCTTGAAATTACTTTCGATAAGTTGTTTTACTCTGAAATATGTACCAAAGGATTTGTTACTATATATAGCTTCACACTATGAGAGTGGCGGATCATTACATAACAAACCTTTAGTAGTGATTATGCTCTTTTAAACAGTTGCACAAACACGACAAGGAAGCTTGGAAAATTCCAAAATGCTCGAGAAAATTTGGAAATAACAACACCTCCCAAATCGAGTAAACACCCAATGTTTTTATTACGATGGTTATTTGAAACTGGGTTGTTTTTGGACCTGAATATGTGGTCAAGACTTCTTAGGGGGCGTTGTCCGACTTGTATTGGAGTTGAGGTGCCGCCGTCTGAATTCCTCATGAGGAGGTAGGGATGGTACCTATAAAAGACTCCGATATTTAAGTTAGCAAGGGTTTTAAGTAGGTTTTTAGTTTATTGGGATATGAATATATCTGAAGGGTGTTAGTGTATTTATAGTAAAATAGATAATCACTTTTTTTAGTAGTTCCACATTTATTGGTGGGTAATCGTACCTTTTATTTTGGAAGTATGTTACGATCATCTCCCTAAATGAAATAGAGATAGTACGAGAGATTTGGAAGAGGTAATTACTTATTTAAATAAGTAAAGTTGGACCTCTTTGTTGTATTCAACTTCTTAAGAGGTTGGATAAGTGGAAGATGTCACTTTTGATAGGCCTTTATCATTAATGGGCTTGGCTTTGTTCTAGGCTAGGGAATGAACAGTTTTTAACTACAAAAATCCTTGTACTTATTGTTCCCTTTGGTTTGTTCTTCTCGAATGTACCTAAATTCGGTAAAATCAGTTCTTAACTTGAATTTGGTTTTAAACATTTATCGAATCTATTTATAAGATCTTAATCTAATACTAAATTTAATAAATTTTTATCATTTTTGGACTACAACTATACCAAATAAAAATTGGGCCATAAGACTTAAGACAATTTTTTTTCTATGCTCATAATTAAGAGCTAATAATTTAATTTATGTTGAGCAATACTTCTAATTAGAAGTTCAATATTTTTACTCTAATAGTTTAACACTATGATTTTAGTCAATACTTTTAATATTACTAGCTAATTAGTTATTAAAAATAATAAATTATGCTAAAGTTATAATATTACTCTTGTGATTTATGTCATTAAGGTCCAAATTTAGTACAACAAAGGAAAACAAGCAATTTCAAAGAAAATCTATTATATATCTATTATCTATTATACATAATTAATTTTACAATCAAAATATGTTATATGTCATTTGTTTATTGTAAATGAAATCAAATCTTTTTTCTCTAAAATTAAAGAATTTTCTCCTCCTCTCTCTTTTTTATCTCCCTTATTTTTTTACCCACTCTATTTCCCTTACATATCATTATTGTAAGAACCGGAGTTTTCACGTAAAATCGCTTTAATAAAACAATATTTAATTGTCAGGAATAGGTTCGAAAATATAGAAGTGTTCTTTTTAAAATATAAAGGTCAAATTTAAATTCAATGGATTTTTCTGAGTGAAAAAATGTACCTTTTGCAGAAAATTTTGTAAAAATGCATATCGGTGCTTAAACTGGTACTACCGGTTCTAGTCTGTTCGGTATCGCGTATTTTGAAAAATTTAATTTATTATTTTGAAAGGACAAAAATAATTTAGAATTGAAAACTGGGCACTAATCTTAAAGGTTTTAGCCCCAAGTGGGACAAACGGGTTAAAAACGCTAATGGGTTGGATCGGGTCTAAGTCCAACATATATATACTCCATTTAAGTGGCAAAATAGCCATTTTTAACAAAAAGAGAGGGAGAACTCGTGAAGTTGAGAGAGGGAAGAGGGTTTGGCTTAGTTACTATTCACAACTACCTTCTGGTGACCATAACTTGAGTTACGGTGCTCCGATTAAAAATTGACGAGCCGTTTGTAGCCACACGAAACTCTTGCCGAGTCCGTCATTTATAACTAAGGTTTGTAGATAGAAACTCAAAACTCGTGATCCAGTTTCCTGTCTTAACAGTTTTGCATTTTTGGTTTCATCTCTTGAGTAGATTTTGTGATTTTGTTTGTTTAGGGGTGATCTAGCATTGGAATATTATCGGGTTTTGCCCCTAATATCATTGGATAAGGTAAGTCTTTTCAAACTCTTGTCATATGATGTTTTGGTTAGCCATAGTATTAATTCTTGGTATGTTATATGTGTATAGCTTGATAGTTGGTGAGTTTTGAAAGTGGTGTTGATGCTTGAGGCTTGTTGGTCTTGTTAGAATAAAGCTTTGGGTGTTTGTACATATTAGGAATCGTCTAAGGTATGGTTTCGATTTCCTTTATGTAATATGTAATGTTTCGTGAACCTTAGGCTAGTTGACCTTAAGATAGAATTGAATTGAATGTATATGTTAATTGAATGTGAATTGTGATTTAGAGATTGATATAATATTGTATGGAGTGGATATGGTTGAGGAGTGATATTATATGTTGATGGTTGTTGAAGAATGATGTTGATGATCGATGTTGTGGTGGTGTTGTGTGAAATGAATGGAAACTTGTTGAATTGGGATAATGATGATGATGATTATATAATTTAAGGATGAATGATGATAATGATGTATTTATGAGGTTTGTTGATGTTGAGAAATTTGATGATAAATGTTTAGATTTATTATGGTTGATGAGAGTTTGTTGATATTGTTGATGATTGATGATGATTAATGGTAATGTTATTGATGAATAAGAAGGACTATGAATGTTCATGATGATTTTGGATGTTGATGAATAATGATTTTGATGGTGTGGAATGGTGTAATTGAGATATTATTGATGGTTGAGTTGAGGGAGGATTGGTATGAACTTTTGTGTTGTTTTGGTATTGTTTGGGTTGTGAGTAACTAAATTTGAATTGAGAATTTCGGTAAAATTGAGTTTTTAAGGTTTTTGATAAAAACAGATTTTGGGCCAACTTTGGTGGATCATATCTTGAGTTTCAGTTTTTGAAATTGATTAAATTTTGTATCAAATTAAAGATAATTCAAAGAGATTTAAAACGGTATAGATTTCATGGAAATCGAAATTTTGTAGAAAAATATATTTTACAGAACAAAGCGGATGTTTCAAGTTGTGCGTACGCACAATATCATGCGTATGCACAGGTCGAAAAAGCCTTCTGGTGCGTGTGTACGCACAGGCCCTGTTTTTCATCTAAAAATCTATTTTTAACTTTTTCACCTTCCTAACAAGTTTGTAAACTTTAGTGACACTTGTTTAAGACCTCTTAGCTAGTATTTAGACTTTGAATCAAGAAAAAACACAATAGTGAATTGAAAAGGGTAATTGTTACGAGTTTAGAGCCAGTGACTTAAGTTTTGGAAAGTTGTGGATGAAAATTAGTGAATGGTGAGCTATAAAGTATTTCTTTAAGGAGTTTTTGAGAAGATGAGAATGATTATGATTAATTGAGAAATGATGATATATTATTTTGTGTTCCGAGCAAGGACGGTAGTGTGATCCCGCTTGCATATTATCTTGTGTTTGGCAAGAACGGTGGTTTAATCCTGCTTACAGTTTGAGTTGTGAATGTAACCGAGTAAGGATGGTGGTCTAATTCCGCTTACTGTGGAGGCAAGGACGGTGGTTTAATCCCGCTTGCGTGTTCCGGACAAGGATGATGGTTTAATCCCGCTTATCTAAGTCGGGTCTGCCAACATAACCGACGCGTGAGCTCATGGCCAGTAGGACAGGCATTCATCATATGTATCTTCTATGTGTTTGTTTGCTTTTCTTATCTTCAGTATGCCTAAATGAATCATATGCCTACTTGCTAATTATTTACTTGCTGTATATGTATAATACTTGTGCTTTACTTGTTTGTATTATCTGTGTCTTCTGCTGGGATTAAGGATGTTTGGTAGGCGGTGGCAATGGGATCGTATGGAGGATATGTTGGTGAAAGCTGTGGGACAATGGTGACTAGTTTTAGTTAGAAATCCCTTAAGGTTAGATAACCTTGTTTATTGTTTATAGTTTAAGTTATTTACTTTGATAAGCTTGAATATCCGTATCGATGTGAAGTTCTAGGATTGCCTTCGACATCCCGAAACCTTATACCTTACATATTTGGCACTATTACCATACTGAGAACCTCCGATTCTCATACCATATGTTGTTGTTGTTTTTCAGTCGTGACCCACCTCGATGAGTTGCGAGATGGTGACGGAGCGGAGGATCTTTTATCACCTTTTGTAGTTTGATTATTTCGATGTAGTTACTCTCTCATCCTTTTCATTTATTTAACTTTGTTATTTTAGAGGCTTTATTTTTGAAAACTTTGAGAGATAGGTTATTACTGTTTTAAACTTTAAAACTCTGTTATATTCAGTTTGACTAGCTGGCCTAAACTCTGCAGACTGCGACTAGTCCTCTTTTTGTATATCATATTTATATATATCTCGTTTATTTTAATTATTACCTAGTATATCCTGGAGCTATCTACAAAGTTTTATATGTATTATGTCTTGTTCTGTCCGTACCTACGTGTTTAATTATCGTGTGTGAACGCTTCGCCTTTTGTAGTTCCACTTTATGCGACTTTGAGTTTTATTCCTTCATTGGACTTCTAGTTATATAAATTCTTGAATATATACTATATTATGATCTTCAGATCTGTTGTGACGCTTCGTTTTCCTTCACTTTACGGCTAGAGGTAAGGCTTAGGGTAATGGGGGTGTTACAATTATCAATGACTAATTATAAATTTGACAATCAAAATGTACATGACATTCTCTAATTATAATTAAAATTAAAATTAAATAAAATTAAAATTAAAATATAACTATATCATATTACTAATTTAACAACCGAAATGTGTCATATGACACTCTTATTAAAATTGAAATGAAATATTTCTTTCTAAAATTAATAAATTCTCTTCCTCCTTCCTCTTATCTACCTCTCTCCCCTTTTCTATTTCTCTCTACCATTTCTATTATATATATATATATATAAGTTATCATTTATATTACTAATTTAACAAACCAAATGTATCACAATATATTTTTTCATTACAATTAAAATAAAATCTTTCTCTTCAAAATTAACAAACACATTTTCTCCTTCTTCTTTATCTTTCTTTCTCTTTTCTCTCTATTTTTCTGTTCTATAAAAAGTAAAATTAATAAAATAATATAATTCAAATAAATTTACAAAATTACAAAGAATACATTAAATTTATAATTAAAAATAATTCTGTAATATTGTTCACATAAAAAATATTATTATATGCATACTTTTTTTTTCATTTAGTTTTAAATTTTCATTACTTATCTTTTTAATTTATATTTTTACTTTTCTGTCTTCAAATATTTAATATATATAATTTGGAGAAAATACTAATGTGATTAATAATTAGAATCAATATTCAATTGTTTCGAAAAAATGATTTTGAGTTAATTTTATAAGTATCAATATAAATTTTTTTATACTAATTTAGAGTTAATTTTATAAATTTTTTGAATAAGAAGTATGAAAATTAATTATTTTTATTTGTGTGACAGACTTAACACTTAATCAAATGTAAAAATATACTCATTAAATTCTTTCATGTTTTAGATAATGAAAATTAAAATTAATTATTAGAAAAAATTAAACTTTTTTTCATATGAAAATAATAAATAAAAAGTTTATTATTTAATTTTTTATCTACGGAGACCCTAATCTTTTTAGCCGACGAAAATTTTTATTCCCTACAACTTTTTTATAAAAGTAGTTTGATTTTAAAAATCTTTTGTGCCACAATTTCTAATATCAGACAAAATCGACGTAATTTTAAAAGATTTACATTTCTAATGTTATTATGGACTAAAACACTAGTAGCCTATAAAGATGTAGCAAATTTTTTTAGTATACATATTACCCGTTATGTCCAAGATCCAAAAAGGATAAAAAAAAATAAATCAAGAACCTTAAATTGTGTTTAATGATCTTGGATCATAAAATCTAATGAATGTTAATTAGTTCATTCTTAGTAATAAGGTTTCATCTCCTCTTGTAGTTTTTGTAAGGTTGAACCATTCTCTACTATCTCTCTGTTTTATGCAATGCGAAATTTCTCATCTTATTATTAAATCAATTAATGATAAAAATTGAGAGTCTGACTCTTTTTGCATAGGAGGGCCAAGATTGTCTCACCTTTCTTTTGTAGATAATCTTTTACTCTTCACCATAGTTTCCACTAGCCAGACAATGATGATTAGAGATAATCTTCAAAGTTATTGCATTAGCTCGAACGCAATCAAGAATTTTTTTTTTTTTTCACCAAAAATGTTCAAAGAGCCAAGCACCTTGAAATTTGTGACATTGGGCATGCAAGAGAAAGGCAACCTTTGCAAATATTTTTTTCACCAAAAATGTTCAAAGAGCCAAGCACCTGGAAATTTGTGACATTGGGCATGCAAGAGAAAGGCAACCTTGGCAAATATCTTGCGGTGTCCCTTTTCCATGAAAGGGTTTATAAACTATATTTTCAATTTATAATTGAGAGTTTGAATCAGAGGCTAAATGGCTGGAAGGATGGAACTTAATATTTCTAAAATCGTATCACTCTAATGCAAGAAGTGGAACATAGAGGATTTGGCCATATTATCCATAGAACAATTTGTGAAATCAACTTTGTAAAAGGTATGAGAAAATTATCATCCGAGGAACTTTTTTGGAGGTAAATTTCTTGATGGAAGTACTGCCAATGAGTTTGTGATTTTAGGTAATTCCATTCTTTCAGGTGAGGAGCTCCCTTTCTTTGACAATCTCATGAAGGATGAAGATAAAAAAGAATATGTGATTTTTTTTCCCATGGGTGGGTTGTAGGGCTCTGACCTAACCTTGCTTTTCGAAAAATTTTTCTTCTAACAATCACAAAGGAAGAAATTCAATGTATGAATGCAATATCACGATGGCTTTTTCAAAAGTTATAATAGGGTCAAGACAAAGGTAAGAGTTTCATTTGGATAAATAGACTATAACTTGAATCTTTAATAAAGTTAAACTTCTAACTAAGCATATGTTAAAAATCCTTATTTCAATCCATGTCTATTCCCCTAATCATGCCAAATTAAGATTCTTAAGAGAATTGGTAAAGTGATAAAATAAGTAATTAATCACTTTTAAATTAAAATAATAGAGTTTATATATGATATAGGTTATTAATTAAATAGTAATTAATCACTTACTTTATCATTTTATCAATTTTCTCATTTTAAATGATCTAAATTCAGTCATACCACTACTACGTCAATGAGTTATAGTTCAAATGGCATAATCTTTTTATACTCATCTAAAAAGTTAAGCATCCGAAAATAAAAGAAACTCAAAATGATAAAAAAAAATTAAGTAATAAAAAAATCAAACAATTAAATTAAAGGTCTACCCACCATGAACACAATATAGAAATACCATAACCTCGAACAGAACTCCAAAGAAGGAGAAATCAGTGTCCAAAGTCAAGGCTAGAGAGAGAAAGAGGGAGGAGGAGTTTTAAAAAATGATGCAGGCTAGGAGAGGAGAGGGCACAACACTTCAATTTTGTGTTTTGAGTCATCGGTAAATATATTTATCGTTTACCCACGAGATCAAAATGCAACATTTTATTAATCTATACTTACCGATAACCTGTATTTAAAATTTTATAAAAATATAAAATAAATTGAATACTTTACTAACAATCAGGACATTGACAACTTATTTTTGTAATTAAAATATAAAATTCATTAATAAATTGTTATCGAAAGCTTTACCATAAGTAAAATTAATGACAATGAAACCCTTGTGTGTTCGTCAACGGTGCTATTGGTGCCACTAGCCGCCAAAGTTTATCAATAATTTTGAAGTTATAAAAGTATAAAAGAATGGGGTTTGAATCGTGCTTGATTTTATTTATCTGAAATGAGCATTTAAAAACTTTTTAAGTCTATTAGCATGTTCAAATAGCAACCTTTAAGTTCTTTTAAACATAATGCTAAGATTTTAAACTTTTGAAAGAACCTTTTAAAATTGTCTTGACAGACTTCAGATAACTTTTGTAGAATGGTTTCTCATGCATCTTGGTCTGAATCAAATTGTTTCTGGACTAATAGAAAGTAAAACAGTAATAAATATAAGAGATAAGGTTGAGAAGAGGTACACAAACAATATATATTAGTTCGATCCAAAATGCATACATTCAGTCCTCAAATAATTTGAGAGTTCTACTAATAGAATTAGTGCACAAATATATTATTTGTACAAAACATTCACAAGTTATAACTTTGATTCCAATTGAATTGCAGTGCAATCTAAAGACATTGATATTCTACTGTTCTTTTGAGCAAGATTCAATTGAATATATATCGTACTAACCAAGAACCTTATATATTCTATTGACCTTTTTAGTCAGGATTTGAATTGAAAATATCACTAATTTAAAAATGTTAAATATTATTTTTCTTAGTTTTGTTAAGATTGTGAAATAATTTAGATTGACTCTTAACCAATTTAAGAACCTTAAATATTCTTGACTCATACCTTCTTAGGCTATGAAGTGATTCGGTTGGACACTTCATTAACCAAAAATATTAGAACTTCTTTTGACCTACTGAGGCAAGATTTAGATCAAATTACATCTTGAATTGAGAATCTTAAATATTCTTTCCATAAATCTTCTTAAGACTAGATACCACTAATAGAGCAATAAAAATCTGTAGCATTCAAGAACTCATAAAATGAAAAACAAGAATGACATTTTCAATTTTTACCACATAGTTGACAAAATTTTTCTTGGTTCTCTGAGATTATTCAGAGTATGATAAAAATAAACATAGATTAGTATTAGATATGAAATTATGATGTACCTAAATTAAAATGTGAATCTAAAAAATAAAATTTCTTATAGGATAGAAGAAAAAAAAGAAGATAAAATACAGAAATTTTAAAAATATGAAAGTATAACTCTTGATTTGTTCTATCAGAATTCTCTCTTTCTTTAAGAATTTGGATCTCATGTATAGACAAATTAAAAATTTCTTGAAAATACTTTTTGGTCTCTGTCTCCACATTCTTTAAACAATGTTAAATGTCAAATCACTTTTAACTTGTACAAATGTTAATGATACATAAATAAAATTATTAAATTATATTTAAATGTATTAAAATGCATTTTAAGATATCATATAGAGCTAACAAGTCTGACCGTTGGTAACGAGAAACAATGTAGTAGTGTTGGACAACTAGCAATAGCATTCAAAGATTTATTGTCCACCATGTTCGTTGGTCTCCTCCCACTTTAGCTGTGTCAAAATAACACGGATGGATTTATTGTTAATGGTGTGCGGTAGAGCTTCTTGTTAATGTTGGAATTGTTTGTGTCGAGTTAGAGTCTAAAGTTGCGATGAACTGAGTCTTTGCTTTCAGGATTCCCAAGAATTGCATGCAATACTACTTCTTTTACGAATGCCATTAGAGATTTTATTTGATAATATTCCAGAAGTTTTTCTCAACTATACTACAGAAAAACAAGTTTCTGTGCAAGTTTTCTTACTAAAATTGGTCAAAAATTTAGTTTTTTTTTTAAATTACCTTTTAGAAAAATAAATTATTTTTATTAAACTTTAACGTATTTAAATGTATTTTTCAAAAAAGTTACTTTTATTAAAAAAATAAATTAATTATTTTTTCTAAAAATTGACAATACCTGTCTTTAAAAAAAAAAACAGTTTTTAATTATTTTTTACAAAAAAATCTTTAACTGTAATCAATAATTACAATTTATATTGTTAATCTTAATTTGTCTCTCAAAATTTTCGTTCTTCCTCCAAATCCTAATTTTCCTCCAAATTCTACTTTCATTCCACATTTATATTTACATATTCTCTCAATTTTTTTTTTATATTCGTCATCATTTCAATCTAGAACAAAAATACTTTCTAAGACTATCCTCTACTAGTAACACATCTTCTTGGTATATGTTTTTCCCTTTTAGATTTTATTGCATAGCTTTACTTTCTTATTATTTGTGGTTCATTATGAGCTTTACTTTAATTCTAAAATGTTTCTTTCTTTATTTTTTTTAAATTAGAATAAAATATTTGTTTTTAGTTATGCATAATTGCAATAAGAATATCATGTTTTTGTAAAACAATCCTGCTACGTTATCAACAGCATTTCTGCCAACTTCTACCAACTCTTATTTATAATTGTGTTTAATAAAAGTGTCTAAATATAACTGTGTTTAATAGAAATGTCTTTATAAATATATTTTCTAGATGTGTCTCTTTATATATATATTTAAAATATAATAATTAATTATTGTTGGTAATAAATTGACAGATAATATGCTGATATCCTGTACTTTTTCTTTGTAAAATCATGAATATAACTTAGGAGTTTTTTAAAAATTGAAATAATGCAAGCTTTATTTTTGACATATCTTTTTATATAATTCAATTAAAAAATATTTTTTATTCAAATAAAGCTAAAACTACATTTAATATTTGAAAATTCTTCTTTAAAATTTATCGAATATGAAATACTTTTTTTTTGTTAAAAAATCATTTTACAAAATAAAAAATAAATATTTTTTCAAAAATTCATTCAAACTTACCTTTGTTTTTGGCGGGAAGGGTTTTGTTGTGTTATTTCTATGTAATTCTTTTTCTTTGTTTTTTTTATCCTATTGTTTATTAAAAGAAAGGTTGTTACATACACAAGCATCATTTAATCTTTTAATTACATGTTAATATTTTAATATTTCAATCGCTGTGCTTCTGTCGTTTCTATAGCTATGTAATATGCACAATACAACGACAAAAGCCATCATTCAATTTGTGTAACACGCACATTCTTTTACGCTCTTTTGACACTTTGCTTCTCTTTTGACACTTGTTTCAGGCTGTAAGGTGACACAAGGGAATACTTGACTTTATAAGTGTAAAGAGGCTACATTACATTAACTAAATTAAAATAACTTCTATTTCACATGTAACTAACATTTCTCTAGAAAATGTGAAGTAATTGCCGGTTGTGACAACGACAACTACTCTTCATTAACAGAATAATTATTTTGCAGGTCTATATAATTTTACTGAATTTTTAATTAGATTTTTATATATTTTTTTTAATTGAATCTTTATACATTAATTTTTTTTTAATTAAATCTCTGCCGTGAGTATAACGTTTAAGATAACAGAATATTCTTGGTATAAAATGAATATTCTTGTCATTTAGTTGGAGTGGCTAGCTTAACAAATATATATTTTTCCAAAATACCAAAAGCGCCCCTTACATTTCATCCCAAAGAAAAAAAAAACCCTAAATCTATGGAGATCGCGTCCCTCGTCTCGTGCGTCTCCTGTGTCGGTCCGTCGTCGGTGTCCGTCTCTGGCGTCATCTGCAACAGACGCTTGGTGATCTGCTGTCCGTCGCCTCCTTCCCTCTATGCTGGTCTAGTCTGCTTTGTTCTATTCGGAGGTCTTCTCCGCCGTTTGTCCGTCCAAGCCGTCGTCGTCCCTCACGGTGAAGCCCCTCTCCTGATGTCGTCGCGCCGCACAGTGCCGAGCCTTGTAGCGCCTGGCCTCTCGTCCCCGTGTTATGTCTCTGCTCCATCTCCCTGTACTTGAACTTTTTTCAAACAGGTGATAAAAAAAGCCTCTTTTTTCAATTTTAAAACTTGATGTTTATGCTAATTTTATTTTTTTTTAAAAAAATATGGCATTGGTTGATTATCTATTTGTTGAATTGAATTCTGGATTGTTTTGATATAATGGTTTATTTAGGATTTACAATATGGATATTTACGTACAGAAATTTTGTTAATTAGTGAATTGACCTATAAATTAGTTTTGCTGATGATGAATTTTGTTTATTCTTGATTGTTGGTTGATGTTGTTGTGATGATGCTGCTTTAAATGGATTCTGTTTCTGTTTTTATTAATATAGTGATGGGGATTCGAAATTTACCATAGACATACATCATAGTGGCAAGTTTCATGATATAGGGAATGAGCTAGAATATTTGAGGGGAAGGGTGTTGGAAGATATGCATTTTGAGCTCGATGAATGGAGTTTGCAAGAAATAGTTAGTGAGTTGCAGAAGTTAGGGTACAAAAGGTATGCTAAGATATGGTACTATACATCAGGCTGTCAATTAAGCTCAAGTCTTAGAGAGTTGATGAGTAATGGAGATGCCATGAGAATGGGTAGGTTATTAGTGTCACAGACTGTCAAGCATTGCTCGGTGTATGTTGTTGATGGCTGCAGGAAAGATAATGGCGTTGAGATATGTTCGAATGATAAGGATTATGTGCCAACTGAAGCTGAGTACAGTGGTAGTGGTTTCGTAGAAGTAGAAGTTGAAGGTGAATCAGAGGCATCTAGTGAAGAGGATAGATTTGATGATAGTGCTGATGATGGAGATCACGAAGATCATTTTGGATTTGATGTTGAAGATGAAAATGATGGTGGATTTGCAAATGCTTTTGGGGGGTTTGATGGCCCGTTAAATGAACATGACAATGCTCAAGCTATTGGAGTTGATGCTGCTGTGAATGATGTCACTGTTAGGGATGATATTGAAGTTGGAGAAATTTTTGAGGATTATGAAACTGAAGATATTGATAGCTATGAGGGAGATTCGGATGATATGATTAAGAAGAGAAGATATCCTAAATATAATGAGGCTGAGATGAGTAGGGAATATGAGTTTAAGGTGGGGTTGGAGTTCAAGTCACTTGGTCAGTTTAAGGATGCTATTAGAGAGCATGCTTTGTTGAATGGAAAGGACATTAGGTATATCAAGAATGATAAGGTTAGATGTAGAGTGGGCTGTTGAGGAAAGAAAGGAAAGTGTAGGTGGATGGCATTTGCATCCAAAGTTGGTGGTTCTGATTGCTTTCGGCTGAAAACCCTTAATGAAAAGTACACTTGTGGACGAAAATACAGTAGTAGGCTTGCATCAAGTAGTTGGGTGTCTCGAAGATTGTTATCAATATTAGTAGGGGAGAGAAGATGAAGATTGCAACAGTAATTCAGACCATTCAGAATAAATACATGGCTAATATTTCAATCATAAAGGCTTATTGGCCGAGGAGAAAAGCAAGAGAAGAAATACATAGCAAGCTGAGAGATTATTGTGTAGAGATTATGAGGACAAATCCCGGGTATATTAGTCAGATTTTGATTGACAGGCCTTCAATTACACACCTACCAAGGTTTATGAGGATGTACATGTGCCTAGATTCTATTAAGCAAGGGGTTCTTAGCTGGTTGCAGGCCTATCATAGGAGTAAATGGCTGCCACTTGAAGGGTGATCATGGTCAACAACTTTTGGTGGCTGTTGAAAGAGATCCGAACGATAATTATTTTCCAATTGCTGTTGTTGCTGTAGAGATTGAGACCAGAAACAGTTGGAGTTGGTTTATTAACCTGTTATTGGATGATATTAGACATGTCAATAGAAAAAAGTGGGTATTCATATCCGACCAACAAAAGGTTAGCACTTGCTATTTAAATCTTTATTAACCTGCTATATGTTTATTAAATTTGTTATTAAATTAAGACTTCATATAATTATTTAGGTGGACAATATAATTTGTTATTATGTTTTTTCATTCTAGTTTAAATTCTTAATAATAACACATTCTATCTTGCTATTTTGGTTATGATCTTCACAATAATTTGTGTAAATTGTTATTAAAATATATTCTTCCTCAGCTTGCCTTTCTCACCACAAACAATTTTCTTTCACTCAATATGGACATATCAGTTACATAGTTATTTTAATATTGTATAGTACCGATTTTAATCTTTCACCAACTAGCTTAACTCTGCTATATTATCTATTACAGGATTTGATGCAAGTTTTTCAAGAGATAATACCGGCTTTGAAGCATAGACTATGCTTGAGACATCTGTATGTCAATTGCAAGAAAGCATGTGGTGGTGTGACTGTTTTGAGGAACCTAATTCTATCAATAGCTAAAGCTATATATGTAGAGAAATGGAAGAGGAGGATGACTCAGCTGATGCACATCAACCAATAATACTATGAAAAGTTAGCATCATTGGATCCAAAGCTCTGGTGCAAGAGCCACTTCACGTTTCTTGTTAAGAGCGACATGTTGATGAATAACATTTCTGAAACTTTCAATGGTAGGATCTTGGAGGACAAGCCTATACTTAATATGTTCGAGTGGATTCGATGTTATTGGATATCTCGATTTACTGAAAAAAAAAAGAAAAAGGTCGAAAAATATAAGGATACAATCATGCTTAAACCAAAGAGGCTTGATGTCATTGCTACGCGAGCTATGGAGTGGCAAGCAAGATGGGCTGGAGGACTAACATACGAAGTTTCTCATAAGAACCGGATGACTGTAGAGAGGTTTGTGGTTGACTTGTTGGCTGGAACGTATAGTTGCAGATTTTGGGGTTTATGTGAAATGCCCTGCCTGCATGCTTGTTGTGCCACATTCGAGAAAGGGGACAATCCTGAAAATTATTGCAGCAACTTCTATAGCCCAGTAGCCTATGTTGCAATTTATGGTAAGTTAGTTTCTCTAATCAACGGAGAGAATATGTGGCCGAAAGTTGAATGTGATACCATCATACCTCCCATCTTTAGAGTGAAACCAGAAAGACCACGGATGGTGAGTGTTCCGAGGGTTACCTGAAACGTGTAGCTCGGTCGTCTGGCAAGACCCGAGGTGAGGGTGCTGTGACCCGAGCTTGATGTGCCGAGCGGCTGGTGGTTGTACCTGCAATGACACTCCGATGCTTAAGTTAGCATGGGTCCAAGCAGATATCGAGTGGAATTAGAGTATGAGTTATACCTGGGTGCTCCAGTGTATTTATAGTAGTTGGCTGTGATCTTCCCTGGATAAGATATTCTTATCTTATCTTATCTTTTGGGAGTTTTATCCCTATCTTTGCGGAACCGCCTTTCCTAGGCCTTTTCGGCCTTTAGGTTTTGGGCTTCGTTCCTTTTGATGGGCCTTCTTA
Organism: Arachis hypogaea; assembly: GCF_003086295.3. Taxonomy (NCBI): domain Eukaryota; kingdom Viridiplantae; phylum Streptophyta; class Magnoliopsida; order Fabales; family Fabaceae; genus Arachis; species Arachis hypogaea. The sequence continues at coordinate 53,295,099 of NC_092037.1, forward strand.
GCTTATTTGTCCGAGGTCCGACCTCAGGCGTGGGCCTTGGGACGAGGTCGGACCTTCTATGAACTTCCCGAGTTTGGGGAGCTCGGTCTCTGTATGAACAGTGCCCCTGCTCGAGTTCGTCCTTTTTTTGAGAGGTCGAGCTCGGGCATAGTAGTTTTTTCAAATTTTGAAAATGGCCGTTTCAGCATTTATTGCTTGTTACCGTTTCTCCTCGATTTCCGTTCGGGCTCTGTGAAGGCATTATTTATTTGCCCCTTTCCTCATTTTCTTCGTTTATTCTGTTCCCTTTCCATTTTTCTGAGTTTTCGCCATCTCTCCTTCGAGCGCCGCTCCTTCTTTGTTCTTCTTCTCCGATTCTTTCTGTGCGTTTTTCCGGGGTTTCCTCCTCGCCGCCGTTTCCGTTTTCCTTGCATCGGAGCTCGTCGTCTTCTTCCTTTCTTCCAGGTTTGTTCTTGTCTTCATTTTCTTTGCGCATATATGCTTCTGTTTTCTTTTTCTTCTATGCCTGGGTTGCCCCGAAAAGAGGCGCCGCCATCGCTTTGGTTGCTTGTATGTGGGGGGGGCTCTTTTCTTTTGGTACTTTGTTTTCGGGTTGCTGCATTTTCTTTCTAAAAGAACTTTGTTTTCTCGTTTTGCTGAATGGGTTTTTGCTGTCTGCCTTTACGTGATTTTTGCCTTGCTGTTGTATTCTTCTTTGTAGGCAAGATTTTTATGTCTCGAAAGGTTCTTCAAGCAATGTCGACCAAGATTCCGAGTGGTCTTGGTTGGGTAGATCCTGTTCCTTTAAGAGTCCCTTCCGTGGTAGATTCTGAGTATTTAGCTAGGTTTCGTAGGCAATGTAGCATATGTGAGGATAGGGAGTCTGAGAGGGATTATGAGTTAGTAGCCCCGGATTCCGAGGAGAGAGTTTGCTTCCCGCCTTTAGACAGTTCCGAGAAGCTCTTCTTTTACGCCTATGATTGTTTTTTCTCTAAGCTGGGTGTCCGACTTCCTTTTACCGACCTGGAGTCCGAGGTGTTGTGGTCCTGTAACCTTGCCCCTACGCAGCTCCATCCAAATTCCTGGGCATTTTTAAAGCTGTTCCAACTTTTGTGCCAGTTTTTGGGTGTCCCTCCCTCTATTTCTCTTTTTTCCTATTTGTTTGTGTTGACGAAGCCGGGTTCGGGTGGGGGGAAGGTGTCTTGGGTCTCTTTTAGGGCAAACCAGGGGAGGAAGTTCTGTACCCTGTATGATGAGTCTTTTCACGATTTTAAGAACTATTATTTCAAGGTCCGGGCTACTGGGGACGTCCGACCTTTCTTTCTAGATGAGAGTGGGGAGCCTTCTTTTCCTCTTTGTTGGCAGGAGAATGTAGTGTCTGTTAAGTATACGTTTGAGAGTCTAGATGAGGTGGAGCAGGCTTTTGTGGGTGTGGTAAGCAGTTTATGGGGTCGGGCACCTCACTTGGACACGAAGAAAATGTTGGGAGATCCAAGCCTTCTCCGTTCCGAGTTAGGTAGTTCCCGACCTCTTTGAGATTCCGACCTTTCCTTTGTGTTTTGCTTTATTTTTGGTGGAATTTCTGTTGTGGTAATCCCTTTTATTTCTTGCAGAGATGTCTTCTCAGGCGGATTCCATGAAATTTCTTCGTCGGACGAAGAAGTCGGTGGCTGCTCGAAATCTCGAGGCCGGGGATGCTTCTGTCCGATCCTCTCCGCAGAAGACTACCGTGGGTGTTCAGACTCGGTCGAAGACTATTCCGACTCCTCAGTTCCGAGCTGTAAGCCAGGATCCTCCGACCTCTGCTACTTCTTCTCCTCCTCCGTTCTCGGGTCCTCCTCCTAAGAAGCAGAAGACCTCTCAGGAGCTTGCCAGTTTCAATGATAAGGATTTTGATGCTCTAGGTTGGATTGAGCAGCATATCCTTCCTCAGACCTTTATTTCTACTGATGATGCGTCTATGGAGCATCATTTTCAGTATATGGCGCGGAGCTGTGTCCGGATGGCCAGTCTTCATGCCGCTATTGCCCGGGAGTTCAAGAAGTCCCCTATTGGTGCGACCAGCTCCCGACTTGAGAAGGCTCAGTCCGAGCTTGATAAGATTAGTCAACTGAAGGCCGCCAGGATTACTGAGCTGGAGGCCTCTTTGGAGAAAGAGAAAGCTAGGGCTACTGCGGCTGTGGCGTCAGCGAAGACGTCTGAGGAGATGGCGAAGGCGGCTACAGAGAATTATACTCGGCTATATGCCGAGCTTGTGGAGACAAAGGAGGAGCTGCAATCTGCGCAGGACAAATTTTATGAGCTGGAAGGTCACGTGGCCAAGGGCATGGATGCCATGTTTGAAAATCTGAAGGCTCAGGTCCGGGTTCTTGCTCCCGACCTAGATCTGAGCTTGTTCAGTACGGATAACGTCGTTGTGGAGGGAAAGATTGTTCCTGCTCCAAACGAGGATGAGGTTCCGGCGTCCGACCTCGAAGTTCCTGTTGAGAACCCGACTTCCTCTTTGGCCGGGGATGGATCTGGCGTGGGGGTTTCAAACCCGGGTGACGTTGCTGTCGATGCAGTCCCGATTTCTATGTTTGCCCCGCAGCCTTCTGTTGATGTGGAGTCCGGAAAGGACCTTGACCCTCTGTAATTTTTGGTGTTTTGCCCGACCTGTGGGCTCTTTTGTTTTTGGATGGTTACTGTGAACGCTTTTGGACACCTTTTTGCTTTTTAGCTACTTGTAGTAACTTTTTAGCTTTATTTATGTGGTGTTCGCGTTTTGACTTTTTGTCCCGCTTTTATGCTTTTTAGTTGTTTTTTTGAATAACAACTTTTTTAGCTAGCGTTTTGAGACTTCCTTTGGTTTCGTTCTTGCGCTTGTACTTTTTAGTTGCTTTTGTAAAGCAACTTTTAGCCAGCGTTTTGACCTTTTGTTTCCGCTTTTGTGCTTTTTAGTTGTTTTCGGGTAACAACTTTTTAGCCAGCGTTTTCCTTCGATTTCGTTCTTTCGCTTTTGTGCTTTTTAGTTGTTTTCGGGTAACAACTTTTTAGCCAGCGTTTTGACCTTTTGTTTCCGCTTTTGTGCTTTTTAGTTGTTTTTGGGTAACAACTTTTTAGCCAGCGTTTTCCTTCGATTTCGTTCTTTCGCTTTGTACTTTTTAGTTGCTTTTGTAAAGCAACTTTTTAGTAAGCGTTTTTCGAAATCTTGGTTCTTGCCGTTTTAAGGCTTCTTTCTTGGGTCCGAGCTTCTTCTCGGGCGTCGGGTGCTCGAGTACCTCCTTTTTGTTAGGTCCGACTTTGTCGTTGGTCGGTTCTTTTGAGTTATTTCTGTAATCTCTTTGGCTTTTCGAGCCATTTCAAAGTTACTTTATAACTTTCCCTTTGTTGGGTCCGATTTCGTCGTTTGGTCGGCCTTTTTAAGTTATTTTTGTAACCTCTTTTTTATTTGGCCTTTTGAGCCATTTCAGAGTTACTTTATAACTTCTCACATTAATTTGAACCTCGTCGCTTTATCTTTGCCGACCTTGTATGGTCTCTTGGCAAATGATTTTTTGCGTTTTGCCGAGCATAAATTAATGCGCCTTGGTGGGGTACTTTCTAGGATTTGCTTCATCATGAGGAAGAGAAAATAGAGGAATTTGATTAGTATTAAAAAAGAAAGAATATTTACAAAGTGTTTACCCTTTAGGTCGGGTATCCTACTTAACCGGGTGTCTCATTAAAAAACCCTTGTAGGGAAAAAGAGTACACCTCGGGTTAAGTTTTTCTAGCTGTAGTACCGTCTTAGATTACAGGCGTGCCAGGCCCTGGGCAGTTCATTGCCTTCTAGGTCGGATATTTTGTAGTAGCCTGTCCCTAAGACTTCTGTTACCTTGTAGGGCCCTTTCCAATTTGCGGCTAGCTTTCCTTCTCCCGACTTTTGTGTTCCGATGTCATTTCGGATTAGAATCAGGTCGTAAATGGAGAAACTTCGCTTTATTACCTTTTGATTGTATCTGAGGGCCGTTCGCCGTTTTAAGGCTTCCTCGCGGATTCGGGCTCTTTCTCGGACCTCGGGGAGGAGGTCGAGTTCTTCCCTTTGTGCCTGAGGGTTGCCTCCTTCGTTGTAGAAGATGACTCTGGGCGACCCTTCATCTATTTCGATAGGAATCATTGCCTCCATCCCGTAAGCTAGTCGGAATGGGGATTCTCCCGTTGTGGAGTGCGGGGTTGTCCGATATGCCCATAGTACCTGGGGGAGTTCTTCGGCCCATGCCCCTTGGGCCTCTTGGAGTCTTCTTTTTAACCCGGCCAAGATGACTTTATTTGCAGCCTCTGCTTGTCCATTGGCTTGTGGGTGCTCGACCGATGTGAATTGCTGTTTGATTTTTAGTTCGGCCACCAAGTTCTGAAAACTTGTGTCCGTGAACTGTGTTCCATTGTCTGTTGTGATGGAGTAGGGGACTCCGAACCTCATGACAATGTTTTTGTATAGGAATTTACGGCTTTTCTGAGCCGTAATAGTGGCTAAGGGTTCAGCTTCGATCCACTTTGTGAAGTAGTCGACCCCTATAATGAGGTATTTGACTTGCCCCGGCCCTTGTGGAAACGGGCCGAGTAGGTCGAGTCCCCATTTTGCGAAGGGCCATGGCGCAGTGATGCTGATAAGGTCTTCGGGCGGTGCCTTGTGAAAATTGGCGTGTTTTTGGCGGGGGGGGCATATTTTCACAAACTCCGCTGCGTCTCTTTGCAAGGTCGGCCAGTAGAACCCGGCTTTGACTACTTTTTTGGATAGTGCCCGAGCTCCGAGATGGTTCCCACACATGCCTTCGTGGACTTCTTCGAGGACGCTCTTTGTTTCCGAGGTCGGAACGCACCTAAGGAGGGGGTTTGAGAATCCTCTTCTGTATAATACGTCGTGGATTAATGTATAATTCTGGGCGTCCTTTGTAAGCCTTTTAGCTTCTTTTCTTTCGGCGGGGAGAGTTCCCGACTTCAGGTAGTTGAGTATGGGGGTCATCCATCCTTGTTGTTGGTCGGATATATTTAGTATTTCTTCCTCTCTTAACACGGAGGGAGATTGTAAGGTTTCTTGGAGGAGACTTCTGTTGTTGCCTCCGGGCTTGGTGCTAGCAAGTTTTGAGAGGGCGTCAGCCCGGGCATTTTGCTCCCGAGGTATGTGCTGGATTTGTATTTCTGAAAAGTGGCGTAATTGTGCCTGTGTTTGATCCAGGTATTTTTTCATAGTTGGGTCTTTGGCCTGGTAGCTTCCATTTACTTGAGATGTGACGACCTGGGAGTCGCTGAAGATCGTGATTCTCTGGGCTCCGACCTCTTCGGCTAGCTTTAGACCTGCTAGTAGGGCCTCGTATTCGGCTTGGTTGTTCGAGGCCTGGAACTCGAATTTTAGGGATAGTTCTATCCGTGTTCCTTGGTCGCTTTCGAGTATAACCCCGGCTCCGCTTCCTGTTTTGTTTGAGGACCCGTCGACATACAGATTCCACGAGAGTGGGGTTCCAGGGGTCTCAGTATATTCTGCGATGAAGTCGGCTAGGTACTGAGATTTTATGGCAGTCCGGGCTTCATAGTGGAGGTCGAACTCGGACAGTTCCACCGCCCATTGTAGTATTCGTCCTGCCAGGTCTGTTTTTTGCAGGATGTGTCTCATGGGTTGGTTTGTCCGGACTTTGATGGTGTGGGCTTGAAAGTAGGGACGGAGCCTCCGAGCTGTGAATATTAGGGCGTAGGCGAATTTTTCTATTTTCTGATAGTTTAATTCGGCCCCTTGCAGTGCCTTGCTCACAAAGTATACGGGGTGTTGTCCTTGGTCATTTTCCCGTATTAATGCTGAAGCGACTGCCCGATGTCCGACCGAGAGGTATAATACGAGCTCTTCCCCTTTTAAAGGTCGGGTTAGGATTGGTGGCTGCCCGAGGAATTCCTTGAATTCTTGAAAGGCTTTTTCGCACTCCGGGGTCCATGAGAAGGGTTTCCCTTTCTTTAGGAGTGAGTAGAGAGGTAGTGATTTTATCGCTGATCCTGCCAAAAATCTTGATAGGGCGGCCAGCCTTCCATTCAGCTGTTGTACTTCTTTGACACAGGTCGGGCTTTTCATATTGAGTATCGCTTGGCATTTGTCCGGGTTTGCTTCGATGCCCCTTTGAGTCAACATGAAACCTAAGAATTTTCCGGCTTCTGCGGCGAAGGTGCACTTTGTCGGGTTGAGTCTCATGTTGTGTTTTCTGAGGGTGCCGAAGACACTGGTAAGGTCGGTCAGCAAGTTTCCGTCTTCTTGTGTCTTTACCAGCATGTCGTCGACGTACACCTCTAGTTGTAGTCCGATGTGCTCTGAGAACACTTTGTTCATTAGCCTCTGGTAGGTTGCCCCTGCGTTCTTCAGCCCGAAGGGCAGTACTACGTAGCAGTAGTTTGCCCTTGGGGTTATGAACGAGGTCTTTTCTTGGTCGGGTCCGTACATCGGGATTTGATTGTATCCCGAGTATGCGTCCATGAAGGAGAGATATCTATAGCCTGAGGTTGCGTCTACTAAGGCATCGATGTTTGGTAGTGGATATGGGTCCTTGGGGCAGGCTTTGTTGAGATCCGTGTAATCGACGCACATCCTCCATTTTCCGTTGGGCTTTTTTACCAGGACCACGTTTGCGAGCCATAGGGGGTATTTTACTTCTCGAATGAACCCTGCATCTAGTAATGCTTGTACTTGTTCTTCTATTGCTTGCACGCGCTCAGGCCCGAGTTTCCGGCGTCTTTGTTGGACAGGTCTGGACCCCGGGTATACTGATAGCTTATGGCACATCAGGTCGGGGCTTATGCCTGGCATGTCGGAGGCTTTCCAGGCGAAGAGGTCGGAATTCTCCCTTAAGAGGGTTATGAGTTCCTCCTTTAGGCCTGTTTCGAGGTTTGCTCCTATGTTTGTTATTTTTTCAGGTGTGTTCCCGATTTGGATCTTTTCGGTTTCTCCCTCTGGTTGTGGCCGAAGATCTTCTCGGGCTTGAACTCGCCCGAGTTCTATTGTGTTGACCTCTTTCCCTTTTAGGCTCAGACTTTCGTTGTAGCATCGCCGTGCTAGTTTTTGGTCGCCTTTTAGGGTAGCGATTCCCTTTGCGGTAGGGAACTTCATACAGAGGTGTGGGGTCGAGACTATAGCTGCCAACCTGTTTAGGGTTGGTCGTCCAATGAGGGCATTGTATGCTGAAGTGACGTCGACTACAATGTAGTCGATGTTTAATGTTTTGGTTTGTTCGCCTCTTCCAAAGGTAGTATGTAGCGAGATGTATCCTAAAGGATGGATCGGGGTGTCCCCTAGTCCAAATAAGTCGGTGGGATAGGCCTTTAGCTCTTTTTCTTCAAGCCCGAGTTTGTCGAAGGCTGTTTTGAACAGGATATCTGCTGAGCTTCCCTGGTCAACCAGGGTTCGATGTAGGTTGGCGTTTGCTAGGATGATGGTGATTACCATTGGATCGTCGTGCCCGGGTATTACCCCTTGAGCATCTTCTCGGGTAAACGAGATAGTGGGTAATTCGGGCAGGGGGCTGTCTTCTCGGACATGATAGACGTCTTTGAGGTGTCTTTTTCGCGAGGATCTGGATGTTCCTCCGCCTGCAAAACCTCCATTTATCATGTGAACGTGCCTTTCAGGGGTTCGCGGGGTTTGCTCAGCCCGATCTTCGTTATCTCCCCTCCTTCTCTTTTTGGTCTCTTCTCCCTTCTCTGCTATGTATCTGTCGAGTTTTCCTTCTCTGGCTAGCTTTTCTACGACATTTTTTAGGTCATGGCAGTCGTTAGTAGAATGACCGTAGAGTTTGTGGTATTCACAGTATTCGGACCGATCTCTCCCTGCTCTCTTGTGTTTTAGAGGTCGGGGCGGTGGGATTTTTTCGGTGTGGCATACTTCTCTGTAGACGTCTACCAGGGAAACTCGGAGGGGAGTGTAGCTATGATACTTCCGTGGCTTGTCCGAGTTGGATTCTTCTTTCTTCTTCTGTTCCCGATCTCGATCTCGGAACGGGTAGGTTGATTCCTTCCTAGAAGAGTCTCTTAGCTGGGAGGTTTCCTCCATGTTGATATATTTTTCTGCCCGTTCCTGCACCTCGTATAGGGAGGTCGGGTATCGTTTGGATAGGGATTGGCTAAACGGTCCCTCTTTTAGGCCGTTTGCTAGTCCCATGATGGCTGCTTCAGTGGGCAAGTGTTGTATGTCCAGGCAGGCTTTGTTGAATCGCTCCATGTACTCTCGGAGAGTTTCTTGGTTACCTTGTTTGATCCCGAGTAGACTGGGGGCATGTTTTGCCTTGTCCTTTTGAATGGAGAATCTTGTTAGGAATTTTTTGGTTAGGTCTTCGAAGCTGGTGATTGATCTAGGTGGCAGGTTGTCGAACCACTTCATGGCTGATTTGGTGAGAGTGGTGGGGAAGGCTTTGCACCGAATCGCGTCGGAGGCGTCGACTAGGTACATTCTGCTTCTGAAGTTGCTGAGGTGGTGACTTGGGTCGGTGGTGCCGTCGTAGAGATCCATATCGGGTGGTTTAAAGTTTTGCGGTACCTTCTCCTTCATGATCTCTTGCGTGAAGGGATCATGGTTGCCTTCGGGGGTGGGGCCGCGGTCTGACCGATCCTTCAGGTTGGCCTCTATTTTCCGCAGTTTTTCTTCTAATTCTCTGCGCTTGCGAGCTTCCCTTCTCAGATCTTGTTCAGTTTCTTTTTGCTTCTTTATGTCCTCTTCGAGTTGTTTTAGCCGGTTTTGTTGTGCCCGGACTGCTTCTAGAATTTCCGAGCTCTTTTCTTTTTCGGGATTTCGTGGATCTTTGTTTGGGAGTGACGTCTTTGGGCGATTCTGTTTGTTTCCTCCTGGAGTGCGTGGTGATAGAGGGCTGTCCGGTCGTTCTCCGGTGTCAACTTCCTCCTCTTGTTCTGATGCCGCGCGGTCATTGTTGGAGGGGTCGTCCGCCATGGTAGAGGGATGACTTCCAGGTCCCCGGCAACGGCGCCAATGTTCCGAGGGTTACCTGAAACGTGTAGCTCGGTCGTCTGGCAAGACCCGAGGTGAGGGTGCTGTGACCCGAGCTTGATGTGCCGAGCGGCTGGTGGTTGTACCTGCAATGACACTCCGATGCTTAAGTTAGCATGGGTCCAAGCAGATATCGAGTGGAATTAGAGTATGAGTTATACCTGGGTGCTCCAGTGTATTTATAGTAGTTGGCTGTGATCTTCCCTGGATAAGATATTCTTATCTTATCTTATCTTTTGGGAGTTTTATCCCTATCTTTGCGGAACTGCCTTTCCTAGGCCTTTTCGGCCTTTAGGTTTTGGGCTTCGTTCCTTTTGATGGGCCTTCTTAGCTTATTTGTCCGAGGTCCGACCTCAGGCGTGGGCCTTGGGACGAGGTCGGACCTTCTATGAACTTCCCGAGTTTGGGGAGCTCGGTCTCTGTATGAACAGTGAGGATCAGAGAACCTAATGAGACTGTCCTCAGACAAAACTTAGGAGGACGGGTACATCTGTTACATACAGCAACTGCGGACAATATGAACATAACAGAAGGCATTGTCCTAATCCAATAGTGTCAGGTATCAAGCGAATTCGAATATACAAATTGCTGTTTTATTGTTTTCTTTTCTTCATAGTTCTTCATTTTCAGATTTGTTTCAATTACCAGCAAAGTGAATATTTTAATTTTTTTTATTATTTTTAGTGTTCTCTTTCATATTTTAATTTTAATTTTTTTATTTATATGTTAAATATTTTATATTATTTATGTAGTGTTCTGATTTCTTATGTTATGTTTTCATATGAATTTTTTTTATCATTTACTATACTATTCTTTATATGTATATTTTTATGAAGTCTTTTTTTTTATTTTTATTTGGCTTTGTTCATATGATTTTTTATTTATTTTATTGTATTTCTTTTATTCATAGGACAAATGTTTGTTGATTTTTTATTTTTTAATGCTTTGATTTTTTAAATATTTTATGAATTTTTATGATATTTTTATTATTATTTGTTTATATGAATTATTTTTTTATCCTTTATTGTATTATATTTATGTTGTGTATAAAATTTTTTTATTTGATTTTGTTCATATGAATTTTATTTATTTTTTATTATATTTTTTGTTTATATGATATATGTTTATGTAATTTTTATTATTTTTTATTTGTATAATTTTTTCTACTCTTTGATATACTCTATTTTTATTTTATATTAATTTTTTTATTTTTTATTTTGATTTTATAAAATTAATTTTACAAAATCAATTTTATATAAATTATAATTTATAAACGATAATCCAAACAGAGAGGTATATGAAGGCAGACATAAGTTAAATTGCTTGTACACATGCGTTCACGTTTCACACCATGAAAGCACGAACCGTGCGAATCTTGAAGTCACTCATCACAAAACTTTAAAGTTTCGTCAATTAACAAATTAAAGCAGACATATTACGTCAGGAATCGCCTACCGCAGAATAGTATTACTACATACTACTACTTCACCTTTAATCATAAGGAATCCGATCCATAACCCTTATATTAATTTAAGCACTTCTTCCATCCATCGCCACACTTTGCTTCTCTTCCATTCCTTCAATTCTCTTGCCTTATCATCATCATCATTCACTGCACTAAAGTGCCCTCTCTCTCTCTCTCTGGTACCTGATCCATCAAACAAACAATCATGGCTACCTCCTTTCCTTCAGCAGAACTCAGCAACAAGAATAGCCAAGAGGGTATTTAATCTGTATTTTGTATTATTGCTTGTAATATTCTGTTTTTAAGATTGTTCAGGTTAAAACTATTTTGGTTTAACAGTAATGAAGTTAGTTAACGTGATAAGTATTTGATTTTTTAACCCTAGTTTAATCTCTGAGTTTTAAGTATGAAACTTTGTAATTCTTTTTGAAGCTATGAGTTCAACCAGGCCATAGGGGGTTATTATTTTTTTATTTTAATTTTAATACACGAAAATATAATCATATAATTATATTTATTTTAAATAATTATTCACATAATTTATATAAAAAATAATTATTTTTATTAATATAATATTAAGTAATTAAACGTACGATTAAAACAACTTATACGACCAACACATCAAAATTAAATTTCTTTTCTTTTTGATTTTTCCTTCAGTTTAATTAAGTACAGTTCCTCTTGCTTTTGTCGGTTTCTTTGTTGGTCTTCTATCAAAGAAAAACACAATCATAGTATTAATTAATTTTTAATTACTTCATATTAATTAATTTTTTATAATTTATGATTTAAAGTTAAAAATTTATAATTTAAAATAACTAAAATGATTTTTAAATTTTGTAATATTATTCATTATTAGTCTCTTTTTCTTCAATTTTATCCTTCTGATACAATTTTATCTTTACAAAAGTTAAAGCGATTAAAATTTTTTTATTTATTTTATATTTAATTCAATATTTGTTAATTTTTATTATTATTATTTTTCTAAATTTAGTTAATATATATTTTTAAGACATATAATAAATTTATTATTAATAAAAAATTTAAATATTTTTATTTAATAAATATAAAATAAATATATTAAAAATTTAAATTTTTTATTTGATAAATTTTTTTTATAAATAAACTCTTATTTTTTTTACCGTTGCCGGCTCGCACTCCCCCACGTTCATAGAGACTCTAATATGATGTCCAAGAATACGCCACGTGGTAATTATTTATGTGGTTATCGTTATCCTCCCTCTATCCCGCTCTTTTATTATGTCTTGTCTGCTGATGTGGCAGGCAACTGTTGTTTTCAAGGTCCTCCCTTGTTTTAGATTTGGATGTTGAGGTTCATTTTCATTCTAGCAATTTCGTTTGTTTATCGCCTTTCAAAACCAAATTCTGTTACTGCCGTGTACATGAAGGATATTTTCCCCCTATTATTTCCACAAGTCCGTCCAATATTTGCACAAGACGTGTGAAATAGTTCACAACTTTTTGAGTAACCAACACAAGTTATATACACTTAACCTTGAAGCACAACAGTCACTGATTTTCATACGAGTAAAGTAAACTTAAACGGTTTCTAGTCTGATACATAATAAAAATGTCTAGAAAATACAGAAAAAAAAATTAAGAAAATGAAAAATTGATGTGGATTTATCAGTTTTTATGTAAATATAATATTCTTCTATCACTATTTTATGTACATTAGTAATTTATATGTGAGTATTGGCTTAATTAGACGACTCCAGTTTATATTTGTCGAAAAGTTGACCAATTTAGTTGTTCATATATACATATATAAAAGGGAAGTTTTGGAGCAACAGCTAAATTGTTTATGTGTAATCTTAAGATTATTGATTCAGTTCGTAGAAACGCCTATAACATGTTAGCATTCAATCGTCATCCTTCTCTCAACTCTTTTCGTGTGGTTCTTAGTTTATAAGAATATAAACTTGTTGTTTTCTGTTTCATCTAATTCGTTTGTTATGGTGCTTCCTCTGTCTCACAGGGAAAGTAAATTTAAAAGAGACTGCAAAAGCACATGATGAAAATGTTCTGCAAAAGCATGTTGCATTCTTTGATAGGAACCATGACGGCATCATTTACCCATGGGAGACTTACCAAGGTTGATACAATTATCTAATTTTCTACTAAAATATTAATAAACTTTTTTATGATAAAATAATTAAATTTATTATAACAGAATATTCTAACTTTTTTTTATAATATAATTAATTTTTTTTATTAATACCAAATATAAATTTCTTTCTTTTTTTTTTGTCGTCTACCAAATATAAATTTCTATATAACAGCGAGCTAATGGATGATTATTATTTTATGTTAATATAATATAATTATATATCTTTAGCTGGGTAGCTTAGTCAATCATGATAATTAAAAAATGATTTTAAAATAATAAATAAGGAAATAAATAAATATAACAATAGTTAGTGTTAAAAGTCTGAAATTGAACTTTATTTGATTAGTTTCAAAAATATTTTTGTCATTTATTATTGGATACTTTCATTTTTGCAGGATTTCGTGCAATCGGTTGTGGGATTTTATTGTCTGCTTTTAGCGCTATTTTTATCAATCTTGGCCTTAGTCGAAAAACTCGCTCGGTAACTGATTTCTTTCCATCACTTTTTTTTTATGGTAAATAAAAATATTCCACACATACTAAAATTATAATATATATATATATAGTTAATTTTTTGTGTGTAAATAAAATAACATATAATAACCAATTTTTTATACAAATAAAAATATTTGGATTGAAAATTACAAATAAATAAATTGTATACATCTTTTTTTTAATTAATGATTGTTAGAAATATGTACTTTTTTATACTAACATCATAACATGATTCATCTGGTTAACGACAATTCTTATGATGCTGTGTAGGGCAAGGCTCTTTCTATTTGGCTACCAATAGAAGTTAAAAATATCCAAAAAGCAAAACATGGTAGTGACTCTGGTGTTTATGATTCGGAAGGAAGGTAGCTTTTTCACCTAACAAATCGTTTGAGATTTTACTATTGATTTAATTAATTTAATACTTCTAGTGCGTGTTTTGGTCTCTAGGTATAACAACCATAATTTAATACACTGATTTTATGTGATGTTTTTTTGCCTATTTTTATTTTTCTTAATAAGAAAAAAAATTCTTAGAATTTCCAGGTACATAAATAATTTTAGAACAAAATATAAACACAATTTTATTTTCTTACTCTACTAGCTTGTATATGCATTTAGGTTTGTTCCTTCAAAATTCGAAGAAATTTTCACAAAGCATGCTCGGAAGCACCCAAACGCTTTAACATCTGATGAACTGATGGGGATGCTAAAGGCAAACAGAGTTCCTAAGGATCATAAAGGATGGTAAGTCTCCTATATCTTCATCATCATACCCACCACCGATGCAAAATTATTGAGTTCAAGACAAAATATTTCAAATTAGGTATTTCAAAGATTATCAAACATCTTAGGAGGTGTTCTGTGTTCAAATGCTTTAATTTTAACATGGAGAGAACATCAAATTTGTTATAGTGTTTTTATAGTGTTTCAATTGTACTCCTCTCGGTTAAAGTTATTATAATTTAATACAAAAATATTATGTGTACATTAAAAACTAATAATCAAATTAATTATAATAAATTTATTTATAAATATATGTATTATTTAATTTATTTAATGTATATTTTATATTTTAATTTATATTTTATATTAATGATTGATTTAATAACTGATTTTTAACATATATTAACATTATTGAATTTAATAATAGTTTGTTTTTTTCTTTCAAACTTGCCTATCTGGCCATCTCGTCCATTTATCCACTAGGCCACCACCATGTGAGCAGCTACAATGGTGGTGTGTGTATGGGTTAAGAAAAAGTAATTCAATAATGAGGGGATAAAATGAACATCCTTAAAAAAAAAAGTTAAAAGTAAACTGAAAACGTTTTAAAATTTTGAGGACTAAAAAATAAAAATTAAAGTTTCAACCAATCGCACGTGGGGAATATTTAATATTAATATGCTTGTCCCTATATCAATGTCAATTTTATATTTAGCGAATCTTAATTAATATGCTACCATTTGATGCTTATCAGGCTTGCTAGTTACACAGAATGGAAAATTCTGTACGTTCTTTGCAAAGATGAAGATGGTTTACTGCATAAAGAAATTGTTCGAGCTGTTTATGATGGGAGTTTGTTTGAAAGAATGGAAAAGGAACACTCAGAAAAGAAAAAGAGCGAATAAAATATATATAGATAGACATAGTTGACCCTTGCTTGTATGATTCCTTGTGAATTTTAAGAGTGCTTTAATTTCTTATGAATTTTATTTTATTTCCTTTGGATGGATGAAATCTGTATTTTTTATTCGTAGATTCGAGTGTGATTTTATATATTACTATCAAGCTGATATATTATATGAATCGCTGAATCCATCTAATTATTTGTGTTTACTTTATTATTTCCCATATAAAAAATGGGCATAGTTAAGGGATAAACCATTAAATGGAAATAACAAAAGAAAAAAAAAAGAATGAAAATAAAAATCATATTAAGTTATATGGTGGCATGGTACTTTTTCATTATTAATTATATCCTTCCCCTGCATAGCTAAGGAGGAAAGGCAAGAAGCCAAGAAGCACTCTGTGTTTAGCTAATAAAGGAATTTTGAAATTAAGGAAGTTATTTCTTCATTCTGAAATAAATTAATTAATTGATCATAACGTGCTTATCTATCTAATTATGGAAGAATAATATGGGGGTACGGGAGAAAAACAAACGGTTCCAAACTTCCTATGAGGAAAATAACCAAATCAATCAATGCAATCACATGTTATTAGTCTATCGGATGAATTCGCTAGAAGCGTGTAATAAGAAGCACTATTCTTTTTTGGTTATACACATGTATTGCCATACCAAACTTTCCTAACGCGTAACGGAAATTTTGGGGGTGTGGGGGTTGGCCAATTGGGGATAGATAAAAAGCTTATTTTTTTGAAAGATTAAGTTACGAGGAACTATTTAGATAAGGAAAAGTATATAAAATCAAAAGGTTACGAGCGAAAAATTAAATAAAATTAAATTAATTTATATTAATAATTAATTTTAAATTTTTAAAATTTAAAATTTAAAAAATTTAAAATTAATTAAGTAAATCTAATTAAAATCTATAAAAGTCTTTCTCTTTTCTCTTACATTAACTTATTTACCTCCAACAATCACACACACAGATTTCTTTCTCTCACCAATGCTGTTGGAAGCGCCGGCGACTTTCATGTTCTCCGCGACGTCTTCAACAAGCGCATCTAAAACAACTGCTTCAACACGAAGTCTACCTTCGACTTCGTCACCGACAAAACTTTTTCCTCTTCCCTCCTCAACCACGCGCCTCTACAAGCTCCAACACGTCGATGATCTAACAAAAAAAAATCCTAATACAAGAATTTGAATGCCCCGATGATGTCTACATTCTTGACCAGGCCGAGGAGCTCGGCTTTGAGCTTCCCTACTCATGCAGAGCCGATTCTTGCTCTTCTTGTGCTGGCAAAGTTGTGAGTGGCACCGTGGATCAGACGGATCTCTTTTCTCTCACCAATAATTTAAAATTTAAAATTAATTAAGTAAATCTAATTAAAACCTATAAAAGTCTTTCTCTTTTCTCTCACATTAACCTATTTACCTCCAACAATCACACACACAGATCTCTTTCTCTCACCAATGCTGCTGGAAGCGCCGGCGACTTTCATGTTCTCCGCGACGTCTTCAACAAGCGCATCCAAGACAACTGCTTCAACACGAAGTCTACCTTCGACTTCGTCACCGACAAAACCTTTTCCTCTTCCCTCCTCAACCACGCGCCTCTACAAGCTCCAACACGTCGATGATCTAACAAAAAAAACATCCTAATACAAGAATTTGAATGCCCCGATGATGTCTACATTCTTGACCAGGTCGAGGAGCTCGGCTTTGAGCTTCCCTACTCATGCAGAGCCGATTCTTGCTCTTCTTGTGCTGGCAAAGTTGTGAGTGGCACCGTGGATCAGACGGATCAAAGCTTCCTTGATGATGAACAAATAGACGGTGGATTCGTTCTCACTTGCGTTGCTTACCCTCAGTCAGATATTGTCATTGAGACCCACAAGGAGGAAGAACTCGTTGGTTAAATTTTGTAACCACCATTATTATTTATTATTAATTATAAAAAAATATTCATTTAATATAAAAAAACATCTTAATACTTAACAATAGAAACATCCAATTATATTTAGCAAAAATAATTAAATATCTATAAAATTTTAAAAAATATAAAATTTTTAAAAAAATAGAGACATTCATATTTGCAATACAAAAAAATTTGAAAAATATATAAAAAGAACATCCATTTAGTGTGAAAAAGAAACATTCTGATACTTAGCAGAAGAAACATCCATATATATTAATTCGTAGAGATTTTGGATTCACTCAAAGATATTTAGCTGATTTTTGCCTAATACCCTTTTAGTTCCCTAGCATTGCTATAAAGATGTCAAAAACGTCTTTTTTTTAAAGTTATTTTTTAAAAATTAAAATTTAGCACATATAATCAATTAAATTATATTATTTTTATTAAAATTAGACCAGATAAATCAGTTTAACAAAAAAAATTAATAAATTGAATTTTGAACTGATATAAATTAATATTTTTTATAAAAAATATTACAATATTTTTATTATAAAACACAACTAAAATATCCCTATTATATATATATATATATATATATATATATATATATATATATATATATATTAATTTTAAAAATTTTAAATTTTAATTCTATAACAAAAGAGAAAAAAGAGGACTAAAATTTAGAATTCTCAAAATTAATATATATAATAAAAATATTTTAGTTATTTTATATAATAAGAGTATTATAGTTATTTTTATAAAAAATAATATTAATTTAGAAAAATTTTAATTTTAATTTATTATTTTTTAGTAAAATTATTTTATCTAATTTAATTTTAATAAAAAAATATAATTTAAGTGATTAAATATGTTAAATTTTAATTATTAAAAAATATTTAAAAAAAACGCTTTCAATAACTTTATGAGAGCATCCTATAAAGTGAATTAATAATATATATTCGGTTATCGTTGGGATCAGTTGGCGCAAAATTTGATGATGAATTTAATAACTAAAAAATTTAGAAACTAGAATAAATTTAGATATATTCTACGTAAAATTCTACGATAATGTTCACCAATATTTTAAAAAAAAAATAAAATTTATATAATCAACTGCATCATAGTTTAACGTTTCTATGAACTAAACATAATTGAAAGTCCAATTTAAAGCAAACTGAAAATCAATTGTATTTTTATTAAAATAGCAACTAAAATATGAATAATGTCAATTAACTATAATTTAAATGGTATAATTTTTTCATATTCATTTAAGAAATTATGGATTTAAATTTTTCTATTTTTGGTATAAGAAACAACTAAAATACAAATAATACAAATAAAAGTGTTAGCTTATTCTAAATCATATACATAATAATGTTGGTTATTCTAAAGCAGATAGATAAAATTAACAATGTTAATTATTTAAAATAAACGATTTTAGAGATGATAATATATATACTTTATCTGCGAATATTCAATCCTATCCAATCTGGTTGGATAGGATTGCCAATTCGATCCACAGTAAGTAAAATAGAGTGTATGTAAAATTTTTTTATGGGTTAGATCGAGTGTGGGTTGTGTTTTAATCCTATCGGACTAACCTGCACCCTATATATATATATATATATATATATATATATATATATATATATATATATATATATATATATATATATATATATATATATATGTTATATACTTATATAAAAATATGTTTTAAGAATATGTTGAATCAAAGACCTCTCACTAAATATAAAAGATCCTTAGTTATTAAGAAAAGATCATTAATTGATAATTTAATATGTTTGTTTTTACATAAAAATTAATTATATTTTAAATTATGATCAAGTTATATAATAATATTATATCTTTTTGGTAATTAGCTGCTAGGGTGGGGCACCTGTAACATCCCGATTTTCGTGTTAGACTCACGTATGTGAGTTTTATTTTTTGATCGCGTAATGTCTATGATAAATTTTTCTATGATCTTTAAATAAAATGAATAATAATGTAGTATTAATATTATATTATGTTATTGATATGAGTTTTATGGGACAAATTGAGAACTGTTATATGTCAATTGGTCCAATTATAAGAGTAACAATTAAGAGAATAAAAGAAGGTTTTATAAACATTGGTTAAATCATGTGTTCAGGAGATGCATCAAGAATTGGATAAGACAATAATTAATGATTATTAAAAGTCAAACGTCTTCTATTTTACAAGATGCATTGAAGACTCTCATTAGTCAAAATGAATTAAAAGAGACATCACTTTTTTAAAATTTATTTTATGTTTATTTTATTTTTGTTGTTTGTTTGTTTTAAACACAGTTATGACTTGGCTCATTTTTTATATTCTAATAAACTTATGAGTTAGGATGTTAAATTTAAGAGATATAAAAATTTTCTAAAATTTGGTAGCCACTTTTTTTTCTTAATTTTTGATGAATGAATTTGAATTTTTTTAAAAAATTTAGGTATGAACAAATGAGATAAAGTGATTTTTTTAACTGTTGGATTATGAAATCAAATTAAGATAGAGAAGTCCCTTTCTTTAATCTTTTATTTTATCCTAAATTACGTTTTATATCATTTAGTATCAGATTTGAAATAGTAAATTAATTTTTATTAATTTATATTCGTCTTCTGCTGTGTTCTCATAATTAATAAAAAAAAGTCTTTGTCGTTCGTCTTTTTCTGTGTTTCTGTTTTGGTTCCTCTGCAGATATATATTACAAAAAAAATCCACAACGTCTTCGATATCTAGTTTCCATATTCCTCTAGTATTTGTGTTCCTTAATTGAAGTTCTTTCCTGTGTCGGTACTCTTTTTACTTTCATTTAAAAAAAAATATAAAAATAAAAACCTACCTAATAAACAAAACGCAGCTGTGCACCCTTATACTCTTCATATTCGTGCCTTGTTTTCTTCAGTATATTAAGGTTCTTGTAGTGCGTTCTTTTACCTTCCCTTTTTTATTTAATTTTACTCCTTTTATCTTTTTTCTTGCAGCCAATAACACTTTTTTTATATTTTTTTTGTTATCTCAAAAAATAAAATAAAATAAAATAAAATAAAAAAAGTATTCAGTGAAAAAAAAAGCATTCAGTATAATAAAAAAAATTGTGTTAACGTATAAAAAAAAAAACTCAAAAACAAAACTTTTGATTATTATTATTATTATTATCTCTTTATATTTTGTATCTTACTCTTTTTTTTAGTCTTTTTTTTTTAATTTTGATATTGAATTCATTCTATCATTTTTATTTTATTTAATTTTTAAAGTGCAACAGTCAAAGAGATTTATGAGTAGTCACCAAAAGAAAAAAAATTTATGAGTGGTAAAAAGTAAGAGTAGTGAATTTAACAGAAGGTAAAAGTCAATTTCGAGAATAAACATAAGTGTCCACCTGTGAGTAAACATGTGAGAGAATGATTGTGAGGTCTTTCTATAACATTTTTATTACAGGTGCATTGTTATGGCGGCTCATTCCGAAGATACTTTAGTTGATATGGAGTTGATGCAAAGGGCCATTCAACACTTAACTAATCGCTTGACTGAGTTGAAAGCATAGAGGCATGAGGTGACGCAGACACTGTCCAAGAATACTAAACAAGGACCTTTTCGGAATCGGCGTCAAAATCATGTACCTTTTGATGATGACTCTGATGGGGTTATAATACCTCGACATAAAAGTCAAGATAGCAATATCAATGCCATCAAGATGCAAATACCACCATTCAAAGGGAGAAATGATCCTGAAGTTTATTTGGAGTGGGAACGAAAGGTGGAAAAAAATTTTTCTTGTCATGATTACTCTAAGGCAAAGAAGGTTCATTTGGCAGCAGTTGCATTCTCTGACTATGCCTTGCTTTACTGGGATGAACTAGTGAAGAAAAGACGGTGGAATGATGATCACCCTATAGCGTCTTAGGATCTTATGAAACGCCTCATGAATAAAAGATTTGTGCCTTCGTACTACTACAGGGAAGTGCATCAGAAGTTACATCAGCTAACTCAAAGCTCCAAGTCCGTTGAAGACTACCATAAGGAAATGGAGATGCTTATGATTACTGCCAACATAGAAGAGGATACTGGGGTTACTATAGCACGATTTGTGGGTGGTTTGAATAGAGAAATTGCTGATGTGGTGGAGTTACATCATTATTTAGAGATGGAGGATTTGGTCAGTATGGCAATGAAGGTGGAGAGGCAACAACAAAGAAGAGCATCAAGAGGATGATCTCATGCTAATCCAAAGTGGCAGTCTCGTAGTGTTGGCACAACAAAGACTAAGGGTATTGAACCCAATGCGTTGTTTGATGCTACAAAGAAGAAAGGTAATTCTAACTCTTCTTCTGCTACTTCTAGGCATCGAGATATTAAATGCTTCAAGTGTCATGGTATGGGTCATTATGCTAGTGTTGCCCAAACAGGAGATTGATGGTTATTAGAGGAGATGATATTGTGTCTGATTCTGATCATGGTGATGCTTCTGATCATAATAGTATACCATCTTTGGAGGATTATTCTGATGGTGATGTTGAGTATGCAGTCCATGGTGAATCTCTTGTTGTTAGACGTGCTTTGAATTTGCAGGTGAAAGAAGATAGCCTAGAGGAACGCCAAAATCTTTTTCACACTAGATGTTTGGTGGGTGAAAAAGTGTGTAGTCTGATTATTGATGGCGAAAATTTGACTAATGTGGCTAGTACACTTATGGTGGAGAAATTGGGTTTGACATGTGTTCAACATCTTAAACCATATACGTTGCAGTGGTTGAATGACAGTGGAGAGATCAAGGTTGACAAGCAGGTGACAATCGCATTCTCTGTTGGAAAGTATGTTGATGAGGCACTGTGTGATGTGGTGCCAATGCAAGCTTGTCATTTATTATTGGAGAGACCTTGGCAGTTTGACCGTCGAGCATTTCATGATGGTCACACGAATTAGTTCTCCTTTGATTTTATTGGTTGCAAGATCACTCTTACTCCTTTATCACCTAAGGAGGTTCACCTTGACCAGTTAAAGCTTCAACAGGATACCAAGGAGAATATGGGATGTGAGATCACAGAAAAATCTGAGAGAAAAGAGGCTATGAGAGAAACAAATATAGCAAAAGGCCCAAAAGTGAGTGAAAAGAAAGAAAAGAGTCCATGTCATGAGAGTAGTACAAATATAGAGAAAATTGAGAAAGTTGAGAGCAAATTGTGTTTTTTTTTTTTTTTTTTTTTTTTTTTTTTTTGCAAAAGAGAGAGATTTAAAGAGAAGCTTTGTTTATGGTTCGATTTTGGGATACTTTATTCTCTGACACTGACCTTAACCCAAATTTGTGAAATAGTTGTCTCTTTGTTGCAGGAATTTGCTGATATCTTTTCTACTGACGTGCCATGTGGTTTGCCTCCATTACGAGAAATTGAGCACCAAATTGATTTTATTCCTGGTGCTAGCATTGCTAATGGACCAACCTATAGGAGTAATCCTGAAAAGACAAAGGAGCTTCAAACGCAAGTGGAGGAGTCATTAGCCAAAGGTCACATCAGGGAGAGTATGAGTCCATGTGTTGTACCAGTTTTGTTGGTTCCGAAGAAGGATGGCACTTGGCGAATGTGTGTGGATTGCCGTGTAGTCAATAAAATTACGGTAAAGTTATCCTATTCCTAGGTTAGATGACATGCTTGATGAGTTATATGGTGCCTGCATATTCACTAAAATTGATTTGAAAAGTGGGTATCATCAAATTAGAATGAAACCAGGGGATGAATGAAAGACTGCATTTAAAACAAAACATGAATTATATGAGTGGTTAGTAATGCCTTTTGGGCTAACTAATGCACCTAATACTTTTATGCGTCTAATGAACCATGCTTTGCAAGAATTTTTGGGTAAATTTGTTGTTTATTTTGATGAGATTCTCATTTATAACACTTGTTTGGATGACCACTTGTCACATGTTTTAGCTATTTTGGAAGTGCTTCGAAAAAAAATTATATGCCAATCTAAAAAAGTGCACTTTTGTATTAATCGAGTTATATTTCTTGGTTTTGTTGTGAGTGCGAATGGAATTGAAGTTGATGAGGAAAAGGTAAAGGCTATTCGTGAATGGCCAACGTCTAAGAATCCTTTTAAGGTACGAAGTTTTTATGGGTTAGCTATGTTTTACAGAAGATTTGTAAAAAAATTTCTACCATTGTTGTGCCTCTCAGAGAGGTTATAAAAAAGGATGTTAGATTTAAATGGGAAAGGAAACAAGAAATTACATTTCATACCCTAAAAGACTGTTTGTGTTCTGCTCCTATTCTTGTTTTACCTAACTTTGATAAAACCTTTGAGATTGAATGTGATGCTTCTGGGATTGGTATATGTGCTGTTTTGATGTAGGAAAAACGAGCCATTACCTTCTTCAATGAAAAGTTAAATTCAACTCAGCATAAATATTCAACATATGAGAAAGAATTATATGCTTTGGTTCGGGCTTTAGAGGTTTGGCAACACTACCTCTTACCTAAGGAGTTTGTGATTCACACGGATTATGAATCTTTGAAGCACTTAAAAGGACAAGGTAAGCTTGATAAAAGACATGCTAAATGGGTGGAATTTATTGAAACATTTCCATATGTGATTGCGTTTAAACAAGGTAAAGATAATGTCGTTGCCCATGCTTTATCTCGGAGGTATGCTTTGAGTACTACACTTACTTCTAAGTTATTGCGATTTGAGTTTTTAAAAGAGTTGTATGTAACTGATTTTGATTTTTCTGCTATTTATGCCTCTTGTGAACATAGTGAATTTAACAAATTTTATAGACATGAGAGTTTTCTGTTTTGGGGTAATAGAATTTATGTGCCTGCTTGTTCTATAAGGGACTTACTTGTTCTTGAATCACATAATGGGAGTTTGATGGGTCATTTTGGTGTGCATAAGACATTGGATGTGTTATCTGAACATTTTTACTGGCCACACATGCATAGAGATGTTAAAAAATTTTGTGCTAAGTGTATTGCATGTAAACAAGTTAAATCTAAGTCCTTACCACATGGTTTGTATGCCCCTTTACCTGTTCCTATGTATCCGTGGGTTGATATTTCTATGGATTTTGTTCTTGGTTTGCCTCGAACAAAAAAAGGTAGAGATAGTATTTTTGTTGTGGTAGACAGATTTAGTAAAATGGCTTATTTTATTGCATGCCATAAAACTGATGATGCAACAAATATTGTTGATCTGTTCTTTAGAGAGGTTGTGCATTTGCATGGTGTTCCCCAAACTATTGTTTCTGATCGTGACGTAAAATTTTTGAGTCATTTTTAGAAAGTTTTATGGGGTAAATTAGGCACAAAATTATTATACTTTACTACTTGTCATCCTCAAACTGATGGTCAAACTGAAGTAGTAAATAGAACATTAAGGACCTTATTACGTGCTGTTGTTGGTAAGAATTTAAAAACTTGGGAAGATTGTTTACCATTTATTGAGTTTGCTTATAATAGAACCATTCATTCTTCTATTGGTTTTTCTCCTTTTGAACATGTGTATGGTTTTAATCCTTTAACTGTTTTGGACTAATTACATTTGCTTTTGAGTGATATTGTTAGCTTGGATGCAGAAGGTAAAGCTGAAAAGGTCAAAGCAATGGACTTGAAAGCACGTGAGTCACTTGAAAAGAAAAATAAGTTGACAGCTCAACGGGTGAATAAAGGTCGAAGACAACTTGTCTTTGAACTTGGTGACTGGGTATGGGTTCATTTAAGAAAGAAGAGGTTTCCTACTCAAAGAAAATTCAAGTTAGACCCTAGGGGTGATGGTCCATTTCAAGTGCTCGAAAAGATCAATAACAATGTTTACAAGATTGATCTTCCAGGTGAGTATAATGTATCAGCTACTTTATATGTCTCTGATCTATCTCCTTTTGATTTGGATGCAGATTCGAGGATGAATCTTTTTCAGGAGGGAGGGAATGATACGAGCCTTGTGGGACAAACTGAGAACTGTCATATGCCAATTGGTCCAATTATAAGAGCAACAACTAAGAGAATAAAAGAAGGTTTTGCAAATATGGCTAAATCATGTGTTCAGAAGATGCATCAAGAATTGGGCAAGACAATGATTAACGATTATCAAAAGTCAAATGTCTTCTATTTTACAAGATGTATTGAAGACTCTCATTAGTCAAGATGAATTAAAAGATACATCACTTTCTTAGAATTTATTTTATGTTTATTTTATTTTTTGTTGTTTGTTTGTTTTAGGCCCAGTTATGATTTGACCCATTTTTTATTCTAGTGAACTTATGAGTTATGGTTTTAATTTAAGAGGTATAAAAACCCTCTAAAACTTGCTAGCCACTTTTTTCCTTAATTTTTGATGAATGAAATTTTCCTGAGTTTCTTTGAGAAACTTGGGTGTGAACAGGTGAGGTAGAATGATTCTCTTAGTTATTGCATCAGAAAATCAAATTGAGGTAGAAGAGTCCATTTCTTTGATCTTCCATCTTATCCTGGGTTACGTTCTGTATCAGTTATTATTTAATATTTTGACAAATGACGGTCACTTGATATCGACTTCGGAAGATTTAAAAAGCTCAGCTTTACTAATGTTATTTACATTAGTAATTTACCCAATTTTTTTCTAATTGAATACCACAAACTGAGATAATTATTTGAGTTTTTACCATGCCCAATTACCTTAATTATCTTCCAAGATATTTTAAAAATTTAATTTTGCTGACTTAGCAGCTCAAAATCGTGACACACAGCGCTTAATGTGCCACGTGTCGCGATGCATTCCTTCCGCCTTTAATTAAGTGACATTAGTCACTAATTATACCTTATATAAGGCACAGAAATCTTCTCTCTCTCCTCTAGTTTCAGCCGAAGCTATGCATGGAAAAATGGGAGGTTTTGTTAATTTTCTTACTTTCTGAGCTCGAGTTATTGAGATCTGTGACCCTTACAAAATTTTTTATCCAATAGAATTTACTGTATTTTCATCCTCTACTTGGTGACGTGTGTGTTTGTTCTGTGGAATCGCGAAGTGGAGTTGTCCCTGCCAGGAACCAGTTCGGCCGAACTAAGGAAAGGGAGGAACCACCGAGTTTTTGACATTTTCACACCGTCTGATCAATCAGAAACTTCCTTCAGTATCTGGTGTGTGTTCTGTGCTTCACAGAGGTAGGGTTTGACTCTTTAATCGGTTGAAGTTATGAATTAATTGATATATGTGGTTGGATTATTGTTTGTTAATGTATGTTGCTTAAATCTGTGATTGTTGGCTGTTAAAATTTTAGCTGGATTATTTTCATAGAGGTATGGGCACTATAACCTAAGAGTGTGACCCGTCACTTTAATCATGAGAGCGGTAGGGGTGCCAAAGCCCAAAAGGGTGCGGGCGCTATAACCCAAGAGTGTACCAAGCACTATACCCCGAAGAGATGTCAATAAGAGACAACGTTCGTAAGGATGTAATGTCGGGTGTGGGTCAAAAACCGACGGAAGAGCTCATTACCTGCACTAAGGCTAGACATGCATCATACTTATTTCTGCCATATTTCTTGTGTGTTTTGAATTCGTTCTTGTGGTTGTATGTTTGATGAGCGGATAATTTATACGCTTTTTGGCATTGTTTTTAGTATGTTTTTAGTATGTTTTAGTTAGTTTTTACTATATTTTTATTAGTTTTTAGTTAAAATTTACTTTTCTGGACTTTATTTTGAGTTTGTGTATTTTTCTATGATTTCAGGTATTTTCTAGCTAAAATTGAGGGACCTGAGCAAAAATCTGATTCAGAGGTTGAAAAGGACTGCAGATGCTGTTGGATTCTGACCTCCCTGCACTCAAAGTGGATTTTCTGGAGCTACAGAAGCTCAATTGGCGCGCTCTCAATTGAGTTGAAAAGTGAACATCCTAGGCTTTCCAGAAATGTATAATAGTCCATACGTTGCCCGAGATTTGATGGCCCAAACAGGCGTTCCAAGTCAGCTCAAGAATTCTGGCGTTTAACGCCAGAACTGGCACAAGCCTGGGAGTTAAACACCCAAACTGGCACAAAAGCTGGCGTTTAACTCCAAGAAAAGTCTCTACACATGAAAGCTTCAATGCTCAGCCCAAGCACACACCAAGTGGGCCCGGAAGTGGATTTTTATGTCATTTACTCATTTCTGTAAACCCTAAGCTACTAGTTATCTATAAGTAGGACCTTTTGCTATTGTATTAGCATCTTTTGATCACTTTAGATCTTAGGATAATCTTTGGACGTCTAGTTCTTAGATTGTTGTTGGCTGGCCTCTCGGCCATGCCTAGACCTTGTTCTTATGTATTTTCAACGGTGGAGTTTCTACACACCATAGATTAAGGTGTGGAGCTCTGCTGTACCTCGAGTATTAATGCAATTACTACTGTTCTTCTATTCAATTCAGCTTATTCTTATTCCAAGATATTCATTTGCACCCAAGAACATGATGAATGTGATGATTATGTGACACTCATCATCATTCTCACTTATGAACGTGTGCCTGACAACCACCTCCGTTCTACATTAGATTGAGTGGATATATCTTGGATCCCTTAATCGGAATCTTCGTGGTATAAGCTAGAATTGATGGCGGCATTCAAGAGAATCCGGAAGGTCTAAACCTTGTCTGTGGTATTCTGAGTAGGATTCAAGGATTGAATGACTGTGACGAGCTTCAAACTCGCGATTGTGGGGCGTTAGTGACAGACGCAAAAGAATCACTGGATTCTATTCCGACATGATCGAGAACCGACAGCTGATTAGCCGTGCTGTGAAAGAGCGCGTTGAACATTTTCACTGAGAGGACGGGACTGTAGCCATTGACAACGGTGATGCCCAACATACAGCTTGCCATGGAAAGGAGTAAGAAGGATTGTATGAAGACAGTAGGAAAGCAGAGAGACGGAAGGGACAAAGCATCTCCATACGCTTATCTGAAATTCTCACCAATGAATTACATAAGTATCTCTATCCTTGTTTTATGTTTTATTTATCTTTTAATCATCATTCCTCCATAACCATTTGAATCCGCCTGACTGAGATTTACAAGATGACCATAGCTTGCTTTATACCAACAATCTCCGTGGGATCGACCCTTACTCGCGTAAGGTTTATTACTTGGATGACCCAGTGCACTTGCTGGTTAGTTGTGCGAAGTTGTGATAAAGAGTTGAGATTGCAATTGAGCGTACCATGTTGATGGCGCCATTAATGGTCGCAATTTCGTGCACCAAGTTTTTGGCGTCGTTGCGGGGGATTGTTCGAGTTTGGACAACTGACGGTTCATCTTGTTGCTCAGATTAGGTAATTTTATTTTATGTTTAAGCCTTTTTACTTTTTATTTTCGAAAAAATCCAAAAAAATTATAAAATCGTAAAACCAAAAAGAATTTTATGTTTCTTGTTTGAGTCTAGTGTCTAATTTTAAGTTTGGTGTCCATTGCATGTTTTTAGTCTTCTAATTTTCACGCATTATGTACTTCATTGATCTTCAAGTTGTTCTTGATGATTTCTTTGCTCTGATCTTTAAATTCTCTTGTCTTGAGTGTTTTGTTATTTCTCATATGCATTCTCAATTTGTTAGTGTCAGTAGTATACAAACTTCTAAGTTTGGTGTCTTGCATGCATTGTTTATTTGATTTTAGTTGCATTTTGATTATTCCTCATCATTAAAGATTCAAAAAATTTTTTAATATGTGTCTTTTCAAGTCAATAATACAGAGAATTGAAGATTCAGAACATACAGCAGAGAAATAACACAGAAAAAGCTGGGCGTTCAAAACGCCCAGTGAGAAAGGAAAACTGGCATTTAGACGCCGAAAAGGGTAGAGTTTTGGGCGTTAAACGCCAGAATGGATACCATTCTGGGCGTTTAACGCCAGGATGGCACAAGAGGGAAGATTTTGTTTTTAATTCAAATTTTTTTTCAAGTTTTCATAATTTTTCAAAATCAAATCTTTTTCAAATCATATCTTTTCAATCATATATTTTCAAAATCAATTTCTTTCCATTTTCAAAAATACTTGCTAACAATTAATGATTTGATTCAACATTTCAAGTATGTTGCCTTTTCTGTTGAGAAAGGTTTAATGTCTGAATCATATCTTTTAAATTTCTTGTTAGCCAAGTCATTAATTTTCAAAATCAAATCTTTTTAAATTGTTTTTCAAATCATATCTTTTTAAAACCATAACTTTTCAATCATATCTTTTTAATCACATATTTTTCAAAATAGTTTTCAATCATATCTTTTTGATTTCTAATTTCAAAATCTTTTACAAAAATCACTTAATTACTTTCTCAATCTTAGTTTTCGAAAATCACCAATCAATTTTTCAAAATTTCTTTTAATTATTTTAAAATCTTTTACTTTAATTTCAAAATTTCTTTCCCTCTTCTCACATCCTTCTATTTATGGACTAACACTCCTCCTCAGTGCACAATTCGAACTCTATCCCTTTTGATAAGTTCGAATTCTTTTACCTCCTCCTTCTATTCTTCTTTTCCTCTGACATCTCAAGGAATCTCTATACTCTGACATAGAGGATTCCATATTTTTTTGTTCTCTTCTCTTTCATATGAGCAGGAGCAAAGACAAAAGCATTCTTGTTGAGGCTGACCCTGAACCTGAAAGGACCTTGAAGCGAAAGCTAAGAGAAGCTAAAGCACAACTCTCTGTAGAGGACCTAACAGAAATCTTCAAACAAGAAGAAGACATGGCAGCCGAAAACAACAACAATGCCAACAATGCAAGGAAGGTGCTGGGTGACTTTACTGCACCTACTCCCGACTTCTATGGGAGAAGCATCTCTATCCCTGCCATTGGAACAAACAACTTTAAGCTTAAGCCTCAATTAGTTTCTCTAATGCAATAGAATTGCAAGTTCCATGGACTTCCATTGGAAGATCCTCATCAGTTTTTAGCTGAACTCTTACAAATCTGTGACACTGTCAAGACCAATGGGGTTGACCCTGAGGTCTACAGACTTATGCTATTCCCTTTTGCTGTAAGAGACAGAGCTAGGATATGGTTGGACTCACAACCTAAAGAAAGCCTGAACTCTTGGTAAAAGCTAGTCAATGCCTTCTTGGCAAAGTTCTTTCCACCTCAAAAATTGAGTAAGCTTAGAGTGGAAGTCCAAACATTCAGACAGAAGGAAGGTGAATCCCTCTATGAAGCATGGGAAAGATACAAACAATTGATCAGAAAGTGTCCTTCTGACATGCTTTCTGAATGGAGCATCATAGGTATCTTCTATGATAGTCTGTCTGAACTGTCTAAGATGTCATTGGACAGCTCTGCTGAAGGATCTCTTCATCTGAAGAAGACGCCTGCAGAAGCTCAGGAACTCATTGAAATGGTTGTAAATAACCAATTCATGTACACTTCTGAAAGGAATCCTGTGAACAATGGGACGTATAAGAAGAAATGAGTTCTTGAGATTGATACACTGAATGCCATATTGGCTCAGAACAAAATATTGACTCAGCAAGTCAATATGATTTCTCAAAGTCTGTCTGGAATGCAAGCTGCACCAGGCAGTACTAAGGATGATTCATCTAAAGAAGAAGCTTATGATCCTGAGAACCCTTCAATGGAAGAGGTGAATTACATGGGAGAACCCTATGGAAACACCTATAATCCTTCATGGAGAAATCATCCAAATCTCTCATGGAAGGATCAACAGAGACCTCAACAAGGTTTCAATAACAACAATGGTGGAAGAAACAGGTTTAGCAATGGCAAGCCTTTTCTATCATCTTCTCAGCAACAGACAGAAAATTCTAAGCAGAGCCACTCTGACTTAGCAACCATGGTTTCTGATCTAATCAAAACCACTCAAAGTTTCATGACTGAAACAAGGTCCTCCATTAGAAACTTAGAGGCACAAGTGGGTAAGCTGAGTAAGAAAGTTACTAAACTCCCTCCTAGTACTCTTCCAAGCAATACAGAAGAGAATCCAAAAGGAGAGTGTAAGGCCATCAACATGGCCGAATTTGGAGAGGAGAAAGAGGTAGTGAGCGCCACTGAGAAAGACTTCAATGGACGTCCACTGGCCTCCAATGAGTTCCCTAATGAGGAACCATGGGAATCTGAGGCTCACACTGAGACCATAGAGATTCTATTGGATTTACTTCTGCCATTCATGAGCTCTGATGAGTATTCTTCCTCTGAAGAGGATGAAGATGTTACTGAAGAGCAAGTTGCTAAGTACTTTGGAGCAATCATGAAACTAAATGACAAGTTATTTGGTAATGATACTTGGGAGGATGAACCCCCTTTGCTCACCAAAGAACTGGATGACTTGACTAGGCAGAGATTACCTAAAAAGAGACAGGACCCTGGAAAGTTCTCAATACCTTATACCATAGGCACTATGACCTTTAAGATGGCCCTGTGTGACCTAGGGTCAAGCATAAACCTTATGCCTCTCTCTATAATGGAGAAGCTAGGGATCTTTGAGGTACAAGCTGCAAGAATCTCACTAGAGATGGCAGACAATTCAAGAAAACAAGCTTATGAACTTATAGAGGATGTTCTGGTAAAGATTGAAGACCATTACATCCCTGCTGATTTCATAGTCCTAGAGACTGGGAAGTGCATGGATGAATCCATCATCCTTGGTAGACCCTTCCTAGCCACAGCAAAGGTTGTGATTGATGTTGACAGAGGAGAATTGATCATTCAAGTGAATGAAGAATCCTTTGTGTTTAAGGGTCAAGGATATCCCTCTGTAACCATGGAGAGGAAGCATGAAGAGCTTCTTTCAAAAAAGAGTCAAACAGAGCCCCCACAGTCAAACTCTAAGTTTGGTGTTGGAAGGCCACAACCAAATTCTAAGTTTGGTGTTGAAACCCCACATTCAAACTCTAAGTTTGGTGTTGGGAGGTTCCAACATTGCTCTGAACATCTGTGAGGCTCCATGAGAGCCCGTTGTCATGCTACTTGATGCAAGTGGAAACTGTCTTTCAACAAATTTCCTTCGGCAAGTGTACCGAATTTGTCGTCAAGTAAAAACTCACAATAGAGTGAGGTCGAATCCCACATGGATTGATTGATCAAGCAACTTTAATTAGAAGAGAGTTCTAGTTGAGCAAATTCAGAATTTGGGTTGAGATTTGCAGAAATTAAAATGGCGGGAATGTAAATAACAGAAAAAGTAAATGCTAGAATTAAAGTGCTGAAAGTAAATGACTGAAAGTAAATTGCAGAATTGTAAATGGGAATGGGGTGTTTGCTCATGAAAGTAAACGCAGAAATTAAAGAGAATGGGTGAGATCAGAATTGGGGAGTTCATTGGGCGCAGGAGATGTTGTAATTCTCCGGATCAAGTTCATTTTCATCTCTTCCTCAATCAATGCACTTATTGATCTCCTTGGCAATCTTAATTGATTGAATTACAATTTCTTGCAATTCAATCTTTCAAATCTTGATCAATAGCCAATTCCTTGGTCAATTGCTCATGAGAAGAGATGAAGTGTGGTCACTGATTATACCACATTCATTTCCCAAATCAAGTATTGAGAGGATTATAGTCACATATCCATCCAAACCCAATTTGGTCCAGCATGAGAAATCATTTCTAGCTTGATCTCTTCATTCCTCTTTCAAGGTTCAGAAGAGATCCAAGTTTGAATAGCTCCTTTTCCAAGATAACTACCCAATGGGATGAAGATCGAAAGCTTTCAAGTAAAATCAAGAGAAAATATAGAAGAAGAAGAATGAAAATTAGTATTGATCCATCAAATTACAATAGAGCTTCCTAACCCAATGAAAGGGGTTTAGTTGTTCATAGCTCTAGAAAATGAAAACAAAGATGGAGCATACATCATGGAACTAGCAGAGTACAAATACAGAGAGTAATGCTATTTTCCCCCAAAACCTTTCCTCCTTTTCAATAATTCAAAGCTACTCCTATATATACTACTCTTCTCATCTTCTAGTTGGTTCTTCAAGTCTTGGGCCTTGAGTTTGAAGCAGTTCTCTTCTTCATTTGGGCTTGGGTTTACTTGCAGAGAAAAAGTGTGAAGTGGGCAGAGACTTTAGCTTAGGACGTTAGGGGTGTTGACGTTTTAGTGAAAGTATAAGTTCGAGAACGTTAGTGATACTCAACATTGTCACTAACGTTCCAATGTACCCCTTTGCCTCACGTTAGAGCCCACGTTAACTAGGTTAACGTGGCTTCTAACGTGGCCTTACCATCCTTCGAGAACGTTTGTGACACTCAACATTGTCACTTGATGCCAAGGCATCTTAGGCTAGTTTCACTAGCATTTTTCTGTTAGTTTTAGTTGTTTTATGCATTTTCTTGAGCTTAAAGTAACCAAGAATGGTTAAATGAATAACAAAGAAATGAACCATCCAAACAGTATGATTTTGATGCAAATTCCATGAGTTTTTAGTTATATTACTTGAATGCTATGAATGGAAGATTTCTCATGAAATTTTGCAAGACTTTGATGCAGTTGTTTGGATGATTTCAGGGAAGAAGAGGCTAGGCAAGGAAGCAACAAAATCAATAAAGGAAGCTTGAATATCACATGTGGAGTTTAAGTTCCAGTTTAAGCTTAAACTGGAACTTAAACTGCCAAGCCATATAAAGCTTAAACGCCAGAATCCTGAAAGCTGAGAAAAGCTGAAAGTGGCGTTTAACCTCCAGTTTAACCTTAAACTGGAAGTTAAATGCCAGAATGAGAAATGCACCAGGGAGCATTTCCACGTTTAAGCTCCAGTTTAACCTTAAACTGGAGCTTAAACGTGTTCGACCCAATTTCCCCTCCAGGGTTGCTTTCTTCATTTCCACGTTTAAGCTTCAGTTTAACCTTAAACTGAAGCTTAAACGTGTTCGACCATAAACTGGAACTTAAACTCCACATGTGATATTCAAGCTTCCTTTATTGATTTTGTTGCTTCCTTGCCTAGCCTCTTCTTCCCTGAAATCATCCAAACAACTGCATCAAAGTCTTGCAAAATTTCATGAGAAATCTTCCATTCATAGCATTCAAGTAATATAACTAAAAACTCATGGAATTTGCATCAAAATCATACTGTTTGGATGGTTCATTGCTTTGTTGTTCATTTAACCATTCTTGGTTACTTTAAGATCAAGAAAATGCATAAAACAACTAAAACTACAGAAAAATGCTAGTGAAACTAGCCTAAGATGCCTTGGCATCACAACATAAACTTGGTGCTACGATTTTAGGAAGTTGCACGATCGGCAAAAATTCCTTCCGGCAAGTGCACCGGTTATCGTCAAGTAAAAACTCACAATAGAGTGAGGTCGAATCCCACAAGGATTGGTTGAGTGAGCAATTCGGATTAGAAGTGTGTTCTAGTTGAGCGGAATCAAGATTTAGATGAGAATTGCGGAATGTAAAATTGCATGAATTTAAGAGCGAGAAGCTAAATTGCTGAAATTAAAAAGGGATCGGGGTGATTGCATGAATTTAATTTCAGAATGTAAAGAGAAAGTGGTAGATCAGATATGGGAAATTCATTGGGTTTCAGGAGATATTGAGATCTCCGAATCAAAACATTTTTATCCCTTCCTCAACCAATGCATTCATTGAATTTTTGCTTGGCAATCTTATATGATTGGATCCCAATCCCTTGGATCACCAATTCTCTCTAAAAACAAACAAATTCCCAATCCCTTGGTTTAAATGTTCATAAGAAGAGATGATGCTCGATCACTGATTATACCACACAGTTTCATGAACCACAATTTGGTAGGATTACATGTCACAATATCCATCCAAACCCCAATCCAATTCACTGTGAGAAAGCTTCTCTAGCATGAATCCTCCATTCCTTTCCCAAGGTTCCGAAGGATTCCAATTATGGATAGTTTCTTTCCCAAGACAACTAACCAATGGAATTAGATCGAGAAGCTTTCTAACAAAATTCAAGAGAAAAGATTGAAGAAGAAGATAAAAACTATTCTTGATTCATTGAATTACAATAGAGCTCCCTAACCCAATGAAAGGGGTTTAGTGAGTCATAGCTCTGAATTCAATTACAAAAGTGTGAAAACTAGCAAAATGATCCCCAAAAGTTTTTCTCTTTTTTCTCACTTAAATTCTATCCTATTTATACACTTTCTAAATTGAGCTTCTGTTGTGTTTCTTGGGCTTTGAGGCCTTTCCCTGATTTCCTTTTGCTTTGGGTTTATGATCCATAATCCTGATGAGGCTGCTGATCCAATTCTGTAACATTCATTGAGCCAACTTAGTGATAATCAAGTAATGACACATGACTCAACAAATTGAAATTCCAGACTCATCAATTCTTCAGGCCCAATCCCATAAACCATGATATTCAATTGGGTTTCATACCAGAGTACGTTTAAGTTAATGTTTGTGCTCAAATGCTAACTTAAACTGCAATATCTTTGGCCCAGAAACCTTTTCAATTAGTGGCGTTTAAGTTGCAGTTTAAGCTTAAACTGCAACTTAAACGCCAGACACTTCCAGTGATGCCTTTTGTGGAAGCACGTTTAAGTTCCAGTTTAAGCTTAAACTGGAACTTAAACGTTGGACACTCCTGGAGGTGGAATGGTCGAACACGTTTAAGCTTCAGTTTAAGGTTAAACTGAAGCTTAAACGTGGAAATGGAAGAAAGCAACCCAGGTGTGTGAAAATGTCGAACACGTTTAAGCTTCAGTTTAAGGTTAAACTGAAGCTTAAACGTGGAAATGAAGAAAGCAACCCTGGAGGAGAATTTGGTCGAACACGTTTAAGCTTCAGTTTAAGGTTAAACTGAAGCTTAAACGTGGAAATGAAGAAAGCAACCCTAGAGGGGAAATTGGGTCGAACACGTTTAAGCTCCAGTTTAAGGTTAAACTGGAGCTTAAACGTGGAAATGAAGAAAGCAACCCTGGAGGGGAAATTGGGTCGAACACGTTTAAGCTCCAGTTTAAGGTTAAACTGGAGCTTAAACGTGGAAATGCTCCCTGGTGCATTTCTCATTCTGGCGTTTAACTTCCAGTTTAAGGTTAA
Source organism: Arachis hypogaea (assembly GCF_003086295.3). Classification (NCBI taxonomy): domain Eukaryota; kingdom Viridiplantae; phylum Streptophyta; class Magnoliopsida; order Fabales; family Fabaceae; genus Arachis; species Arachis hypogaea. Next base: position 53,330,722 of record NC_092037.1, read on the forward strand.
ACTGGAGGTTAAACGCCACTTTCAGCTTTTCTCAGCTTTCAGGATTCTGGCGTTTAAGCTCCAGTTTATGCTTAAACTGGAGCTTAAACGCCACTTTCAGCTTTATATGGCTTGGCAGTTTAAGTTCCAGTTTAAGCTTAAACTGGAACTTAAACTCCACATGTGATATTCAAGCTTCCTTTATTGATTTTGTTGCTTCCTTGCCTAGCCTCTTCTTCCCTGAAATCATCCAAACAACTGCATCAAAGTCTTGCAAAATTTCATGAGAAATCTTCCATTCATAGCATTCAAGTAATATAACTAAAAACTCATGGAATTTGCATCAAAATCATACTGTTTGGATGGTTCATTTCTTTGTTATTCATTTAACCATTCTTGGTTACTTTAAGCTCAAGAAAATGCATAAAACAACTAAAACTAACAGAAAAATGCTAGTGAAACTAGCCTAAGATGCCTTGGCATCACAACACCAAACTTAATACTTGCTTGTCCCTAAGCAAGTCCTGAGTTATTTGAGAAGAAAGTATGAAACAGAAAGCAATTACATTGGCTATATTAGTAAGCACTTGAAGTTCATCAGAAGGGTTTCATGCAGAAAGTTGCAGCATCACTTTTTCATTATTATCAGGTAAGATTATCACTTTTTCATTGCATCCATCAAACACTGCTATGGCCTCTTGTTATTCTTATGTCCTTGGCACTTTTCCCTTCTTTGTTTTTCTTTTTCTTAGAGCTCCTTTGCTCCTTGTTTGCTCAGTGTCATGTGGTGCACAAGCCTTTGGCATTTTCTTTTTCTTATCAGTGCACTACACATATCCACTACAGGCATTTTAGTTCACATTTCTTCTTGAGACATTGGTGCCCAGCACCTCTTTGTGTGACTAAATGTTTTGTATTTAGGTTGCTCTTGATAATGGACTTTTGGTTGATAATCCCGGGTTAGTTAACCCAAGTTACCAAGTGTTGAAACACTCCTCAGAACCTATTCATCCAAGCATATCCTTAATACATAAACACCACAGGCATTTGTCTCAGAAGTTCAAACCATTGGTGCCTAGCTTATTTTCTCAATTTTTTTTTGCTTTTTGGTTGCCCTTTTTCAGTGGCTTTTTCTTCTTCTTTTTCTTTCTTTTTCATGGCCAAAGACATTTATTCATCAAGATCCATATACAGTATTCAAACTTCTACACAAAAATGATAATTCTACACTCAATTTCCAGTGATCTGACTAAACAATCAAGCATGCATACCACCATTTAATTCTACTTGATTTGTCACTAATTGAGCCAAGTTACTTTTGTTTAAACTTTTCTTTTACTTTTGGAAACAGAACAAGCATGGCAAGCATTTGTTTAAGAAGATGAAGTTATATCAAAACATCTAGGCATTCACTTTATTCAAAGCAGTAAACCAACACTCATACTAAAAACTTCACATTCCAAAAAAAAGATTCAACAATTACAGTTTAAACCAGAACAAGCATGCTTTTGTTTGCCTTTTAAAGAATGGTCAAGGAACAACACCACCTTGTGAAATTTCTTGTTTTCTCTTTGTTGCCAGGAAACAATTTGATTTCTCCTTCTTCTCCTAGTTGTTGCTTCATGTTCTTTCTAAGATCCTTGTTTCCTTTCCTGCAAAGAGTGATGAAGTTGCTTGCTTCTCAAGCACTTGAGTGGTTAGCTCAACTATGTATGGGCAAGTGTCTGAGTCTTAAGTTGGTGTGTGAACACCAAACTTAGTCTCCTACTTACTCCTCTGCTCTTTGAATCCCTGAATTCTCCTTGGAATGAAGTTGCTGCTAAGGATTTTAAGCATTTCTGTGATTGCTTAAAATGATTGTTCCTTTCATATAATTCAAAGGTTGTTGTGTGCAGTTGATTTGTATGGTGGAACACCAAACTTAGAGTCACACATTCCCCTTTGAATTATTGATCCACGAATTCATTGTTTGGTGTGAAACACCAAACTTAATTCTTTGCAATGCACAGAAACTACTTCACCTTTTTATTGAAACAATTAAAAGAAACAGCAAAGGAGTATTACCTCAGGTTGGGTTGCCTCCCAGCAAGCGCTTCTTTAACGTCATTAGCTTGACGGTCAGCTTCCTCAGTTGAGGTGATATTTAACCTTGTCCTTCTCCTCCACATCTCCCAAGTAATGCTTGAGTCTTTGACCATTCACAGTGAAGGTTCGTTGTGACTTTTCTTCCATGATTTCTACTTGTCCATATTGGGAGACCTTGGTGACAAGGAATGGTCCAGACCACCTTGATTTTAGCTTCCCTGGAAATAGCTTTAGCCTAGAATTGTAGAGCAATACTTTTTGTCCCTCTTCAAATTTCCTTGGGGCTATGTTGCTGTCATGCTTCTTCTTTGCTCTTTCTTTGTAAATTTTGGCATTCTCATAAGCTTCAGCTCTGAATTCTTCCAACTCTTGAATTTGCAACATCCTTCTTTTTCCAGCAGCTTTGCTGTCCAAGTTCAAGAGTTTCAAGGCCCAGAATGCCTTGTGCTCCAACTCCAGTAGCAGATGGCAAGCCTTTCCATATACTAGTTGGTAAGGAGACATTCCAATTGGTGTTTTGAAAGCTGTCCTATATGCCCAAAGAGCATCATCTAGCTTAATCGACCAGTCCTTCCTTGAAGTTCCCACAGTCTTTTCCAGGATTCTTTTGAGTTCCCTGTTAGATATTTCGGCTTGCCCACTTGTCTGTGGATGGTATGGTGTGGCTACCTTGTGTTTGACTCCATATTTTAGAAGCAATGCCTCTAATGGTTTGTTGCAGAAGTGGCTTCCTCCATCACTGATGATTGCTCTTGGAACCCCAAAACGGCAAAAAATGTGTTTTCTGAGGAAGTTCATGACTACCTTATTATCATTGGTTGGAGTTGCTATTGCTTCAACCCATTTGGAGACATAGTCTACTGCCACAAGAATGTAATTATTTGAGTATGAGGTGGGAAAGGGTCCCATGAAATCTATCCCCCATACATCAAACAATTCAAGTTCCAGAATGAATTGTTGTGGCATTTCATTTCTTCTTGGCAGGTTCCCCGCTTTCTGGCATTCATGGCAGTGCTTCACTAGTTCCTTTGCATCTTTGAAGATAGTGGGCCAGTAAAAACCACACTGCAACACCTTAGCTGCTGTTCTTTCTCCTGCAAAATGTCCTCCATAAGTGGAGCCATGGCAGTCCCATAAGACTTCCCTTCCTTCTTCCTCTGATATGCATCTTCTAAGTATGCCATCCGAACATTTTTTTGAACAAGTATGGTTCGTCCCAGATGAAGTATTTGGCATCATTTACCAATTTCTTCCTTTGATGCTTGTTAAATTCCAACGGCAAACTCCCAGTGGCCTTGAAGTTTGCTATGTCTGCAAACCAGGGTGCTTTGTGAATTACCATGAGTTGTTCATCAGGAAAGCACTCATTTATATGTGTGCTTTGTGTGCTTCCTTCTTCACATGGTATCCTTGATAAATGGTCTGCCACCTTGTTCTCTACACCCTTCTTGTCTTTGATTTCAATGTCAAATTCCTGTAACAAAAGAACCCATCTAATAAGTCTTGGTTTGGATTATTGTTTAGCAAGTAAGTATTTTAAAGCTGAATGATCAGTGAAGACAATGACTTTAGATCCAATGAGATAGGATCTAAATTTGTCAAATGCAAAGACTATTGCCAAGAGTTCTTTTTCAGTGGTTGTGTAATTCCTTTGGTTATCATTCAAGACTTTACTGGCATAATAAATCACATGTACCAAATTGTCTTTCCTTTGTCCTAACACTGCCCCAATAACAAGGTCTGATGCATCACACATCAGTTCGAAAGGTAAGTTCCAATCAGGTGGGGCAATGATAGGTGCAGAGGAAAGTTTTTGCTTCAAAAGTTCATAGGCTAGCATGCAATTTTTATCAAATACAAAGGGTGTATCAGAGACAAGCAAGTTACCCAAAGGTTTGGCTATTTTAGAAAAGTCTCTAATAAACCTTCTGTAAAAGCCAGCGTGTCCCAAAAAACTCCTAACTGCCTTGACATTACTTGGTGGAGGTAGTTTTTCAATGAGTTCCACCTTAGCTCTGTCCACCTCAATGCCTCTATTAGAGATTTTGTGGCCAAGGACTATTCCTTCTGTGACCATGAAATGACACTTTTCCCAGTTTAATACTAGGTTGGTCTCTTGGCATCTCTTAAGCACCAAGGTAAGGTGGTGTAGGCAGCTAGGAAAAGAATCTCCAAACACAGAAAAATCATCCATGAAAACCTCAATAAATTTTTCAATCATGTCCGAAAAGATGGACAGCATGCATCCTTGGAAAGTGGCGGGTGCATTGCACAATCCAAAGGGCATGCGTCTATAAGCAAAAACTCCATATGGACAAACAAATGATGTTTTCTCTTGATCTCTTGGATCAACTACTATCTGATTATAGCCTGAGTATCCATCCAGAAAGCAATAGTAAGCATGTCCTGCAAGCCTTTCAAGCATCTGATCCATGAATGGAAGTGGGAAATGATCTTTTCTGGTGGCTTCATTGAGCTTCCTGTAGTCTATGCACATCCTCCACCCAGTGACAGTTCTTGTGGGTATGAGTTCGTTTCTCTCATTTGGCACCACAGTTATGCCACCTTTCTTGGGAACTACATGGATGGGACTAACCCATGGGCTATCAGAAATGGGGTAGATTACCCCTGCCTGCCATAACTTCATGACCTCCTTTTGTACTACTTCTTTCATGACGGGATTCAATCTTCTCTGAGCTTGAATGGAGGGTCTAGCATCCTCTTCTAACAAGATTTTATGCATGCATATGGATGAACTTATCCCCTTCAAATCAGCTAGGGTCCATCCAATGGCATCTTGATGAGTTTGTAGCACCTTGATCAATTCTTCTTCCTGTTCTTGGCTCAGGGAAGAGCTAATGATAACAGGATGACTCTCATCACTACCCAAGTATGCATACTTGAGATTAGGGGGCAATGCTTTGAGCTCAGGTTTTGGTGCTTCCTTCTCTTCTTTCACTCTCTCAGGCATGCTTGGCATGGTTGTTTCAGCAGCCTTGATGTCACTAACTTCAATATCCTTGGTGAACTCCTCCTCTGCCACTTCCTTTGTTGTTTCGTCAAAGGTTTCTTGTACTGCAATGTCCACTACATCCACCCTTATGCATTCCTTTAGTGATTCTGATGGATAGCTCATTGCCTTGAATACGTTAAACACCAATTGCTCATCATGTAGTCTAAGAGTGAGTTCACCCTTTTGGACATCTATGATGGCTCCAGCAGTAGCCAGGAAGGGTCTTCCCAGGATTATCGAAGCTTTGGCTTCTTCCTCCATATCTAACACCACAAAATCGGCAGGAAATATAAAATCTCCCACTTTCACCAACAAATCCTCAACTATCCCATGAGGGAATTTAAAAGTTCGATCTGCCAATTGGAGGGCCATTCTTGTTGGTTTGGCTTCCTCAATCTTCATTCTTCTCATCATTGTTAGAGACATCAAATTGATACTAGCCCCTAAGTCACACAAGGCCTTCTCCACCATGACTTCTCCTATGATGCAGGGGATTTGGAAACTGCCTGGATCCTTCAATTTCTGAGGCAATTTGTGTTGAATGATGGCACTGCATTCTTCAGTCAACAACACAGTTTCCTCATTTCTCCAGCTTCTCTTCTTGGTCATTAATTCCTTTAAGAATTTTGCATAGAGTGGCATTTGCTCTATTGCCTCAGCAAACGGAATGTTGATTTGAAGCTTTTTGAAAATCTCCAAGAATCTGGAGAATTGGCCATCCTTTTCACTTTTCATCAAACGTTGAGGATATGGTGCTTTGGGTGTATAAGGCTTCAGGACCTCTTTTTCTTTTTCTTTTGTTGCAGACAGTGTAAAAGATTGTCCCTGTTCCTTGTCTCTCACATTTTCCTTTGCTTCATCCTCTGTGGTTTCCTTTGAGATCTCCTTTAGCTTCTTTCCACTTCTGAGGGTTATGGCCTTACATTCTTCCCTTGCAATAGCCTTGGTAGCATGAGAAACGCTTGGCCCAGGGGTTTGCTTAGACAAATACCCAATTTGATTTTCTAGCTTCTGGATGGCAGCTCCTTGGTTTTGCAAGTTAGAATTTACTTCTTCCTTAAAGGCTTTCAATTCGGTTATGTCTTGACCCATGGTTGCAAGCATTCCTTCTATCCTGTTTAATTGATCTTGAAATTGTTGGTTCGGATTAGGTTGGGCAGGTTGATTATTTTGGCCATGATATGGTGGTTGGGAGTAAGTGTTTTGTGTGGCTTGGTATGATCTTTGGTTGGAGTTTTGGTATGTGGAATTGTTATGTTGGTTGGGGTTGTAAGGTTTGTGGTTTTGTGGTTGGGTTTGCTGGTTTCCCCACCCAAAGTTTGGGTGGTTTTTCCAGCCTGGGTTGTAAGTGTTGGAATGTGGATCATATGGTTGCCTTTGTTGATTTCCCACATAGTTGGCCTCTTCCCAATCACCTCCTTCAGTGCTTACTTCCTCTTGATCTTGTGTGTGTATTGCAGCCACTTGATTTGTTTTTAATTTCCTGGTGAGCTCTGCTAGTTGCTTGGCAAACACCTTGTTTTGGGCTAAAATTGTATCAACATGGTTCAGCTCCATGACTCCCTTAGTGTTGTGTCTCTCTGAAGCATAGTAGTACTCATTCTCAGCCACTGTCTCAATCACTTCAATGGCTTCTTCCACAGTCTTTTTCCTGTTCAATGAACCTTCTGATGAATGGTCTACAGCCTTCCTTGATTCATAAGAAAGTCCATCATAGAAAATATGCAATTGCACCCAGTCATGGAACATGTCTGGTGGGCATTTCCTTGTCAAATCCTTGAACCTCTCCCATGCCTCGTAGAGAGTTTCACCATCTTGTTGTCTAAAGGTCTGAACCTCAGATCGAAGCCTATTGACCTTTTGTGGGGGGTAGAAACGTGCCAGAAACTTGCTTTCCACCTCATCCCAAGTTGTTAGGCTCCCCCTTGGGAATGATTCCAGCCACTTAGCTGCCTTGTCCCTAAGTGAAAATGGGAACAAGAGCAGTTTATAGGCATCTTCCTGGACTCCATTGGACTTCACAGTGTCGCAAATTCTCAGGAATTTTGTGAGATGTTGGTTTGGATCTTCATTAGCACTCCCACCAAATGAACAATGATCCTCCACCAGTGATATTAGCTGTGGTTTGAGTTCAAAATTGTTGGCCTGAATGGGTGGTTTCTGAATATTGCTACCACAATTCCCAGAGGTTGGGTTTATGTATGAACCAAGAACCCTCCTCTCGGGAATGGCATTATTTCCATCAGCTCTCTCATGGTTGTGAACTTCTCTTTCCATGTTGAGATCTAGAGCTTCCTCAAAATTGTCCTCAGATTCTCCTTCAGATTCTTCTTCTCTCAGTACTCTCTTTCCTCTTGCTTCCCTTCTAAGTTTATGAAGGGTCCTCTCTGGTTCGGTATATGGAGGAGTTGATGTCTCTCCTCTCCTACCTGTCATACAAGAACACAGCACAGGCAACAAACAAGTGAAATACTCTTGGTTAATGGAAGAGTATGGTTAGAGCAGTTGAGGAATTAATTCAAATAGTTAGTGGGTCAGTGAGTTAGTTGCTTGAATTTAAAGGCATAAAGAAAGAAAGCAAGTAACAGAGTGCAGAAATTAAAATTCAACAAGTAACTTGAACTGAATTAACACAACAAGAAAAATGCTCAATCTAGTTAACTTCCAATTTGAGAATTGTCAATCGAAAACCAATCCCCGGCAACGGCGCCATAAACTTGGTGCTACGATTTTAGGAAGTTGCACGATCGGCAAAAATTCCTTCCGGCAAGTGCACCAGTTATCGTCAAGTAAAAACTCACAATAGAGTGAGGTCGAATCCCACAAGGATTGGTTGAGTGAGCAATTCGGATTAGAAGTGTGTTCTAGTTGAGCGGAATCAAGATTTAGATGAGAATTGCGGAATGTAAAATTGCATGAATTTAAGAGCGAGAAGCTAAATTGCTGAAATTAAAAAGGGATCGGGGTGATTGCATGAATTTAATTTCAGAATGTAAAGAGAAAGTGGTAGATCAGATATGGGAAATTCATTGGGTTTCAGGAGATATTGAGATCTCCGAATCAAAACATTTTTATCCCTTCCTCAACCAATGCATTCATTGAATTTTTGCTTGGCAATCTTATATGATTGGATCCCAATCCCTTGGCTCACCAATTCTCTCTAAAAACAAACAAATTCCCAATCCCTTGGTTTAAATGTTCATAAGAAGAGATGATGCTCGATCACTGATTATACCACACAGTTTCATGAACCACAATTTGGTAGGATTACATGTCACAATATCCATCCAAACCCCAATCCAATTCACTGTGAGAAAGCTTATCTAGCATGAATCCTCCATTCCTTTCCCAAGGTTCCGAAGGATTCCAATTATGGATAGTTTCTTTCCCAAGACAACTAACCAATGGAATTAGATCGAGAGGCTTTCTAACAAAATTCAAGAGAAAAGATTAAAGAAGAAGATAAAAACTATTATTGATTCATTGAATTACAATAGAGCTCCCTAACCCAATGAAAGGGGTTTAGTGAGTCATAGCTCTGAATTCAATTACAAAAGTGTGAAAACTAGCAAAATGATCCCCAAAAGTTTTTCTCTTTTTTCTCACTTAAATTCTATCCTATTTATACACTTTCTAAATTGAGCTTCTGTTGTGTTTCTTGGGCCTTGAGGCCTTTCCCTGATTTGCTTTTGCTTTGGGTTTATGATCCATAATCCTGATGAGGCTGCTGATCCAATTCTGTAACATTCATTGAGCCAACTTAGTGATAATCAAGTAATGACACATGACTCAACAAATTGAAATTCCAAACTCATCAATTCTTCAGGCCCAATCCCATAAACCATGATATTCAATTGGGTTTCATACCAGAGTACGTTTAAGTTAATGTTTGTGCTCAAATGCTAACTTAAACTGCAATATCTTTGGCCCAGAAACCTTTTCAATTAGTGGCATTTAAGTTGCAGTTTAAGCTTAAACTGCAACTTAAACGCCAGACACTTCCAGTGATGCCTTTTGTGGAAGCACGTTTAAGTTCCAGTTTAAGCTTAAACTGGAACTTAAACGTTGGACACTCCTGGAGGTGGAATGGTCGAACACGTTTAAGCTTCAGTTTAAGGTTAAACTGAAGCTTAAACGTGGAAATGGAAGAAAGAAACCCAGGAGTGTGAAAATGTCGAACACATTTAAGCTTCAGTTTAAGGTTAAACTGAAGCTTAAACGTGGAAATGAAGAAAGCAACCCTAGAGGAGAATTTGGTCGAACACGTTTAAGCTTCAGTTTAAGGTTAAACTGAAGCTTAAACGTGGAAATGAAGAAAGCAACCCTGGAGGGGAAATTGGGTCGAACACGTTTAAGCTCCAGTTTAAGGTTAAACTGGAGCTTAAACGTGGAAATGAAGAAAGCAACCCTGGAGGGGAAATTGGGTCGAGCACGTTTAAGCTCCAGTTTAAGGTTAAACTGGAGCTTAAACATGGAAATGCTCCCTGGTGCATTTCTCATTCTGGCGTTTAACTTCCAGTTTAAGGTTAAACTGGAGGTTAAACGCCACTTTCAGCTTTTCTCAGCTTTCAGGATTCTGGCATTTAAGCTCCAGTTTAAGCTTAAACTGGAGCTTAAACGCCACTTTCAGCTTTATATGGCTTGGCAGTTTAAGTTCCAGTTTAAGCTTAAACTGGAACTTAAACTCCACATGTGATATTCAAGCTTCCTTTATTGATTTTGTTGCTTCCTTGCCTAGCCTCTTCTTCCCTGAAATCATCCAAACAACTGCATCAAAGTCTTGCAAAATTTCATGAGAAATCTTCCATTCATAGCATTCAAGTAATATAACTAAAAACTCATGGAATTTGCATCAAAATCATACTGTTTGGATGGTTCATTTCTTTGTTATTCATTTAACCATTCTTGGTTACTTTAAGCTCAAGAAAATGCATAAAACAACTAAAACTAACAGAAAAATGCTAGTGAAACTAGCCTAAGATGCCTTGGCATCATCACTAACGTTCCAATGTGCCCCTATGTCTCACGTTAGAGTCTTCGTTAACTAGGTTAACGTGGCTTCTAACGTGGCCTTGCCAACATTCTAGAACGTTAGTGACATTCAACATTGTTACTAACGTTCCAATGTGCCCTTATGTCTCACGTTAGAGTCCACGCTAACTAGGTTAACGTGGCTTCTAACGTGGCCATCTTTAGCCATCCCCAACGTTAGTGACAATATTGAGTGTCACTAATGTTGGCTCATCTTTCACTCATCATCATTAGCCTTCCACGTTAACTAAGTTAACGTGGAAGTTAACGTGGCTCCTTGGGGTTTTGTGGTTGCTTCCAACATTAGTGACAATGTTGAGTGTCACTAACGTTGTCGACCACCCTTGCCTCTTACATTAGCTCCCACGTTAACCAAGTTAACGTGGGAGTTAACGTGGTATATTGCACCTTAGGCCAACGTTAGTGACAATGTTGAGTGTCACTAACGTTGGCTTCCTTCCCCCTTTTAACGTTAGAGGCCACGTTAACTAAGTTAACGTGGACTCTAACGTAGCCACTTATGATCATTGGCCAACGTTAGTGATAATGTTAAGTGTCACTAACGTTGGCTCAAAGTCCCTTCTTCACGTTAGAGTTCATGTTAACTTAGTTAACGTGATTCTTAACGTGGGCAATGATGGCTTCGAGAGCGTTATTGGCAATCACTTTTCTCATTAACTTTGCAAGTTACCTCCCATTCCACGTTAGTGATAACGTTAATTAGATTAACGTGACTGCTAAGTGGTTCTTCCTTGCTTCCTTTGGTCCTGAAATCAAGCAATATAGTGCATCAAAGTTCTAGTCCAAGTCATGGGTAACGCAACATACAATTTGTTACTAAACTCATGCAAAATCCTCATGAAATCATGTAAAATTCACAATGTATGCTTGAATCAAGGTGTAAGTGAATATCTACCCAAAACTAGCTTATTTCCTAAAGAAATGCCTGAAACTACCTTAAAAATAGTAAAGAAAAGGTCAGTGAAACTGGCCAAGATGCCCTGGCATCACTACTGACATTAAAGAAGCGCTTATTGGGAGGCAACCTAATGTTATATTTATCTATTTTCCTTTGTTATTTTATTTTTTTATAGGTTGATGATCATGGGAAGTCACAAAATCAATTGAAAAAGCAAAAATAGCATGAAAAATAGAAAGAAAAATAGCACACCTTGGAGGAAAATTTGCTGGCGTTTAAACGCCAGTGACGCTAGCAAAATGGGCGTTTAACGCCCAGTCTGGCACCATTCTGGGCATTTAACGCCAAAAAGGGGCACCAGACTGCCGTTTAACGCTAGGAATGGGCAACAAGCTGGCGTTAAACGCCAGAAATGGGCACCAGCCCAGCGTTTAACGCCAGGATTGGCAGAAGGAGCATTTTTGCTCGCCACTTGGTGCAGGGATGAATTATCCTTGACACCTCAGGATCTGTGGACCCCACAGGATCCCCACCTACCCCACCACTCTCTCTCTTCTTCACCCATTCACCAATCACCTCAACACCTCTTCCCCAAAAACCCCTCACCTATCAAATCCTACCATTCTCTTCACCACTCACATCCATCCTTCATAAAACCCGACCTACCTCACCATTCAAATTCAAACCACTTTCCCTCCCAAACCCATCCATTCATGACCGAACCCTACCCCTCTCCCCACCCCTATATAAACCCATCTTCACCCCCTCATTTTCATACATCATACACACTACTTCTCTCCCTTGGCCGAAACACAAAGCCCCCTCCATCTCCTCTATTTCTTCGTCTTCTACTCTCTTCTTTCTTCTTTTACTCGAGGACGAGCAAACCTTCTAAGTTTGGTGTGGTAAAAGCATTGCTTTTTATTTTTCCATAACCATTTATGGCATCTAAGGCTGGAGAAACCTCTAGAAAGAGGAAAGGGAAGGCAAAAGCTTCCACCTTTGAGTCATGGGAGATGGAGAGATTCATCTCAAGGGTGCATCAAGACCACTTCTATGAAGTTGTGGCCATGAAGAAGGTGATCCCCGAGGTCCCTTTCAAACTCAAAAAGAGTGAATATCCAGAGATCCGACATGAGATCCAAAGAAGAGGTTGGGAAGTTCTTACCAACCCCATTCAACAAGTCAGAATCTTAATGGTTCAAGAGTTCTATGCCAATGCATGGATCACCAAGAACCATGATCAAAGTGTGAACCCGGACCCAAAGAATTGGCTTACAATGGTTCGGGAGAAATGCTTAGATTTTAGTCCGAAAAATGTAAGGTTGGCATTCAACTTGCCCATGATGCAAGGAGATGAACATCCTTACACTAGAAGGGTCAACTTTGATCAAAGGTTGGACCAAGTCCTCATAGACATTTGTGAAGAGGGCGCTCAATGGAAGAGAGATTCAAGAGGGAAGCCGGTTCAACTGAGAAGGCATGACCTCAAACCCGTGGCTAGGGGATGGTTGGAGTTTATCCAATGCTCAATCATTTCCACTAGCAACCGGTCTGAAGTTACTATAGACCGGGTTATCATGATTCATAACATCATGATTGGAGAGGAAGTAGAAGTTCATGAGGTTATAGCCCAAGAACTTTATAAGGTGGCGGACAAGTCCTCTACCTTGGCAAGGTTAGCCTTCCCTTATCTCATTTGTCACCTCTGTTATTCAGTTGGAATTAACATAGAGGGAGACATCCTCATTGATGAGGACAAGCCCATCACTAAGAAGAGGATGGAGCAAACAAGAGATCCCACTCATCATGAAATCCCTGAGATGCCTCAAGGGATGCACTTTCCTCCACAAAACTACTGGGATCAAATCAACAACTCCCTAGGAGAATTGAGTTCCAACATGGGACAACTAAGGGTGGAGCACCAAGAACATTCCATCCTCCTCCATGAAATTAGAGAAGATCAAAGAATCATGAGAGAGGAGCAACAAAGGCAAGGAAGAGACATTGAGAAGCTCAAGCACTCCATAAGATCTTCAAGAGGAAGAACAAGCCGCCATCACTAAGGTGGACCCGTTCTTTAATTTCCTTGTTCTTTATTTTTCTGTTTTTCAAATTTTCATGCTTATGTTTATGTCTTATGATCATTAGTGTCTTAGTGTCTATGTCTTAAAGTTATGAATGTCCTATGAATCCATCACCTTTCTTAAATGAAAAATGTTTTTAATTAAAAAAAGAAGAAATTGCATGAATTTTGAATTTTATAACAGATTAATTATTTTGATGTGGTGGTAATACTTTTGGTTTCTGAATGTATGCTTGAACAGTGCATATGTCTTTTGAATTTGTTGTTCATGAATGTTGGCTCTTGAAAGAATGATGAAAAAAGGAGACATGTTACTGAGGATCTGAAAAATCATAAAAATGATTCTTGAAGCAAGAAAAAGCAGTGAATACAAAAAAAAAGGAAAAAGAAAAAGAAAAAAATAAAGTTGTGATCCAAGGCAAAAAGAGTGTGCTTAAGAACCCTGGACACCTCTAATTGGGGACTCTAGCAAAGCTGAGTCACAATCTGAAAAGGTTCATCCAGTTATGTGTCTGTGGCATGTATGTATCCGGTGGCAATACTGGAAGACAGAGTGCTTTGGGCCACTGCCAAGACTCATAAAGTAGCTGTGTTCAAGAATCATCATACTTAACTAGGAGAATCAATAACACTATCTGGATTCTGAGTTCCTATAGAAGCCAATCATTCTGAATTTCAAAGGATAGAGTGAGATGCCAAAACTATTCAGAGGCAAAAAGCTAAAAGCCTCGCTCATCTAATTAATCCTGATCTTCATAGATGTTTTTGGAATTCATTGCATATTCTCTTCTTTTTATCTTATTTGATTTTCAGTTGCTTGGGGACAAGCAACAATTTAAGTTTGGTGTTGTGATGAGCGGATAATTTATACGCTTTTTGGCATTGTTTTTAGTATGTTTTTAGTATGTTTTAGTTAGTTTTTATTATATTTTTATTAGTTTTTTGTTAAAATTCACTTTTTTGGACTTTACTATGAGTTTGTGTATTTTTATGTGATTTCAGGTATTTTCTGGCTGAAATTGAGGGACTTGAGCAAAAATCTGATTTAGAGGCTGAAAAGGACTGCAAATGCTGTTGGATTCTGATCTCTTTGCACTCGAAGTAGATTTACTGGAGCTACAGAAGCCCAATTGGTGCGCTCTCAATTGTGTTAGAAAGTAGACATCTTGGGCTTTCCATCAATGTATAATAGTCCATACTTTTCCCCAGATTTGATGGCCCAAACAGGCGTTCCAAGTCAGCTCAAGAATTTTGGCGTTTAACGCCGGAACTGGCACAAGACTGGGAGTTAAACGCCCAAACTAGCACAAAAGCTGGCGTTTAACTCCAAGAAAAGTCTCTACACATGAAAGCTTCAATGCTCAGCCCAAGCACACACCAAGTGGGCCCGGAAGTGGATTTTTATGTCATTTACTCATTTCTGTAAACCCTAAGTTACTAGTTATCTATAAGTAGGACCTTTTGCTATTGTATTAGCATCTTTTGATCACTTTAGATCTTAGGATCATCTTTGGACGTCTAGTTCTTAGATCGTTGGGGGCTGGCCTCTCGGCCATGCCTAGACCTTGTTCTTATGTATTTTCAACGGTGGAGTTTCTACACACCATAGATTAAGGTGTGGAGCTTTGCTGCACCTCGAGTATTAATGCAATTACTACTGTTCTTCTATTCAATTCAGCTTATTCTTATCCCAAGATATTCATTTGCACCCAAGAACATGATGAATGTGATGATTATGTGACACTCATCATCATTCTCACTTATGAACGTGTGCCTGACAACCACCTCTGTTCTACATTAGATTGAGTGGATATCTCTTGGATCCCTTAATCGGAATCTTCTTGGTATAAGCTAGAATTGATGGCGGCATTCAAGAGAATCCAGAAGGTCTAAACCTTTTCTGTGGTATTCTGAGTAGGATTCAAGGATTGAATGACTTTGACGAGCTTCAAACTCGCGATTGTGGGGAGTTTGTGACAGACGCAATAGAATCACTGGATTCTATTCCGACATGATCGAGAACTGACAGCTGATTAGCCGTGCTGTGACAGAGCGCATTGAACATTTTCACTGAGAGGACGGGACTGTAGCCATTGACAACGGTGATGCCCAACATACAGCTTGCCATGGAAAGGAGTAAGAAGGATTGGATGAAGACAGTAGGAAAGCAGAGAGACGGAAGGGACAAAGCATCTCCATACGCTTATCTCGACCCTTACTCACGTAAGGTTTATTACTTGGACGACCCAGTGCACTTGTTGGTTAGTTATGCGAGATTGTGACAAAGTGTGATTCACGTTTGAGAGAGGTACCAAGTTTTTGGTGCCATTTTTGATGATCACAATTTCGTGCACCACACGCCAGGCATATGAACCAAAAGAGAGCCCTTGAAGAGTTTCAAAGGGCGTGGCAAGCTAAGGCCAGGTGTGGCACACCAATTATAATTTCTAGAAGAGAATCCTTGATGTACTACAATGGGTGTGGCATGCCAAGGCCAGGCGTATCACGCCAGTTATCTTTTCCAGGGAAGGATGTTGAAGAATTATCATGGGCGTGGCATGCCATTGCTAGGCGTGGCACGCCAGTTATGATTTCCAGAAGAGGGTTCTGCAAGATCAACAAAGGGCGTAGCACACTATTGCTGGGCGTGACATGCCAGTAATGTTTTCCAGGAAGGGATCTTTGAAGAGTTTTCAAGGGCGTTGCATGGCAAGAGTTATCAAGGGCATGGCACACCAAGCTGGGTGTGCCACTCCAGTTCTATCTCCCAAGCTGGGCGTGGCACGCCAGGTCGCAGGCGTGGCACGCTAGTACAATGGTCCAGAGGAGAAAGGAAGGAGCAACTTCAATGGGTGTGCCACTTGGTACTAGGGGCATGAAGCCTCCAACAAGGGCGTGGCACGCCAGTACAAATTTTCAGAAGAGAAAGGTCAAGACCTCATCGAAGGCGTGGCACTTGAGACTTTAGGTGTGGCACGCCAAGCCAACTATCAATGCGCGTGCCACTTGGTGTATAGGGCATGGCACGCCAGCTCACTAGACCAGAAGGAAATGCTTGTGCACCAACATGGGCGTGACACGCCAAGCTAACCTTCCAGAGGAGAAGATTGAAGATCCTAACAAGGGCGTAGCACGCCACTGCTGGGCGTGGCACACCAGGTCAATTTTCTAGAAAAGGAGCTTGAAGATCTTAACATGGGCGTGCCACTTTGGACCTTGGGCGTGGCACGACAATTCAACTTTGATTATGGGCATGCCACTTGAGAGTTGGGCATGGCACGCTAAGCCAGTTTCACCTTTTGTGCTTGGCACACCACTCACACGCCGCTCACACGCCACTCACATGTCTCTAATGAATGGTTATTTTCTTTAGTTTTCAATTGGAATTTTTTTCTTTTTGTAATTTTTCATTTCTAGAAATAGGAGTAGTATAAATACCCCTTGAAGAGCACTGAAAGGGGGCTTGGAACTTTCACTTCACTTACTTCATCTTCTTCCATCTCTTGTACTTTTCTCTAAGTCATGAGTAGCTAAACTCCCTCTCAGTGGGAGAGGGAGCTCTGTTGTACTTGATGGATTAAAGGATAGTGAATTTCTTCTTCTTTTCATCTCTCTTTGATTTGCTAGAAGGAATTTCGTTCTTCATTCTTAGTGTTCAATTATCTTGGAAAATAGATTGAATGCAAATTGGGTTTCATGGGAACCTTGGAAAAGGAAACATGGAATCATGCTTAAAATCTCTTCTCACATTGAGTAGATCTGCATTTTGGGATTGGATATGGTGGCATGAAATCTACCCACTGCTTGGATCTATGATGATGTGTGGTAAAATCAGGGACCAAGCTTATCTCTCTTTATGAGCAATTAGACCGAGGAATTAGCTAATTATCAAGATTTGAGAGATTGAATCACCAAGGAATTAGGGTTCAATCAATCATGATTGTCAAGAGGTCAATGAGTTGCATGATTGAAGATGAGATGATCTGAATTTGATCTAAAGAGAGTAACATCTCCTAACCCCAATGAATCCTCCCCATTCTTATCTTCCTTATTATAGCTTTGTTTATATTCTGTCAATCAACCCAGTCCCTTTAACAATTCAGTCATTTACATTTCTATCATTTACATTCTATCATTTAATTTTCTGCATTCAACACATACCCTTGATCAACTTAACTAAGTACCCTGCTAACTAAAGTTGTTCAATCAATCAATTCCCGTGGGATTCGACCTCACTCATCATTGTGAGTTTTTACTTGACGATACTTTGGTATACTTGCCAATAGGGGTTTATTGTAATGATACAGTGAAATTCCAGTCATCAAGAGTCTAAAAAGAACACTAAGCCGGAGAGATGCCAAAATAAGATGTTGATGTCGCTACCTAGTCGCTGTCAAAAGTCAAGTCCACTATCTTTATATCCATCTCAGGATTCTCATCGTCCCCAAAAGTCAGATCTACAACCTCTATTTCCTCGATGTTCTCATCATCAGAAATAATGATCACCTCTGATGTACTCTGAGGACTACCATCAATGTTGTCGCCTGCGAAAGCTGTACCACTAGCAAAAATCTGCTCAACTGATGAAGGCTGACGAGAAGCTATAGATGAAGTCTCGATAGGCTCAATGGTGAAAGGGTCAGAGGAGTGAGTAGAAAGAGACTCTATCAATAGGTTCAAATCCATTGGAGGAGACTCAGGGATGTAGTAATCGATGACAGTGCTAGGCTCATACACTGTCTGGCTATCCTGCTGTGCTGGAATAGGACCTTCATGCATGAAGTCAAAAGGATGGTGGACAGAATCAGGATGAAATCATGACAGCAAAAAATTATATGGTGCATCAGGATCAAAGAGGGGTGAAGCTAGCAAGTGGTGAAAATGATGGTCTCTAACTACGTACTTACAGACTTGAGGCTCCGCGGTCACCACATAGAAGCTGTGAATGATAGGATCCTCGTACACATAAGGTTGCTCGATCTCACAGAAAAAGACATTCATCTCTATCTGAAAAGGGTAGGAAGATAGGGAGTAGGAACTGGGGAGTTTTTAGTAGAGTCGGAGTGAAATAAGTTAAGTTGCTTTTCATAAATCGGCCACGTCTCCTAGATCAATCAGACCACAACAAAAGAACATAGGACAAACAACAATCAAGAGAAAACAACAAATAACATTGGTGCACGAAATTGTGATCATCAATGGCGCCATCAACATGGTACGCTCAATTGCAATCTCAACTCTTTATCACAACTTCGCACAACTAACCAGCAAGTGCACTGGGTCGTCCAAGTAATAAACCTTACGCGAGTAAAGGTCGATCCCACGGAGATTGTTGGTATGAAGCAAGCTATGGTCATCTTGTGAATCTCAGTTAGGCGGATTCAAATGGTTATGGAGGAATGATGATTAAAAGATAAATAAGACATTGGTGAGAATTTCAGATAAGCGTATGGAGATGCTTTGTCCCTTCCATCTCTCTGCTTTCCTACTGTCTTCATCCAATCCTTCTTACTCCTTTCCATGGCAAGCTGTATGTAGGGCATCACCGTTGTCAATGGCTACAGTCCCGTCCTCTCAGTGAAAATGGTCCAAATGCTCTGTCACAGCATGGCTAATCATCTGTTGGTTCTCGGTCATGTCGGAATATAATCCATTGATTCTTTTGCGTTTGTCATTGGTGGACGAAATTGTGATTCCTTTGTTATTGTATTTTGTAAAATTCATTGCTTTTTCAACTATGTGTGGACACAACTCCGTTCAACTTAACCAGCAAGCGTACTGGGTCATCCAAGTAATACCTTACGTGAGTAAAGTTCGATCCCACAGAGATTGTTGGTATGAAGCAAGCTATGGTCACCTTGTAAATCTCAGTTAAGTGGATTCATAGGGTCAAATGTAATTGGATTAGATAATTTAAAAGATAAATAAAATAAAAAGGGATAGAAATACTTATGTAAATCAATAGTGGAAATACTTATGTCTCTACTTTCTTATTGCTTTCATCCAATCCTTCTTACTCCTTTCCATGGCAAGCTGCATGTAGGGCATCACCATCATCAATGGCTACTTTTAATCCTCTCGGGAAAATGGTCCTATGCGCTGTCACTGCACGGCTAATCGTCTGGAGGCATCACCCTTGTTGATAGCTACATCCCATCCTCTCAGTGAAAATGGTCCAAATGCTCTGTCACAGCACAGCTAATCATCTGTCGGATCTCAATCAGGTTGGAGTAGAATCCATTGATTCTTTTGCGTTTGTCATCACGCCCAGCCTTCAGGAGTTTGAAGCTCGTCACAGTCATTCAATACCGGAATCCTACTCGGAACACCACAGACAAGGTTAGACTTTCCAGATTCCCGGGATCCTACTCGGAATACCACAGACAAGGTTAGACTTTTCGGATCCCCATGAATACCGCCATCTATCTAGCTTATACCACGAAGATTCTGTTGGGGAATCTAAGAGATATGCGCCCGGCCTAGAGTAGAACGGAAGTGGTTGTCAATCACGCGCGTTCATAGGTGAGAATGATGATGAGTGTCACGGATCATCACATTCATCAAAGTGTTGTGCAACGTATATCTTGGAATAAGAATAAAAGAGAATTGAATAAAAAGTAATAGTAATTGTATTGAAACTTGAGGTACAGCAGAGCTCCACACCCTTAATCTATGGTGT
This sequence comes from Arachis hypogaea, assembly GCF_003086295.3. NCBI lineage: Eukaryota > Viridiplantae > Streptophyta > Magnoliopsida > Fabales > Fabaceae > Arachis > Arachis hypogaea. The sequence continues at coordinate 53,350,514 of NC_092037.1, forward strand.
GCAGAAACTCCACCGTTGAAAATACATAAGTGAAAGGTTCAGGCATGGCCGAATGGCCAGCCCCCATAAAACGTGATCAATAGCCTCTTAAGATGAAGAATAAAACAAAACTGAGACCAAAGATGTAACGTGGTCAAAAGACGACTAATACACTAGTAAAAAGTCTTATTTATACTAAACTAGCTACTAGGGTTTACATGAGTAAGTAATTGATGCATAAATCCACTTCCGGGGCCCACTTGGTGTATGTTTGGGCTGAGCTTGATCTATCCACGAGCTGAGGCTTTTCTTGGAGTTGAACGCCAAGTCATAACGTGTTTTGGGCGTTCAACTCCGGATCATGACGTGTTTCTGGCGTTTAACTCCAGACAGCAGCATGTACTTGGCGTTCAACGCCAAGTTATGTCATCAATTTCCGAATAAAGTATGAACTATTATATATTTCTCGAAAGCTCTGGATGTCTACTTTCTAACGCCGTTGAGAGCGCGCCATTTGGAGTTCTGCAGCTCTAGAAAATCCATTTCGAGTGCAGGGAGGTCAGATTCCAACAGCATCAGCAGTCCTTTTTGTCAGCCTTTTTCAGAGTTTTGCTCAAGTCCCTCAATTTCAGCCAGAAATTACCTGAAATCACAGAAAAACACACAAACGCATAGTAAAGTCCAGAAATGTGAATTTAACATAAAAACTAATGAAAACATCCCTAAAAGTAGCTTGAACTTACTAAAAACTACCTAAAAACAATGCCAAAAAGCGTATAAATTATCCGCTCATCAGTCATCACGCCCAACAATTGCGAGTTTGAAGCTCGTCACAGTCATTCAATCCTTGAATCTTACTCGGAATACCACAGACAAGGTTTAGAATTTCCAGATTCTTAAGAATGGCCGCCAAAGGGTTCTAGCTTATACCACGAAGATTCTGATTGAGGAATCCAAGAGATACACTCTCGGTCTAAGGTAGAACGGAAGTAGTTGTCAGTCACGCGTTCATAAGTGAGAATGATGATGAGTGTCACGGATCATCACATTCATTATGTTGAAGTACAACGAATATCTTAGAATAAGAATAAGCTGAATTGAATAGAAAATAGTAGTAATTGCATTAAAACTCGAGGTACAGTAGAGCTCCACACCCTTAATCTATGGTGTGTAGAAACTCCACCGTTGAAAATACATAAGTGATGGTTCAGGCATGGCCGAATGGCCAGCCCCCATAAACGTGATCAAAGGATCATAAGGTAACCCAAAAATAATCCAAAGATGTCTAATACAATAGTAAAATGTCCTATTTATACTAGACTAGCTACTACAGTTTACAGAAGTAAGTAATTGATGCAGAAATCCACTTCCAGGACCCACTTGGTGTGTGCTTGGGCTGAGGCTGATCTTTACACGTGCAGAGGCTTCTTTTGGAGTTAAATGCCAAGTTGTAATGTGTTTTTGGTGTTTAACTTTAGTTTGTGACGTGTTTCTGGCGTTTGACTCCAGAATGCAGCGTGGAACTGGCGTTGAGTGCCAGTTTGCGTCATCTAATCTCGAATAAAGTATGAACTATTATATATTGCTAGAACGCTCTGGATGTCTACTTTTCAACGCCGTTGAGAGCGCGCCATTTGAAATTCTGTAGCTCCAAAAAATCCATTTCGAGTGCAGGGAGGTCAGAATCCAACAGCATCAGCAGTCCTTTGTCAGCCTCCTTATCAGAGTTTTGCTCAGGTCCCTCAATTTCAGCCAGAAAATACCTGAAATCACAGAAAAACACACAAACTCATAGTAAAGTCCAGAAATGTGAATTTAGCATAAAAACTAAAGAAAACATCCCTAAAAGTAGCTAGATCATACTAAAAACTACCTAAAAACAATTCCAAAAAGCGTATAAATTATCTACTCATCACAACACTAAACTTAAATTGTTGCTTGTCCCCAAGAAACTAAAAATCAAATAGGATTAAAAGAAGAAAAATATACTATAAGTCCCAAAATATCAATGAAAATTAGTTCTAATTAAATGAGCGGGACTTGTAGCTTTTTGCTTCTGAATAGTTTTGGCATCTCACTTTTTCCTTTGAAGTTTAGAATGATTGACATCCATAGGAACTCAGAGTTCAGATAGTATTATTGATTCTCCTAGTTAAGTATGTTGATTCTTGATCACAGCTACTTTTATGAGTCTTGGCCGTGAAGGATTGAATAAATCACTCAAATTAAGTACAAAAGAACTCATGAAATATGGGTTTATCAACCTCCCCACACTTAAACACTAGCATGTCCTCATGCTAAATCCAAGGTAAATAATTAAGGTTAAAGTGATGGAATGTTATGAAATGCAACCTATTCTAAATGCATCTACCTAATGAGTCATGCAATTCTAATTTATCCACTCATATATAAAGCCTACATGTAGTTAAATTATTTCGCATTCTCAAGGAGTTATATATACATATATAGCTAACCCTCAAATAATAACGCAAGTGAGATGAGAAAGAAAACATTAAAACTTGCAAGACAATTATTAATTTGAATAGAGATAAATGTTAATGAGCTATTGAACCATTACTGGATTTTGTGTTTACTCTCTAATCACTCAGTGTTTATTGGGTTAATCACTCTATTCTTCTTTCTATTCTTCCCTTCTATAACTTTGTTTTTCGTCTAACCAATCAACAATTATAGAACATAGTCATACCAAAACTCATGAGGTCTTTAATCAAGGTTGTAATGGGGTCAAGGTGAAGGTAAGGATATATGTATAAGGCTAAGTGAGCTAATAAGTGAATCCTTAATTAGACTAAGATCTCACCTAACATACATATTTAGTAAAATAATGCTTCTTTACCTATTCTCCCTATTTTCTCACTTTTGATGTGACATGCTCATGTTTTAGTTCTTGTTTTTATCCCATGTGCATTTATTTTTATTTTGCATTGGGGAGTTCTTTTTGTATCCCCTTATTTACATGCTTGAAAAATAACCCTTTTTTTTGAATACACATGGTAATTTTAATTAATTTGAATTTTCATGAGCATGCTTCCCAAAATTTTTGAGTTGCTTTATTCTTTCTAATTTTTCTACCTTTTGTTTTTATCAACTATGTTCCCATAAGGTTTCCCACATTTTACTCTATTAATAATTTTCTATCTTAAGCTAACCAAGGATTCACTTGGGATTTTCTTTTGTTTTTCTACTTAAGGCTAGTAATTTGGCTAAATAGAATAAAGAGGTTTTAAAAGGCTCAAGGGAGCTAACAAAGGTGATGTAAAAGGTAGGCTAATCTGGGGTAAGTGAGCTAAAATCAAATAATGGCCTCAATCATTATTTTGGGATGTACCTATATTCTACAATCGGACACATAGACTAAAACAAAGTAAAGAACACCAAAATAAGAAAGAAGGTTGGAACACATAGGAATAAAAATTATGGTTTGAATGTAACCATATAGTTAAGCTCTAAACTCACAGGCTATGTGTTCTCTAGCTGAAAAATCATTTATCACTTATGTATGTCATGCAGGTTTAAAAATTCTCATTATTCTCTTAAAAAGTAATTTAGGGTAGCCTTTGAAATTTTAATGTTTCTCCTTGATAAAATGTTGTCAGTTTAACAACATCATGTAATGCTATATATACAAGGTTTTATGGATCTAAATTTATTATGTTCAAGTTCCTAGCTTACTCTTTATTATTTTTGTCAATTTAAACTAAGCTATAATTAAGCTATCTTATGTCAAAAGGGTAAACTATACTAATTGATCCACTAATAAGTTAGAATTGCAACTAAACTAATGAACTAAATAACTTAAAATATGAACTAAAAATGCAAAATGCAGAAAATAGAGTAACAATATACAAGTAGCAATGTATAAGTACTCAGAAAATAACAAATAAAAGAAAAAAAGAGAAAAATACAGAAAAGTATCTAAAATAAAAGAAAGGTATGTAGTGGTTCACCAAGATAAACGCCAAAGATGGCGACCTCCCCACACTTAAAATGAAGCATCGTCCCCGATGCTCAATCAAGCCGGGTGTGAAGGAGTGTCATCACTGGTAGGGATGGTAGCTGGGGTCTCTGTGGTGGTGGTGGGCTGAGAGTTTGGCTGTTGTAGAGGAGGGACGGACTGGATCAGGATCTCCGGGTCTGCAGCCTCAAGCTGATATGGGACCTCCTGGTGTGGTGCAGGCTGTTCTGCACCTGCCTGCTGATGAGTCTCCGCCTGGGGGTGAGGCTCCTCCTCGTGCTCATCCTCCTCCTCCTCTGATGGCTCTGATGGTGTGCGGGCTCGAAGGGGATGTCGGCGCCCTGTCTGATCATCAGCTTCAGATGCGAATAACGTCGTCTGCTACGACGCTCCAGTCTCTCATACCGGCGCCTGTTACGGTGCTCTATCTGATCGAGCTGGCGGAATAGGCGGTGCACGAGGTGGTATACTGGCTCAGAGGCCAGTGGAGGTGCAGTGGTGGCAGCAGGTGCAGAAGTGGATGAAGAGGGTCCAGCAGACGGAGGGGCTATCTCATCAGTAGCAGTGAAAGGTGGTGGTCTGTAGCCCAAAGTGAGGAAGTTCCTGCTGTGAGGAATGATCTTCCTGCAGTCCGCCGCTGGTGGTCTCTCATCGGCATCCTTTCATGGCATGTCAGCTCGACGGCCTAGCTGTGTAACCAGGTAAGGAAAGGGGAGGGTGCCTCGGACGTGGACCCTGGCCAAATAAAGCCGGATAAAACGTGGCAAGTACAGGTCCCTACCCTCCAGCACACACCATATGAGGTTGATCATGGCAGCCGGGATCTCTGTCTCATGAGTACTTGGCATCACAAAGTTGCTCAAGATCTGATGCCAAAGCCGAGCCTCATCATTTAAGTACACTCTCTTGATCCCGCGAGGCATAGTGGTGTCCTGACCCATCTCCCAAGGAACAGTAGGGTCGAGAGCTATCCGGGCCTTTACAGCATCCCAATCAAACCTCATCTGGCCCATGTCCTCCTCATTTGGTCGGATTTGGCTGCGAGCCGGAGAATGTCCTCTATGGCCTCCTCAGTGACCAGAATTTGCTTTCCTCTCAGGTTTACTGCATCTAGGGTAGTAAGGTAGTAGTTGCAATAGAATTCCCGTACCCAAGATGCATTGACCATTCTAAAAGTCCTTTCATACAAACATTTTGGTTGTCACAAGTAACAAACCCCCTTGAAATTGATAACCGAGTATTCAAACCTCGGGTCGTCTTCTCAAGGAATTGCAGGGAGGTATGTTCTTATTATTGGTTATGAGTTTGTAAATTAGGGGTTTTAGAAATTAGGGAGCAGTATGTTGCATAAGAAGAAATAAAATAAATAAATAACTATAAAATAAACTCTTGGCAAGGTATGAAAATAGGAAGTCCTATCCTGGTTATCCTTATCAATTGTAAAGAGAATTGGATTCTTCTCCCACTTTGTTAACCTCTAACTATGAAGGTAAGTTAGGTGGATGAATTAATTCTGATTCCTCAGGTTCTAGTCTTTCCTTGGGAAAGACTAGAGTTATTGAAACTTGAATTAATTATTGAAGATTTCTAATTTTCAATCAACAATGAGTTTGATAACTCAAGGGTCACCAATTATTTAACCAAAGCCAAAAGGAAAAAATAAATCTAAATTGAATTGAAAGCAATCTTAAACAGAATAAAACAATCATAATCTGAAATACCTCAAAATGCATTAATAAAAGAAATCAATTCTAACATGAAGTTCGTAAACCAACATTAACAAAGTGAAATAAAATAATAGAATAAATAAAGAACGTGGGATTGAGAGCCACTCCTAAAACTAAGAGAAATCCTAAATCCTAATACTAAGAGAGAGGAGAGAACCTCTCTCTCTAAAAACTACATCTAAAACATGAAAAGTGAATTATGAGAGCCTCTCTATGAATGGATACATTCCCCCACTTTATATCCTCTAATCTGTGTTTTCTGGGTCGCAAACTGGGTCGAAAACAGCCCAGAAATCCCTGGAGAAGATTTCAAATACGCTGATTTCCGTCACTGCAACGCGGCCGCATGGATCACGCGGTCGCGTCACCTAGCGTTAGGGAAACTATAACATATTATATATCAAATCGAAGCCCCGGACGTTAGCTTTCCAACGCAACTAGAACCGCGTCTTTTGGACCTCTGTAGCTAAAGTTATAGCCGTTTGCGTGCGAAGAGGTCAGGCTGGACAGCTTAGCAATTTCTCCAACTTCTTGTATTCCTTCCACTTTCGCATGCTTCCTTTCCATCCTCTGAGCCATTCCTGCCCTGTAATCTCTGAAATCACTTAGCACACATATCAAGGCATCTAATGGTAATAAGAGATGATTAATAATAAGCAAATATAAGATCAAAGAAGCACGTTTTCAATCATAGTACAAAATCAGGAAGGAAATATAAAACTATGCAAATATTATGAATAAGTGGGTAAAGAGTTGATAAAATCCACTCAATTGAGCACAAGATAAACCATAAAATAGTGGTTTATCAACCTCCCCACACTTAAACACTAGCATGTCCTCATGCTAAGCTCAAGAGAAACTATAAAGATGAAGAGGAATGGTAGATTAATATGAAATACAATCCTATCTATACGAATGCAACTACATGCAGAATGTTTCTACCTACTTGGTCAAGAGTAAATAAATTCTTCAAGACAAAAGTAATTCAATTTTTTTTTTCACTAATTCAAATCATACAATAAAAAGCAAGTAAACTTGTAAGAAGATAGCTCATGAAAGCAGGGAACATAGAATCAAGCATTGAACCCTCACTGGTAGTGTATATGACTCTAATCTCTCAAGTGTCTAGGGTCAATCACTCTATTCTTCTCTAGTCATGCTTTCTAAAATTTGTTCTTCACCTAACCAATCAACAATATTTAATATACTAATGCAAACATCATGAGGTCTTTTTCAAAGTTGTAATGGGGCTAAGGTAAGAGTAAAGGTATATATATGGCTAAGTGAGCTTCATAAATTGAATCTTTAATTAACCTAAGCTTTCACCTAATATACATATACTCTATATAACTTTAGTTCATGCCTAGCTACCCAAAATTCCCACTTTTGCATAATTTTCATACTCATGTACCAACTATTTCTTTTTAATTTATCACATGTGCATTGATTAACTTAACATTGAGGTAATTTTGTCCCCTTATTTATTTATTTATAATATATATTTTTTCTCTTTTTTTTTTGAATCATAACTTATCAATGCACATGGATTCTCCATTATTTTTCTATTTTGGTTTTTCATGAGTAGGTTCTCAAATTCCAAATATTTTATCATATTAAAAATATAACACATTCCCTTATTAACCCATGTTCCCACAGTTTCCCCACACTTAATTAACACACTATCTTAAGCTAACCAAAGATTCAATTGGGATATTTAATTGTTTTTCTGCTTAAGGCTAGTGATGTGGTAAAATACAGAACAAATGGGGATTAAAAGGCTCAAAGTGGCTGACAAAGGTGATTTAAAGGGTAGGCTTATTTGGGATAAGTGAGCAAAAACAAACAATGGCCTCAATCATATGCAAGCATGTAAATATACTAAATATTGGACATATAGACTGAAACAAAGTAAAGATCACAATTATAGAGAAGTAAACACACAAGAATAAAATATTTATGGTTAAATAATGTAACCATATAAATAAGCCCAATTCTCACAGGTTGTGTGTTCTTTGGCTCAAAAACCATGTTCCAAATATAACTTCAAACAAGTTTTAACATAAAAAAAAATTTTCAATTTAAATTAGTGAAATTTTTCAAAAATAGAGTCCTAAAAAGAAATTTATTACTTTAACCAAGTAGTAAATAAATGCATAAAAATTAAATAAACATGCAATCAAACATGCAAATGCAACAACTAATAAATTAACATTGGTGTTGAAAATAGGAAATAACTAACCCATGGAGATCGGTATTGACCTCCCTACACTTAAAGATTGCACCGTCCTTGGTGTATGCTAAGATGTGCAAGTGGATGGGGGTTGTGGTTTCTCAGCTAGGGCTCCTTTCGTTCCTTTCCTTGCCGGTGGTTTGGGAGTAGCTTTCTCCTTTCCTTTCTTGGTGGCCATCCTGAAAAAGGGAAGAGAAAGTGAAATAAATTTAAAGGGATAAAGCAAGGAAGAGGGTGGTGTAAGTGATAATCGATGCACAATAAAGAAGAATGATGTTAACACATGGTCCGGATGACATGTGAAAAGTTCATCAATGGAAATATAACAAATGCATATAGGGACAAGTAAATGCAAGGGGTTTATTGGCATGCAGGCAAAGGCATGAGTAGCATAGATCAAGCATTCAATGTCCAATTAAAATATGTTATTGATGCCAGGGCATCCTGGCTAGTTTTACTAGCCATTTTTTGTATGCTTTAGGTTGGTTTCATGCATTTTCTTAGGCAATAAGCAAGTATTTGGATGAGAATTATATGCATGCCTTGATTCAATCAAACATTGTTAAATATGTGCATTTTCATGAGATTTATGCAAGAATTTTTGGATGTTATGAATGATGCAAAATCTTGTGATTTAGCAAGGCTTTGATGCATGTGTTTGGTTGATGATAGGTGAAGCAAGCAGCCCTGGAGAGTGAACAAAGAGGAGTTGCACGTTGCCAACTTGCACTTCAACTAGAGTGTTCATCAACAACGCCCAACAATGTAAGGCAGCCCTGGAGAAGCACATTTGGGCGTTGCCAACTTGGAGAAAGGGTGAGTGTTTGAAGGCAACGCCGAGCTAGAAGAACTTGGGCCAGGGAGGAGCTTGAGCACGTTGCCAACGCCAGGATGTGCTGCCAGCCAAGTTGCCAACGCCAGGATGTGCTGCCAGCCAAGTTGCCAACGCCAGGATGTGCTGCCAGCCAAGTTGCCAACGCCAGGACGTGCTGCCAGCCAAGTCTTGGTGCCAATCAAGTTGCCAACGCCAAGTCTTGGTGCCAACCACGTTGCCAACGCCAGAAAGAGCTGCCAACCACGTTGCCAACGCCGGGAAGAGCTGCTAACCACGTTGCCAACGCCAGCTTCTATAGGCGTGTTCAATGGTAACGTGGGAAGCAATGTTTGGAGCTAGGAAAGAGCATCGAGCACGTTGCCAACTCAAGAAAGCATTGGCGTGTTTGGTAACAACGCCAGGAAGCTTTGAATGGTGAAGAATGGAGGTAGCACGTTGGCAACTTGGAAATACAAGGGAGTGTTTGCCAAAAACGCTGGTGAGTCTGGCAGCCGGACCTTACCTCCTTCAATGGAGTATATCTTGAGCTACAAAATTCCAAATGAAGTGATTTTAACGGCATTTGAAAGTAGACATCTAGATCTTTCCAACCATATATCATCGTATGGGGTTGGCATTCATTTGAAGCTTCAAAAGCCGGCTTCATTTAGAGCTTCAGAATCTGAGGACGTTGGCAACGCTGGAAACAAGGGCGTTTTCACCAAAAACGTGTGCGATTTTGGCAGCCTGACCCTGTCTTCTTCAATGGAGCATAACTTGAGTTATAGAGATCCAAATTGAGTGCTTCCAGTTGCGTTGGAAAGCTGACATTCAGAGCTTTCCAACCATATATAATAGTCTATAGTGGAGCATGAAATGGAAGCTCGAATCAGAGTCATCTTTAGGCCCCAAAAACAAGGAAATGAGGTTGAAATTCAAGGCAGCATGAATGAGCCAAGAGAGGAGAGTCGAACACGTTGCTAGGGCCAAAATGAACTGGCGTGTTCCTTGGCAACTCCAGCAACAACGCCCAGGCCAAGAAATTTGGGCTAGGGGCGTTGTTGAGCACGTTATTGGTGGCGTGTTTGACAAAAACGCCCAACCAGGGCAGCCTGACCTTGCCCTCTTCAATGGAGCATAACTTGAGCTAGGAAAGTCCAAATGAGGTGATTCTAGTGGCATTGGAAAGAAGACACTCTAAGCTTTCCAATGATGTATGATAGTCCATATTGAAGCAGAGGATTGACACTCAAATTCTGGGCAACATTAAGCATGAAAGTTGAGCCAAAAAGAAGAAAAGCCAAGTTGTTAGCAACAACTTGGGCTAACAACGCCCAGCACAAAACTCCCAGCCCAGGAAATCCATGAGCACGTTGCCAACGTGCACTTACATAGGCGTGTTGGCCAAAAACGTGCTCCATTGGGCTAGAATTGCCAAGACATGCGCACAAGTTCTCTGTTTTTAACTTGATGCTACAATTTCATTTAGAAGCTAGCTAATCCAACCTCAAGCAAGCAAAGCCCATAAATCTCAACCAATCAAGGCCACAAGAATCATCTAGAATAGTTGATTTTCATTTAATTGTAATTTGCTTTTAATTTCATTTCAATTTGTAATTTAGAGAAGCCTATATAAAGGCCATAGTCTCATAGCATTAAGGGGTTGGATTGAAGGGATACGGAGGAGACCAATTTGAAATTCTGTGAATTGGCACACTCCATTGAGAGTGGGTCTTCGGACCCCTCCCCTTCATACACTCTTCTTCACTTCCCCTTCTCTTCTTTCTTAGTAGTAATGTAGTTTAATTTGTAGTTTTCATTTATGAATTCTTGAATTCTCAATTTCTGTTTTGAAGTCTCCTTCTTCTTTTCTTTACACTTAGTTTAATTTTTGTTTATGGCAATTGTTGTTGAAATTGGAGCTATGATTCACTAAACCCCACTTTCATTAGGGGGAAGAGCTCTGCTTGTTTGAATGCATTGATGAACTCCTCTTTTCCTCCTCAATTCAAGTGGTTAATCCAAAGAGGAAACTCTTGTTCTTCAAAGATTCAACCACCATCGAGAGAGGGGTTAATCTATGTGAATTGTGTGGTGAATTTGAGGAATGAGCCACATAATTCAGTTTAGAGTTCATCCTTTCATGATTTCCTTAATCAATACACCTTGGTTGGTATGTGAGATGTAACTTTCCTTGGTTGAGATTATGGGAGTTGTGTGGCTGGATTGGAATTGAGCTTCATCTCTTCTCATGAACAACTAGATCACGAGAGTGGCAATTGGTTATGTTGAGAGAAATTGAATCACCAAGAGATTGGGATTCAATTACCCACTTGCCATGGATCTATACCCATGATTGAGAAGGATTTGACTAACATCAATTCATGAAAACTTGCATCTCTGATCCCTAATGATCCTTTCCATCATTAATTCTTATTTCTCTTGCTTCTAGTTGTTTGACTACCCATAACCCAATTCCCTTCTACATTCTATCAATTTATTATTCTTGTCATCTACATTCTGTTCCTTTAGTTCTTGCTATTTACTCTTGTGTTCTTTAAATTTCTGCAACCTTTAATTCCTTACAATTTATCTTTGATGTCATTTGAGTTTCTTGCATTTTAAGTTTTCGTTATTTACTTTCATTTTATTTCTCTCTTCTAGTTCTTTAAATTCTTTGCCATTTAAATTCTTGCAATTATGTTCAAAAAAATCACAATGCTCATAAAATCAAAACTATGTTTGCTTGACTAAATTTACCATTTAACTAAAGTTGCTTAATCTACCAATCTCCGTGGGATCGACCTCACTCTTAGTGAGTTTTATTACTTGATACGACCCGGTATACTTGCCGGTTGTACGTGAAATCTTAATTTTTACGTATCAAGTTTTTGGCGCCGTTGCCGGGGATTGGAAAAGATTGACAATGATTAAGTGAATGGTAGTTTAGATTAAGCATTTTCTTTGTTTTTTTTCTTTGTACAGTTATTTTATTTTTTTTGTTTTCTTTTTGGACATTAAGGTGTTTGTGTTATTGCCTCACTAAGAAATTCTCATCTGAGACATGTATTTCAATTGCTTTGTGATTGTGTTCTACAAAACTTAAATGGAGTTTATCTCATCTTTTGATCAAACAAACTTTCTGGGATATCACCCACCACCACCAATCTCTAATGGTGGCTGGAAATATCACCAAGAAATTACAAATTCCGAGCACTCCAATTCATGGATACTTGCTTTAGAGACACAAGATGAGCAAGAAAATCATATGGGATATTTCTCACCACCACAAAATGATTCAAGTCATTATTCTAATGGTGGCTTGGAGTATCGCCAAGAACTTGCAAATTATGAGCACTCCAATCCATGGAGATTTGCTCCAGAGCCACAAATTGATCAAGCTAATCACATGAGATATTGTTCAGAACCACAAAATGATTTATGTCATTATCCTCATGGTGCTTGGGCATATCAACAAGAGTGTGAACAATCAAGGGAAATGAATTTTCTCCCAGAGCCACAAAGTGAACCATGCTGTTATGACATTGACACAAACTATGGCTGGGAAGGAAATTTTAATTCTCCAAATGCTATTCATCAAGAGACATCATCTCTTGATTATGCTTGCAATAAATTCATGCAAGATTCCTCCCAAGGACTACAAGATTGCCCATACTATGATGATTTCAACAATTCTTCAAGTTATGCCTGGGAGGAGCAAAATCAGAAAGCATTTGAGAGCCCATATTCCACTTATCAAGAGCCATCACCTCTTAATTATCCAACCTCACCTCCAAATTTTTCATATCAAAATTCTGCACCACTTGAGTTTGCCTCAACACAAAATTCCTTCCAAAATTCATACAATTCAATTCATCATCCACAAAATTCATTCCACCAACCACAAAACTTATTCCACAATTCACAAGATTCATTCCATACCACTCAAAACAACCTCACCACAACACATCCATATCAACAAAACTTTTCTCAACCTTCATCTCTTAAGCTAGTAGCTGAGGACCTCCTTCAAAAGTCTAGAGAACTCATGGAAAGACAAGAACAATGTTGGGAGGAACGAGAGAGCCTTTTTGAGAAAATAGATGGGCACTTAGAGCAAATAAGGAAACACTTCGGGTTGCCAAGCAGTGAGGATGAAGACCAATTTGTGGATGAGGAAGTGGAAAAAGAAGAACAAAAGGTCCATGTGTCAAGTGAAATTTCAATGAAGAATGAGGTGGCTGAGAATGAAATTGAACTTGAGGTGATAAAAGAACATGAACATTCACAACCATCACAAACTTCCCTTGAATCTGTGATCGAAAAATATGAAGAGGAGATGAAAAAATCTTGGGAAGAACAACAAACCTCTTCCATGATTGAGCTATTAAAGCAAATGTTGAGTGTAAAAGAAGAAGTGGAAGAGCAAGAACGTGAGGAAGACACTCAAGAGAAATCACACTCAACTGAAACAGAGAAGTGCAAAAAGGAAGGGCTCATAGAACCACAAATTCAAAAGGCTTTTGATGAAAAGAAGACTCCAACAATCACACAACCACCAAGACTTGGATTCAAGGAAGTGAAGGCAATTAACAAAAGCACCAAGAAGAGGATTGTGACCAAGCTATCAAGGACAATATTCATGAAGAAAAATGGGTCAACCACAAGCAATCCTCCCCCTGATCCAGCAAGCAAGCTCAATCAAGCCATTAACAAAAGAAAGCTTGCTGAGGAGAGGCCAAGACAGGGGACACTAGCTGAATCTCCTTTCTCCTTAAGGTCATTCCTATTAACAAACTGGAAGAAGAGGAAGAAAGTGAACATCATGTCAACCATAGGTATAATTTCTCTTCTATGCTTTGTTTTCGTTCTTTGTTTTATTTAAATTCAATAAATTGGCATATGGTTACATTTTAAGTTTGGTGTTGCCTTGCAACAAATTGTTTTCAATCTTTTTGGATGATTGCATCAAATCAAAAAATGAAAGTGACACACCAAGATTCTAAGTTTGGTGTGCCATTTATTTTCTATGCAATTTATTCAAGCAACACTACTTGTCTGCATAATCATAATGCCTCTGCAGTTTTAGTTTTCTCTTTTGATTTGACACTTTTGCATTCTACTTGCTTTAGTTATTTTTTTTATCTTTAAATGCTTTCATTTAGTTTGCTTATTAACTGTTTTTGTTAATACATTACCAAGAGATCCTTATTCATGACAGATTCTTAGCTTGGTGATTGTATTTAACATACAACAGTTTCATTTGCTTAGTTTTAATTCAAATAAATTGACATATGATTGCATTCTAAGTTTGGTGTTGCTATGCAACAAAATTTGTTTCCAATCTTTACTGGATACTTGCATTAATTCCAAGTGAAAGTGTCACACTAAGTTTGGTGTGCCACTTATCTTTTATGCAATGTATTGTGCTCACCTTCTTAAGTTTGCACTCAAAATGTCTCTGTCTCTTGTGCCTTAATTGTTATCTTTAATTTTGCTTACTTGAAACACATGTGCTACTAATGTTTCATTGTGTAAGACATTCATGATCTATCTTAGCCCCATAGCCACGGTTCTAATTGTTGCTTGAGGACAAGCAATCATTCTAAGTTTGGTGTGGGAAGGGAAAGAAAAGGAGGAAAAGGACAACAATAGAGAAGATAAATTACAAGGTTGTAAAGTTCTTTTTCCTCTCATTTATTTCCAGCACTTTAAATTGCATGATTGTCTTATTACCTTCTTTATATACATGTGTGGTATGAATAAGCATAGCTTGAATTTTGATTTGCAATATGTTGCTGTGGCATTATGACTACCAACTTGAGTTTTGTGAATACAAAAGCAAAAAAAAAGGCATCATGATCATAAACAAACAAGGAATTAAAGAAGAACTAAGCATGTGCATACAAGTATTGGAAGGCTAGTATGTTTGATTGTTGCTCAAGTACATTAGATTTTATTTAATTGAAGTTTTCATCTAGGACATTTTGTGAAATCTTTTGAAAATCATGAAAACCTTGAAGAAGCAAATGCAATTAAGGAAAGAAAAGAAAAAGGGAAAGAATGAGAAAGCTGAAGGCTCTGAGTACCAATGACAATTTCATTGTTATGTACTTGTGGTGTTTATGTATCAAGTAAAATGCTTGAAAACAAAACACTTAGAAGTCAAGGCTAAGCTCAAGTGCAAAAGCACTCCCTCAAAGCTCAAGGCTCTGAGCATCAATGATTAGAGAGTCAAGAAAAGAAAAGAAAAAAATAAGCCTAATGAAGTCCTCTAATTAAATGCTTGTGGTGCTTATGTATCAAGTGGTAATACTTGAAAACAAAGCATTTAGAATCGTAGCTTTGTTATTAACTCATGGGGCAAAGCACCCAAAAGGAGAAGCTAATAAGAAAAATCAAAAGCTTGTTTCAAGAAAGAATTATAAGAAAAAGATTTCATAAAGTGAGCTAGATAGAAGCATCAATCATTTACATTTCTTTTGTGATTGTAGCATACATAGAAAACTAGCTTGCCATGAACATTAACTTGCTATTCTTCTAACCTTGGATTGTTAATCTCTATTGCATGATTCTTTTCTTGCTTGAGGACAAGCAAGGTTTAAGTTTGGTGTTGTGATGCCAGGGCATCCTGGCTAGTTTTACTAGCCATTTTTTGTATGCTTTAGGTTGGTTTCATGCATTTTCTTAGGCAATAAGCAAGTATTTGGATGAGAATTATATGCATGCCTTGATTCAATCAAACATTGTTAAATATGTGCATTTTCATGAGATTTATGCAAGAATTGTTGGATGTTATGAATGATGCAAAATCTTGTGATTTAGCAAGGCTTTGATGCATGTGTTTGGTTGATGATAGGTGAAGCAAGCAGCCCTGGAGAGTGAACAAAGAGGAGTTGCACGTTGCCAACTTGCACTTCAACTAGAGTGTTCATCAACAACGCCCAACAATGTAAGGCAGCCCTGGAGAAGCACATTTGGGCGTTGCCAACTTGGAGAAAGGGTGAGTGTTTGAAGGCAACGCCGAGCTAGAAGAACTTGGGCCAGGGAGGAGCTTGAGCACGTTGCCAATGCCAGGATGTGCTGCCAGCCAAGTTGCCAACGCCAGGATGTGCTGCCAGCCAAGTTGCCAACGCCAAGTCTTGGTGCCAACCACGTTGCCAACGCCAGAAAGAGCTGCCAACCACGTTGCCAACGCCGGGAAGAGCTGCTAACCACGTTGCCAACGCCAGCTTCTATAGGCGTGTTCAACGGTAACGTGGGAAGCAATGTTTGGAGCTAGGAAAGAGCATCGAGCACGTTGCCAACTCAAGAAAGCATTGGCGTGTTTGGTAACAACGCCAGGAAGCTTTGAATGGTGAAGAATGGAGGTAGCACGTTGGCAACTTGGAAATACAAGGGAGTGTTTGCCAAAAACGCTGGTGAGTCTGGCAGCCGGACCTTACCTCCTTCAATGGAGTATATCTTGAGCTACAAAACTCCAAATGAGGTGATTTTAACGGCATTTGAAAGTAGACATCTAGATCTTTCCAACCATATATCATAGTATGGGGTTGGCATTCATTTGAAGCTTCAAAAGCCGGCGTCATTTAGAGCTTCAGAATCTGAGGACGTTGGCAACGCTGGAAACAAGGGCGTTTTCACCAAAAACGTGTGCGATTTTGGCAGCCTGACCCTGTCTTCTTCAATGGAGCATAACTTGAGTTATAGAGATCCAAATTGAGTGCTTCCAGTTGCGTTGGAAAGCTGACATTCAGAGCTTTCCAACCATATATAATAGTCTATAGTGGAGCATGAAATGGAAGCTCGAATCAGAGTCATCTTTAGGCCCCAAAAACAAGGAAATGAGGTTGAAATTCAAGGCAGCATGAATGAGCCAAGAGAGGAGAGTCGAACACGTTGCTAGGGCCAAAATGAACTGGCGTGTTCCTTGGCAACTCCAGCAACAACGCCCAGGCCATGAAATTTGGGCTAGGGGCGTTGTTGAGCACGTTATTGGTGGCGTGTTTGACAAAAACGCCCAACCAGGGCAGCCTGACCTTGCCCTCTTCAATGGAGCATAACTTGAGCTAGGAAAGTCCAAATGAGGTGATTCTAGTGGCATTGGAAAGAAGACACTCTAAGCTTTCCAATGATGTATGATAGTTCATATTGAAGCAGAGGATTGACACTCAAATTCTGGGCAACATTAAGCATGAAAGTTGAGCCAAAAAGAAGAAAAGCCAAGTTGTTAGCAACAACTTGGGCTAACAACGCCCAGCACAAAACTCCCAGCCCAGGAAATCCATGAGCACGTTGCCAACGTGCACTTACATAGGCGTGTTGGCCAAAAACGTGCTCCATTGGGCTAGAATTGCCAAGACATGCGCACAAGTTCTCTGTTTTTAACTTGATGCTACAATTTCATTTAGAAGCTAGCTAATCCAACCTCAAGCAAGCAAAGCCCATAAATCTCAACCAATCAAGGCCACAAGAATCATCTAGAATAGTTGATTTTCATTTAATTGTAATTTGCTTTTAATTTCATTTCAATTTGTAATTTAGAAAAGCCTATATAAAGGCCATAGTCTCATAGCATTAAGGGGTTGGATTGAAGGGATACGGAGGAGACCAATTTGAAATTCTGTGAATTGGCACACTCCATTGAGAGTGGGTCTTCGGACCCCTCCCCTTCATACACTCTTCTTCACTTCCCCTTCTCTTCTTTCTTAGTAGTAATGTAGTTTAATTTGTAGTTTTCATTTATGAATTCTTGAATTCTCAATTTCTGTTTTGAAGTCTCCTTCTTCTTTTCTTTACACTTAGTTTAATTTTTGTTTATGGCAATTGTTGTTGAAATTGGAGCTATGATTCGCTAAACCCCACTTTCATTAGGGGGAAGAGCTCTGCTTGTTTGAATGCATTGATGAACTCCTCTTTTCCTCCTCAATTCAAGTGGTTAATCCAAAGAGGAAACTCTTGTTCTTCAAAGATTCAACCACCATCGAGAGAGGGGTTAATCTATGTGAATTGTGTGGTGAATTTGAGGAATGAGCCACATAATTCAGTTTAGAGTTCATCCTTTCATGATTTCCTTAATCAATACACCTTGGTTGGTTTGTGAGATGTAACTTTCCTTGGTTGAGATTATGGGAGTTGTGTGGCTGGATTGGAATTGAGCTTCATCTCTTCTCATGAACAACTAGATCACGAGAGTGGCAATTGGTTATGTTGAGAGAAATTGAATCACCAAGAGATTGGGATTCAATTACCCACTTGCCATGGATCTATACCCATGATTGAGAAGGATTTGACTAACATCAATTCATGAAAACTTGCATCTCTGATCCCTAATGATCCTTTCCATCATTAATTCTTATTTCTCTTGCTTCTAGTTGTTTGACTACCCATAACCCAATTCCCTTCTACATTCTGTCAATTTATTATTCTTGTCATCTACATTCTGTTCCTTTAGTTCTTGCTATTTACGCTTGTGTTCTTTAAATTTCTGCAACCTTTAATTCCTTACAATTTATCTTTGATGTCATTTGAGTTTCTTGCATTTTAAGTTTTCGTTATTTACTTTCATTTTATTTCTCTCTTCTAGTTCTTTAAATTCTTTGCCATTTAAATTCTTGCAATTATGTTAAAAAAAATCACAATGCTCATAAAATCAAAACTATGTTTGCTTGACTAAATTTACCATTTAACTAAAGTTGCTTAATCTACCAATCTCCGTGGGATCGACCTCACTCTTAGTGAGTTTTATTACTTGATACGACCCGGTATACTTGCCGGTTGTACGTGAAATCTTAATTTTTACGTATCAAGTTATCACTCGTAACGAACCATCATGTTTGTATTGACAATTAAATTCAATTAATAAAATAGTGCAGAATGCCATACGGGCTTTTTCACAAACACATAGCATGTATGGTAAATAAGCTATTGAAAGTATTAAATTGAACATGCAAGCAACCCTTCAAAAAGTAATATATAATTGTCAAACAATTTTGCAACAATCCACAATGACCCAAATAAAATTCCAACACCGATGAAAATAATGCAATGAATGAAAGTATGCAAATAAATTAAAATAAAATAAAAAAAGAAAATAAGAAGAATGTGAAAGGAAAAAAGGGAAGAAGAAGTAAATAAGAAAGGATGGAGGAAAAAATTAGGATTGGGGAAGAAAAGATAAGATTTTTGGCTGATCTGAATAAGTTGTGCGGCGCAGGCGACGCGGACGCGTGAGTGACACGTTCGCGCAAATAGCGCTTCGATGAAGTGACGCGAACTCGTAGGTCATGCGTTTGCGTGAAGTGATTCGTGCCTTCAGCGCGAGTGCAGCCTCGCGTTCACACAACTCTCTGTTTAAATGAATTTTTGCCAAAAATCTGGGTGACGTGATCGCGTGGATGGCCATCTTTTAAAAATAACGTGGACGCATGGGGCACGCGTTCGCGTGGTGAGGCTTGGGCTCCCAGCACGAGTCCAGCCCAACTCTAGCTCAACTTTCTGCCATACACCCTTTTTACGCCGATTTCAGGTCACGCGGCCGCGTGGGTGACGCGGTCGCGTGGGAGGCTATTTTTCCAAATGACGCGGACGCGTCATCGACGCGGTCGCGTGGAGTCAATTTGTGCTAATGGCGCGCCTCCAGCCATACTTTCGCGTGACTCTCTGTTCATCTTCATTTTCTTCCAAACGCACATACGACGCGAATGCGTCGGCAATGCTGTCGCGTCGCGTGCGAAAATCCCTTTTTTTTTTAAATGCAGAATGCAATGCTTAATGTGAATGCTATGCATGATTCCAGGTTCAATAAAATAAAATAAAATTCAAAAAACAAACAAAACTAAATTAAATTATAATTGAAAAGGAACGATCATACCATGGTGGGTTGTCTCCCACCTAGCACTTTTAGTTAAGGTCCTTAAGTTGGACACTTGGTGAGCTCCTTGTCATGGCGGCTTGTGCTTAAACTTATCCAGGAATCTCCACCAATGTTTGTAATTCCTGTAACCTCTGGGGTCCCAAACGAGGCGCAGAAGGCCTTCAAGTGAGTTAAAACAAGTGATAAGGCCCCAGAAGTATTGATTTCTAGATTGAATTCCGGGGTCCCAGACCTTGCTTTTGCACTCGTCTTCTTGTTGACCATTATTGTTCCAACCGGGTGGCAAGCAATTTGAATTCTCACTAAAGCGGCCAAACAACTTCCTAGACCCATTCAGTTGAGCTTTATACCAACCTCTACGTTTAAACTTAAAGCTTTCAACCATAATGAACCTTGCAGGACAATTCTTACCACTGGTCATCTTCCTCTTACTCTTAATGCCACAAAGAGCTCTAAGTTGACCATCCGTCTCCAGTAGCCCATATTCAAGTGGAATTAGAAAGCTAAGGGATATGAATTTTACCCACATGAATGTTTTGAAGGATGATGGCAACTTAGGGGGAGGGGTCTCCAATAACTTTGGCAAGGTAGTTGCAGACTTTACTTCCTTGTGCTCTTTTCTAACAAATTCCACCTCTTTGCAAGCTTCTTCACTTTCAACCTCTTCTTCTTGATAGCTTTCTTCCAATTTAATCTCTTCTTCCTTGCTCACCAAGGGTATGGGAGGCTGTGCTTCTTCTTCTTTAATCGCCATCTCTTGACCAACCTCTCCCAAGTCTTCAACCACTTTTTCCTTTTTAATAATTACTGCTTTGTCCAGTAGTTTTAATATAAAATCGTACTCATCCTTAATGATTTTCTTTCCATGACAACTCCTTTCAACTATTCTTTCATCTTCAAGGGTCTCTCCTATCTCCATATTTTGGGCCTCCTCTTGCTCTAAGATAAAATCAGACTCCTCCTTAATGTCTTCCTTCACTAATTCTTCAACCACTCCTTCGACTTCAAGGGTCTTTACTACCTTCACCTTTAGGGCCTCCTCTAGCTCCTTATGAAGTATGGATTCACGAAGATGATCCCTTCTCTCTTGTTCTATGTCAATAGCATCATTGGGATCATGTTGCTCTTGGACTGATGGATGTGGGTGCTCTTCCATTGATGGTGGTGATGGGATGGAGAGATCATTCTGTGGTTGAAAAGGAAGTGCACTAGAGCTGGAGAGTTGATTGTTGAAGGTATTTGGTGGTATGATTTGGGCAACGAAAGCTTGTATAGTAGAGTTTAGATCAGCAAGTGCTTTCTCCATGGAGGTTTGGGGTGGATAGGAGGGCTCATTTTTTTGGGAGAAAGGGTTCATGGTAGGAAGGTGGTTCATCTTGATAAAGATATGGAGATGGTGAATTTTGAGGTGGTGGTTTTGGGTGTGGTTCATATGGCGGTTGGTGTGGTGGATAAGGATTAGGGTCATATGGAGGTGAATGGCGGAAAGGGACTTGTGAGTATGGTGGTCCAAAGTTATGTTGAGGAAAGGGTTCATAGGCATATGGTGGTGGTTGTTGATAGTCCATTGGAGGTGGTTGTTGCCATGAGGGTTGATCAAATCCTTGTGGCTCCTCCCATCTTTGATTGTTCCAACCTTGATGCCTGTTCTCATTGTAATTTCTTCTTCCTGCAACATAATTGTAACCAGACTCATAGCGATGGTGGTGAGAACTCATAATAGCAAATAAAAATTAAAAACGAAAATAAAAACAAATTAAAAGGTTATCGAAATTTAAATTTTGAATTAGAAAATTAAATTTTGAAATTTGAATTTTAAATTTTAAAATTTAAAATTTAAAATTTTGAATTTAAAATTTTTTTTGAAATTTGAATTTTAAATTTTTGAAATTTGAATTTTGAAAATTGAATTTTGGATTTTAAATTTTGAAATTTAAATTTTAAATTTTTGAATTTAATGAGGAGAGAGAAAAAACAATAAAATAACACCAAACTTAAAATTTTTGGATCGAAACGAAGAAAATAATTAAGAACAACTTGAAGGTCAAGATGAACACGAAGAACAACTTGAAAATCAAGATAAACACCAAGAAAAAATTTTTGAAAAAATTTTTCTTAATAACTAAATAAAAACTAATAACCTCTTAATTTACGTAAAAGCAAAAATAAAAACAAAAATAAAAACAAATAAACAAGTAAAAAGCAATTATTTACAAATAAAAGAAAAAAGAAAAATATTTACAATAACCAATAATAAGGCACATGTTTGCAATTTCCCGGCAACGGTGCCATTTTGATGAGAGAACTTTTGCGTGGTCTAGAAATTCGAAGATAAATCCTCGTTACAAGTATAGTTTCTAAACCTTCAAAAGTCCTTTCATACAAACGTTTTGGTTGTCACAAGTAACAAACTCTCTTGAAATTGATAACCGAGTATTCAAACCTCGGGTTGTCTTCTCAAGGAATTGCAGGGAGGTATGTTCTTATTATTGGTTATGAGTTTGTAAATTAGGGGTTTTAGAAATTAGGGAGCAGTATGTTGCATAAGAAGAAATAAAATAAATAAATAACTATAAAATAAACTCTTGGCAATGTATGAAAACAGGAAGTCCTATCCTGGTTATCCTTATCAATTGTAAAGAGAATTAGATTCTTCTCCCACTTTGTTAACCTCTAACTATGAAGGTAAGTTAGGTGGATGAATTAATTCTGATTCCTCAGGTCCTAGTCTTTCCTTGGGAAAGACTAGAGTTATTGGAACTCGAATTAATTCTTGAAGAATTCCAATTTTCAATCAACAATGAGTTTGATAACTCAAGGGTCACCAATTATTTAACCAAAGCCGAAAGGGAAAAATAAATCTAAATTGAATTGAAAGCAATCTTAAACAGAATAAAACAATCATAATCTGAAATACCTCAAAATGCATTAATAAAAGAAATCAATTCTAACATGAAGTTCGTAAACCAACATTAACAAAGTGAAATAAAATAATAGAATAAATAAAGAACCTGGGATTGAGAGCCACTCCTAAAACTAAGAGAAATCCTAAATCCTAATACTAAGAGAGAGGAGAGAACCTCTCTCTCTAAAAACTACATCTAAAACATGAAAAGTGAATTATGAGAGCCTCTCTATGAATGGATACATTCCCCCACTTTATATCCTCTAATCTGTATTTTCTGGGTCGCAAACTGGGTCGAAAACAGCCCAGAAATCCCTGGAGAAGATTTCAAATACGTTGATTTCCGTCACTGCGATGCGGCCGCATGGATCACGCGGTTGCGTCGCTTAGCTTCATGGAAACTATAACATATTATATATCAAATCGAAGCCCCGGACGTTAGCTTTCCAACGCAACTAGAACCGCGTCGTTTGGAGCTTTGTAGCTAAAGTTATAGCCATTTGAGTGCGAAGAGGTCAGGCTAGACAGCTTAGCAATTTCTCCAACTTCTTGTATTCCTTCCACTTTCGCATGCTTCCTTTCCATCCTCTGTGCCATTCCTGCCCTGTAATCTCTGAAATCACTTAACACACATATCAAGACATCTAATAGTAATAAGAGAGGATTAATAATAAGCAAATATAAGATCAAAGAAGCACGTTTTCAATCATAGTACAAAATCAGGAAGGAAATATAAAACTATGCAAATATTATGAATAAGTGGGTAAAGAGTTGATAAAATCCACTCAATTGAGCACAAGATAAACCATAAAATAGTGGTTTATCAGGGATCGACCCTTACTCACGTAAGGTATTACTTGGACGACCCAGTACACTTGCTGGTTAGTTGTGCGGAGTTGTGACTAAGTGTGATTCACGTTTGAGAGCGCTAGCAAATCTTTGGAGCCATTGTTGATGATCACAATTTCGCCTACCATGTTTTTGGCGCCGTTGCCGGGGATTGTTCGGGTATGGACAACTGACGGTTCATCTTGTTGTTCAGATTAGGTAATTTTCTTTTTTATTTTCTTTTCAAAAAATTTTCAAAAATTTTTTTCAAAATTTCTCACCTGTTTTCGAAAATTTTCAGAGTTTTCAAGAATGAATCCTAGAGTTTCATATAACATGTTTTAGCTTGGCTGGCTATTAAGCCATGGCTAATTCACAAGATTTTGATTGAGGACTATGAATTCATTGTTTTCTTTTTCTTATATGTTTTTTCGAAAAAATAAAAAAAAATTCATAAAATCATAAAAATCAAGAATATTTTTATGTTTCTTGTTTTAGTCTTGAGTTAATTTTTAAGTTTGGCGTCAATTGCTTGCTTTAAAATTTTTTTTTTGCATTTTTTGAAATTTCATGTATTCATAGTGTTCTTCATGATCTTCAAGTTGTTCTTGGTAAGTTTTCTTGTTTGATCTTGATATTTTCTTGTTGTGTGTTTGTTGTTGTTTTTCATGTGCATTTTTGCATTCATATTGTCTAAACATTAAAAATTTCTAATTTTGGTGTCTTGCATGTTTTCTTTGCATCAAAAATTTTTCAAAAATATGTTCTTGATGTTTATCATGATCTTCAAAGTGTTCTTGGTATTCATCTTGACATTTGTAGTGTTCTTGCATGCATCATTGGTTTTGATCCAAACTTTTCATATTTTGGGTCATAATTGTGTTTTTCTCTCTCCTCATTAAAAATTCAAAAATAAAAATATCTTTTCATTAATTTTCTCATAATTTTCGAAAATTTGAGTTGACTTAGTCAAAAATCTTTAAAATTAGTTGTTTCTTACAAGTCAAGTCAAATTTTCAAATTTAAAAATCTTATCTTTACAAAATCTTTTTCAAAAATCAAATCTTTTTCAATTTTTTTTTAATTTTCGAAATTTTTAAAAAAATTATTTTCAAAATCTTTTTCTTATCTTTATTTCAAAATTTTGAAAACTTTACCAACAATTAATGTGATTGATTCAAAAATTTGAAAGTTGTTACTTTCTTGTTAAGAAAGGTTCAATCTTTAAATTCTAGAATCATATCTTTTAGTTTCTTGTTAGTCAAGTAATCAAATTTAATTTTAAAAATTAAATCTTTTTCAACCATATCTTTTTAATCATATCTTTTTATCATATCTTTTTCAAAATTCTATCTTTTCCAAAAATTTGATTTAAAATATCTTATCTAACTTCTTATCTTCTTATCTTTTCAAATTTGATTTTAATATCTTTTTCAACTAACTATTTGACTTTTTGTTTGTTTCTTATCTTTTTCAAAACCACCTAACTACTTTTCCCTCTCTAATTTTCGAAAATACCTCCCTCTTTTTCAAAAATTCTTTTTTAATTAATTAATTATTTTAAATTTTAATTTTAATTTTATTTCTTATCTTTATTTTCGAAAATCATTAACCCCTTTTCAAAATTTATTTTCGAAATTCTCCCTCTCTCATCTCTTTCTATTTATTTATTTATTTACTAACACTTCTCCTCACTTCTCTTCATCTCAAATCACTACCCCTATCCTTACCCTTGTGTTTGGATTCTCCTTCCTTTATTCCCTTCTTCTTCTACTAATAATAAAGATCCTCTTTACTGTGACATAGAGGATTCCTCTTCTTTTCTTATTCTCTTCTCTTTCATGTGAGCAGGAACAAGGAAAAAGGCACTCTTGTTGAAGCTGATCCTGAACCTGAAAGGACTCTGAAGAGGAAACTAAGAGAAGCTAAATTACAACAATCCAGAGGCAACCTCTCTGAAATTTTCGAACAAGAGAAGGAGATGGCAGCCGAACCCAACAACAATAATGCAAGGAGGATGCTTGGTGATTTTACTAAACCCACATCCAAGTTTGATGGAAGAAACATCTCAATTCCTGCCATTGGAGCAAACAATTTTGAGTTGAAACCTCAATTAGTTGCTTTAATGCAACATAATTGCAAGTTCCATGGACTTCCATCTGAAGATCCTTATCAGTTTTTAACTGAGTTCTTGCAGATTTGTGAGACTGTTAAGACGAATGGAGTAAATCCTGAAGTTTACAGGCTCATGCTTTTCCCTTTTGCTGTAAGAGACAGAGCTAGAACATGGTTGGACTCACAACCTAAAGATAGCCTGAACTCCTGGGATAAGCTGGTCACGGCCTTCTTGGATAAATTCTTTCCTCCTCAAAAGCTGAGCAAGCTTAAAGTGGATGTTCAGACCTTCAAGCAAAAAGATGGTGAATCCCTCTATGAAGCTTGGAAAAGATACAAGCAGATGACCAAAAAGTGTCCTTCTGACATGTTTTCAGAATGGACCATATTAGATATATTCTATTATGGTCTATCTGAGTTTTTCAAGATGTCATTGGACCATTCTGCAGGTGGATCCATTCACCTAAAGAAAACGCTTGCAGAAGCTCAAGAACTTATTGACATGGTTGCAAATAACCAATTTATGTACACTTCTGAGAGGAATTCCGTAAATAATGGGACGCCTCAGAGGAAAGGAGTTCTTGAAATTGATGCTCTGAATGCCATATTGGCTCATAACAAAGTGTTGACTCAACAAGTCAACATGATCTCTCAAAGTATGAATGGATGGCAAAATGCATCCAACAGTACTAAAGAGACAGCTTCTGAAGAAGCTTATGATCCTGAGAATCCTGCAATGGCAGAGGTTAATTACATGGTTGAACCTTATGGAAACACCTATAATTCATCATGAAGAAATCATCCAAATTTCTCATGGAAGGATCAACAAAAGCCTCAATAAGGCTTTAATAATGGTGGAAGAAATAGGCTCAGCAATAACAAGCCTTTTCCATCATCTTCTCAGCAACAGACAGAGAATTCTGAGCAGAGCCCCTCTAATTTAGCAAACTTAGTCTCTGATATGTCAAAAGCAACTTTAAGTTTCATGAGTGAGACATGATCCTCCATTAGAAATTTGGAGGCACAAGTGGGCCAGCTGAGTAAGAAAGTAACTGAAACTCCTCCTAGTACTCTCCCAAGCAATACTGAAGAAAATCCAAAGAGAAAGTGCAAGGCCATTGACATAGTCAATATGGCCGAATGCAAGGAGGAGGAGGACGTGAATCCCAATGAGGAAGACCTCATGAGATGTCTTTCAAGTAAGAAGGAGTTCCGTATTGAGGACCTAAAGGAATCTGAGGCTCATATAGAGACCATAGAGATTCCATTAAATCTCCTTCTGCCATTCATGAGCTCTGAAGACTATTCTTCCTCTAAAGAGGATGAAAATGTAACTGGAGAGCAAGTTGCTCAATATTTAGGAGCTATCATGAAGTTGAATGCCAAGTTGTTTGGTAATGAGACTTGGGAAGGTGAACCTCCCTTGCTCATTAGTGAACTTGATACATGGGTTCAGCAAACTTTACCTCAAAAGAAACAAGATCCTGGGAAATTCTTAATTTGGTGTTGGGAGGCCACAACCAAACTCTAAGTTTGGTGTTGAATCCCCACAACCAAACTCTAAGTTTGGTGTTGGGACTATACAACATTGACCTGATCACCTGTGAGGCTCCATGAGAGCCCACTGTCAAGCTATTGACATTAAAGAAGCGCTTATTGGGAGGCAACCCAATTTTTATTTATCTAATTTTATTTTTATTGTCTTTTATGCTTTATTAGGTACATGA
Organism: Arachis hypogaea; assembly: GCF_003086295.3. Classification (NCBI taxonomy): domain Eukaryota; kingdom Viridiplantae; phylum Streptophyta; class Magnoliopsida; order Fabales; family Fabaceae; genus Arachis; species Arachis hypogaea. Next base: position 53,377,691 of record NC_092037.1, read on the forward strand.
TCATGTGGAGTCACGAAAAAAATATTAAAATTAAAAACAGAATCAAAAACAGCAGAAGAAAATTCACACCCTAGAGGAAGGACTTACTGGCGTTTAAACGCCAGTAAGGAGCATCTGGCTGGCGTTCAATGCCAGAACAGAGCATGGATCTGGCGTTGAACAGCAGAAACAAGCATGGAACTGGCGTTCAACACCAGAAACATGCTACACATGGGCATTGAACGCCCAGAACATGCATCACTTCGGTGTTTAAATGCCAGAATTGCATGGAAAGGCATTTTACATGCCTAATTGGTGCAGGGATGTAAATTCTTGACACCTCAGGATCTGTGAACCCCACAGGATCCCCACCTACCATATTCTCCCCTCTTCTCAACATTCATCCTCTCTTTCCAATAAACACTCTTCCCCAAAATCCTTTACCAATCACCTCAATCTCTCTTCCCAATCACCCCCTTCACCACTCACATCCATCCACTCTTCCCCATAAACCCCACCTACCTTCAAAATTCAAATTTCTTTCCCACCCAAACCCACCCTAAATGGCCGAACCTACCCCCTCTCCCCTCACTATATAAACCCCTCCATTCTTCTTCATTTTCACACAACACAACCCTCTCTTCTCCTACTTGGCCGAATACACCTCTCCCCCTATCCTCCATATTTTCTTCTTCCCCTTCTTCTCTTCTTTCTTCTCTTGCTCGAGGGCGAGCAATATTTTAAGTTTGGTGTGTGATGTTAGGATTTTTTCTAGTAAAGAATTTTATAAAAATAGTCGCGTTGTAGATATAGATTCTAAGCCAACAGAAATCCCTTCGTGCAAACGTTTTGGTTATCACAAGTAACAAACCCCTTAAAATTGATAACCGAGTATTTAAACTTCGGGTCGTCTTCTCAAGGAATTGCAGGGAGGTATGTTCTTATTATTGGTTATGAAAAAGTGTGGTTTGGGGTTTTGGATTAAGGTGAAAGGTTAGTTGAATGACAAGTAAAATAAAATAATAATAACTGTAAAATAAACCTTTGGCAAGGTACAAGAACTAGAAGTCATATCCTTATCAATTGTGATGAGAATTGGATTTTAATCCCACTTAGTTAACCTTTACTAAACAAAGGAACGTCAAGTGGACTAATGAATTTGATACCTAAAGTCCTAGTCTTTCCTTTGGAAAGGCTAGAGTTATTGGAACTCAAGTTAATTAGCAACTCTCAATTTCAACCACTGCTTTATTTGACAGCTCAAGCGTCACCAATTACTCAACCAAAGCCAAAAGGAAAAATATCTAAATTAAATTAAAAGCATTCATGTAAATAAAGCAATCAAACTATGTCTAAATATAAATTCAAGTCATAACATGGAAAGGTTCATAAGCCAATTGGGCAACATAAATCAAATACAAATAAAAGTATTAGAGTAAATAAAAGTAGAAAATAAATATTGAAGGAATATAGAACCTGGAATGAAGATGAATTGAACTAAACTAATAGAAATCCTAAAATCCTAAATCCTAAGAGAGAGGAGAGAACCTCTCTCTCTAAAAACTACATCTAATCCTAAAATTATGAATTATGAGTCTAATCTGAAGTGTCCCCTTCATTCCTCCACTTTTCAGCCTTTAATATGTGTTTTCTGGGCTTGAAACTGAGTCAGAAATAGCCCATGATTCGCTGTTTGCGAAATCTACCACACTGATTTTCGCAGAGGCGACACGTCCGCGTGGATGACGTGTTCGCATCGCCTATCTGTACGATCACTATGGCAAATTATATATCACATCGAAGCCCCAGAAGTTAGCTTTACAATGCAAGTAGAACCGCATCATTTGGATCTATGTAGCTCAAGTTATGGTCATTTTAGTGCGAGAGGGTCAGGCTGACAGCTTTGCAGTTTCTTCAACTTCTTGTATTCCTTCCACTTTTGCATGCTTCCTTTCCATCCTCCAAGCCATTCTTGCCCTGTAATTCCTGAAATCACTTAACACACATATCAAGGCATCTAATGGTAATTAGATAGGATTAAACAAAAGGAAATAAAAGCCAAAGAAGCATGTTTTCAATCATAGCACAAATTCTGGGAAGGAATTGTAAAACATGCAAATCATATGAATAAATGTATGAAAGATTGATAAAATCCACTCAATTAAGCACAAGATAAACCATAAAATAGTGGTTTATCAACCTCCCCACACTTAAACATTAGCATGTCCTCATGCTAAGCTTAAGAGAAGCTATAAAGGAGTGAAGATGAATGATAGAATGTATGAAATGCAACCTATCTATATGAATGTAACTACATGCAAAATGTTTTTACCTACTTGGTTAAAAGTAAATAATTTCTTCAAGACAAATATGAATTAAATTCCACTAATTCAAATCACAGAATAAAAAGTAAGTAAACTTGTAAGAAGATAGCTAATGAAAGTAGGGAATATAGAATCAAGCATTGAACCCTCACTGGTAGTGTATATCACTCTAATCTCTCAAGTGTCTAGGGTCAATCACTCTATTCTTCTCTAATCATGCTTTCTAAACTTTGTTCTTCATCTAACCAATCAACAAATATTTAATGTACTAATGCAAACATCATGAGGTCTTTTCAAGGTTGTAATGGGGCCAAGGCAAGGGTGAGGATGTATATATAAGGCTAAGTGAATCCTTGATTAGTCTAAGATCTCACCTAACATACATACCTTCTATAATTTCAAAGTTCTTTACCTAGCTACCCAAATTTTTCCACTTTTGTATTACATGCTCATGCACCAAATTTATTTTTGAATTTTGTCCCATGTGCTTTGATTCTTTTTATTTTGCTATTGGGGTATTATTATTTTTTTTATATCCCCTTATTCAATCACTTAATAATAATTTTTTTTATCAATGTACATGGTAATTTATTTTTATTTTGATTTCATATGAGCATGCTTCCCAAACCTTGAAATATTTTATTTAGTTTAATTTCCTACTTTTTTTATCATCCCATGTTCCCGTAAAATTCCCCACACTTAAATTTTACACAATATTTATCTTAAGCTAACCAAGGATTCAACTTAGGATTTTTAATTTGTTTTTCTGCTTAAGGCTAGTAATGTAGTTTATAGAACAAGAGGGGATTAAAAAGCTCAAGGGGGCTAACAAGGGTGATGCAAAAGGTACGCTAATTTGGGATAAGTGAGAAAAATTTCAAATGATAGCCTCAATCATATGCAAGCATGTAAATACACTAAATAATGGACATGTTGATTGGAACAAAATCTAGATTTCAGTTATAGAGAAGGAAACACACAAGAATAAAATATTATGGTTAAATAATGTAACCATACAATTAAGCTCAAACCTTACAGGTTGTGTGTTCTAGCTTTCTCCTATGTTCCAAATAAAACTTCCAAACAAGTTTTTCAAAAAGTTTAATTCAAATTAGTGAAATGTTATAAAAATTTTCTTGAAAAAGAAAATATTACTTCAACCAAGTAGTGACTAAATGCATAAAATCAAACAAACATGCAAATGCAATAATGAATAAACAAAGAAAATAAAACAATGGTGTTGAAAAGAAGAAAATAGCTAACCCATGGAGATCGGTATCGACCTCCCCACACTTAAAGATTGCACCGTCCTCGGTGCATGCTAAGATGTGCAGCTGGACGGGTTGTTCCAACTGATGCTTCTCTCCAAAGATTGTGCAGATGGACTTGTCTTGTCTTCCCATGTAAATGTCTTCCGGTTCCCCTCCGAGTGGCCATCCTGAAAGAAAAAGGGAAGAAAAGTAACCCAGAAATAAAGATAAGAAAATAAATGAAGTATGGATGGGTTAATGTCAAATGATAAGGGTCTCATTTACATGGAAGCTTCAACATGTACGTGAGAAAATAATAGAAGCCATGGCATGCTAGTGGTACAAAATGTACAGCAATGGGGAAGAGAGTGGGTAATGAAAGACAATGTAAGTTCATGTTAATGCAAAAGGAATACAGGTATCATAAAAGATTGACATTGATAGAAAAATAGCATCACCCAACATTGTAAAACAAGTCACTAAAAATTATACCAGAAAAGATGCAACAATTAAATAAGAAAATCAACACCAAAGGAAAAATAATAAATTTAGAAAAGAAAGGAAAAATATGCACTAAATTAAAATGCAATGAATGAAATATGCAAATAAATAAAATGAAAGATAAGAAGAATGAGAGGGAAAGAAGTGAGTAAGAAAGGAGGGAGGGAGAAATTAGGATTGGAGAAGAAAAGATAAGATATTTGGCAAATTAGGATAAGATGTGTGGCGCAAGCAACGCGGATGCGTGGGGCACGCGGTCGCGTGACTTGCGTATGAAGTTAATCGACGCGGTCGCGTCGGTCACGCGGTCGCGTGACACATTTTACGCTACTGGCGCGAGGGCAGCCTCGCGCTCGCACAACTTTCTGTTCAAAAATCTTATTTTGCCAAATTTTGGGTGACGCGATCGCGTGGGGCATGCGATCGCGTGAGTGGGCTTCAGAAAGGAATGACGCGGACGCGTCGGCGACGCGGTCGCGTGATAGGGATTGTGCGTCCAGCACCAATCTAGCACCACTCTCGCACAATAATTCGTTGTGCACCCTTTCTACGTCGAAAATCAGGGCACGCGGTCGCATGGGAGGCCATTATTCCCATATGACGTGGTTGCATGGGACGATTTGTGCCCCTGGTACGCCTCCAGCCACGCTCCAGCGTGACTCTCTGTTCGTTTTTATTTTCTCCCCTCTCATTTTGACGCGACGCGACCGCATCTTTTTTTTTATGCAGTATGCAGAATGCAAAATGATATGACTGTTATGAGTAATTACAGGTTTAATGAAAATTCAAAAATAGACAAAAATTCAAACTGAAGAAGAAACGATCATACCATGGTGGGTTGTCTCCCACCTAGCACTTTTAGTTAAAGTCCTTAAGTTGGACAATTGAGGAGCTTCTTGTTATGGCGGCTTGTGCTTGAACTCATCCAAAAATCTCCACCAATGTTTGGAGTTCCAGTAGCCTCCGGGGTCCCAAACAAGGTGCAGAAAGCCTTCAAACAAGTTAAAGCAAGTGACAAGGCCCCAAGAATGTTGATTTCTAGATTGAATTCTGGGGTCCCAAATCTTGCTTTTGCACCCGTCTTCTTGTTGAGCAATATTGTTCCAGTCGGGTGGCAAACAGTCTGAATTCTCGCTGAAGCAGGCAGACAACTTCCTAGACCCATTCAGTTGAGCTCTACACTAACCTTTGCATTTAAATGTTGAGCATACAACCATGTTGAACCTTGCAGGATAAATCTTATCACTAACCATCTTCTTCTTACTCTTAATGCCACAGAGAGCTCTAAGTTGACCATCTGTCTCCAGTAGCCCACATTCAAGTGGAATTAGAAAGCTAAGGGATATGAATTTTACCCACTTAAATGTTGTGAAGGATGATGGCAACTTAGGGGGAGGTGTTTCTAATGAACGTGCAAGCTCCACTCCCTTGTGCTCTTCTTTGACAACTACCACCTCTTTGCAAGATTCTTCAATATCAACCTCTTCCTCTTGGTAGCTTTCTTCTGGTTCAATCTCCTCTTCATTGTTCACCAAGGGCATGGGAGGTAGTGCTTTTTCTTCTTGAATCTCCATCTCTTGATCAACCTCTTCCAAGTCTTCAACCATAACATGCCTTGGAGGTTGTACACCCTCCTCAACAACAAATTCAAACTCCTTAGAAGAGGGTTCTGTGACTTGAGGTTCCCGTGGAGGTTCTGCATCTCCTAAATCTTCAACCACTTCTTCCTCTGCAACTATTATGGCTTTCTCCATTTGTTCCAGTACAAAGTCATGCTCCTTATTGTCCACTGGAGTCTTTAGTGTCTCCTTCGTGCTACGTTCTTCATTAGATTCTCCACATGAAGCCATAGGGGTCCCTTGAGTGTCCGAATGTCCGGAAGGTAATTGACTTATTGCTTGCTCCAATTGATGAAGGGTTGCATGAAATTGATCTACTGTTTCCTTGAAATGATCCCTTGACTCTTGCTCCTCCTTGATGATTACCTTTCCATGACAACTCTCTTCAATTACTCCTTCATCTTCAAGGGTCTCTTCTACCTTCATCTTTAGTGCCTCCTCTAGCTCCTTATGAAGTATGGATTTGCGAAGACGATCCTCTATCTCTTGTTCCATATCAATAGCATAATTGGGATCATCTTGCTCTTGGATTGATAGATGTGGGTGTTCTTCTGTGGATGGTGGTGATGGGATAGGTGGATCATTATGTGGTTGAGATGGGAGTGTATTGGAGCTTGAGGGTCGAATATTGAAGGTATTTGGTGGTCCGATTTGGGTGACGAGAGCTTGTATAGTAGCGTTTAGATCGGCAAATGCTTTCTTCATGGAGGTTTGGGGTGGATAGGAGTGTTCATTTGTTTGGAGAAAGGGTTCATAGTAGGAAGGTGGTTCTTCTTGATAAGGATATGGAGATGGTGTATATTGAGGTGGTGGTTCTGGGTATGGTTCATATGGTGGTTGATGTGGTGAATAGGGATTGGGTTCATATGGAGGTGAATGGTGGAAAGGGGCTTGCGAGTGTGGTGGTTCAGAGTTATGTTGTGAGGATGGTCTCTGAGCATACAGTGGGGCTTGTTGGTAGCTACTAGGCGGTCCACTATATCTATCAGCTTGGTATGCATTGTAGGATGGTCTTTGTCTGTGATATCTAGGAGGGTGTGGTTGCCTAAAGGGTTGATCAGATCCTCTTGACTCCGTCCATCTTTGATTGCTTAGACCTTGATGCATAGTCCTGTTATAGCTTTGAGTCCTTGCAACAAAATTAGAACCAAACTCAAAGCGAGAGGGGTGAGAATTCATAATAAATATCAGAAATAAGAGGGAAGAGAGAAAACAAATAAACAAGTAAAAGAAAAATATAATTTTTTTTAAAAAAATATTTACAATAACCAATAATAAGGCACACGTTTGCAATTCCCCGGCAACGGCGCCATTTTGACGTTAGGATTTTTGCTAGTAAAGAATTTTATAAAAATAGTCGCGTTGTAGATATAGATTCTAAGCCAACAGAAATCCCTTCGTGCAAATGTTTTGGTTGTCTCAAGTAACAAACCCCTTAAAATTGATAACCGAGTATTTAAACCTCGGGTCGTCTTTTCAAGGAATTGCAGGGAGGTATGTTCTTATTATTGGTTATGAAAAAGTGTGGTTTGGGGTTTTGGATTAAGGTAAAAGGTTAGTTGAATGACAAGTAAAATAAAATAATAATAACTGTAAAATAAACCTTTGGCAAGGTACAAGAACTGGAAGTCCTATCCTTATCAATTGTGATGAGAATTGGATTTTAATCCCACTTAGTTAACCTTTACTAAACAAAGGAAGGTCAAGTGGACTAATTAATTTGATACCTAAAGTCCTAGTCTTTCCTTTGGAAAGGCTAGAGTTATTGGAACTCAAGTTAATTAGCAACTCCCAATTTTAACCACTGCTTTATTTGACAGATCAAGCGTCACCAATTACTCAACCAAAGCCAAAAGGGAAAATATCTAAATTAAATTAAAAGCATTCATGTAAATAAAGCAATCAAACTACGTCTAAATATAAATTCAAGTCATAACATGGAAAGGTTCATAAGCCAATTGGACAACATAAATCAAATACAAATAAAAGTATTAGAGTAAATAAAATTAGAAAATAAATATTGAAGGAATATAGAACCTGGAATGAAGATGAATTGAACTAAACTAATAGAAATCCTAAAATCCTAAATCCTAAGAGATAGGAGAGAACCTCTCTCTCTAAAAACTACATATAATCCTAAAATTATGAATTATGAGTCTAATCTGAAGTGTCCCCTTCATTCCTCCACTTTGCAGCCTTTAATCTGTATTTTCTGGGCTTGAAACTGGGCCGGAAATAGCCCATGATTCGCTGTTTGCGAAATCTACCACGCTGATTTTCGCAGAGGCGATGCGTTCGCGTGGATGATGCATTTGCGTCGCCTATCTGTACGTCCACTATGTTAAATTATATATCAAATCAAAGCTCTGGACGTTAGCTTTCCAACGCAAGTAGAACCGTATCATTTGGACTTCTGTAGTTCAAGTTATGGTCATTTTAGTGCGAGAGGGTCAGGCTGACAGCTTTGCAGTTTCTTCAACTTCTTGTATTCCTTCCACTTTTGCATGCTTCCTTTCCATCCTCCAAGCCATTCTTGCACTGTAATTCCTGAAATCACTTAACACACATATCAAGGCATCTAATGGTAATAAGAGAGGATTAAATAAAAGGAAATAAAAGCCAAAGAAGCATGTTTTCAATCATAGCACAAATTCTAGGAAGGAATTGTTAAACATGCAAATCATATGAATAAATGTATGAAAGATTGATAAAATCCACTCAATTAAGCACAAGATAAACCATAAAATAGTGGTTTATCAGTGTGGTAAAAGCATAAGCTTTTTTTGTTTTTCCATTACCATTGATGGCACCTAAGGCCGGAGAAACCTCTAGAAAAGGGAAAGGGAAGACAAAAGCTTCCACCTCCGAGTCGTGGGAGATGGAAAGATTCATCTCCAAAGCCCATCAAGACTACTTCTATGATATTGAGGCCAAGAAGAAGGTGATCCCCGAGGTCCCTTTCAAGCTCAAGAAAAATGAGTATCCGGAGATCCGACATGAGATCCAAAGGAGAGGTTGGGAAGTTCTAACCAACCCCATCCAACAAAGTCAGAATCTTAATGGTTCAAGAGTTCTATGCCAATGCATGGATCACTAGGAACCATTATCAAAGTAAGAACCCAAATCCAAAGAATTATCTTACAATGGTTCGGGGGAAATACTTAGATTTTAGTCCGGAAAATGTGAGGTTGGCATTCAACTTGCCCATAATGCAAGGAGATGAACACCCCTACAGTAGAAGGGTCAACTTTGATCAAAGGTTGGACCAAGTCCTCGTGGAGATATGTGTGGAAAGAGCTCAATGGAAAAGAGACTCAAGAGGCAAGCCAGCTCAACTGAGAAGACTGGACCTTAAGCCTGTGGCTAGAGGATGGTTGGAGTTCATCCAACGCTCCATCATCCCCACTAGCAACCGATCCGAAGTTACTGTGGATCGGGCCATCATGATTCATAGTGTCATGAATAGAGAGGAAGTAGAAGTTCATGAAGTCATCCCCCTTGAACTCTACAAAATAGCCGAAAAGCCCTCCACCATGGCAAGGTGACGTGGTGGAAATTGGCGAGTTAAGAATTTATTAATAAGAATATGTTGCAAGTACAGTCCTTAACCAGCCGAAAATTCCCTTATCAATTTAAAAAGGGGTTGTCACAATATTGAAAATTAAAATACTGGGAGTATGAATCCCAGGCCGTCTCCCAACGAGTTGCAGAGAGATGTGCTATTTCATCAATCGGGTGTTTTCAAAAATGGTTTAGTTGGTAAACAGGAAATTAAAATAGAGAAATTAATTAATTCTAAATAAAAGCCTTGACTGGGGGTAGATTAGTTGGAAGCCCTATTCTTGTTGAAATACTCTCAAGATTAATTAATAATTGGAAGTTACTCTACTTAGTTAATCCTTACTAGGTAAAGGAAAGTCAAGCAAGTTGGAAATCGGTTTCTAGTCATAAGTCCTAATCCTCTCCCTTGGGAAGGACTAGAGTTAATGATTAGAGGGTGATTCAACAATAAACCAAATTATAATTTCTCTCTTGAGTAGTTTAACTCAAGGGTTCCTTTCAATCATCCCCAATCAAGTCATGGAACTACTCACTCATCATAATTATAAAATTCACAGAATTAATGGTGAAAATAAAAGAAGACATGATAAACAATAATGAAAGGATTAATTGAAAATAAAAATAGTCTATATTAATAACTTGTAAAAATAAGCCAAAGTCAACTCTAGAGGGATTAAGAATATAGAAGAATAAATATAAAAGGTAAATAACAAAAGTAAGATGACAAGTACCGGAGGTAGACTCTTCTCAAAAGCTAAAACCAAAATCTTCCCCAAAAATCCTAATTATGAATGTCAAGTGATAAAAACCTAGGGGAGGAGTAAATCCAGATCTAAAACTAAAAATTATGCAGAATGAATTGTTGTCTGCCGTTTCTGCATGTTTCTTAACTCTAGTCTGTAATTCCGGGCTGAAAACTGGGTTGAAATTCGGCCCAGAAACTCTGCCAGCGACTTTTGAAATTCTGCAGATCGCGCACGTCACGCGGACGCGTCATTCGGCGTTTTGCTTTTCCATGCGGGCGCGTCGTCTATGCCTCCGCGTCGCTTCTGCTTTTCCAATCCGCGCTTCTGCGTCACTCATGTGGCCGCGTCACTGCAAATTCCTCTCTTCCGCGCGATCGCGTTGTTGACGCGTACGCATCACTTCTCGCTGGTCATCTCCTCAATTTCTTGTATTCCTTCCATTTTTGCAAGCTTCCTTCCCAATCTCCCACTCATTCATGCCCTATAAAGCCTGAAACACTTAACACACAGATCACGGCATCGAATGGAATAAAGGGGGATTAAAATAACTAATTAAAGGTCTCCAGGAAGTAAGTTTTCAATCATGTAATAACTTTAGGAAGGAAATATAAATGCATGCTAATTATATGAATTAGTGGGTAAAGACCATGATAAAACCACACAATTAAACATATTGTAAACCATAAAATAGTGGTTTATCAACCTCCCCACACTTAAACATTAGCATGTCCTCATGCTTAGTTGAAGGAGATAGAATAAATGAGTAGGAACATGTAAAAACTCATGCAATGCAATGCAACCTATATATGTGAATGCAATTATATGATTCTTGTCCACTTGATCAAGAATAAATAAGCTCTTCAAACGATGACAAACTAAGTTTCACTAATTCAATTCTCATTTAGTAAGAACAGATAAAAATGCAAGAAGTTAGCTCATGAAAGCGGGGAACATAGAATTTCAAGCATTGAACCCTCACTGATGATGTATGTATACTCTAATCTCTCCAGTGTATAGGGTAATCACTCTATCTTTCTCTAATCATGGTCTCTAAATTTTGTTCTTCTCTTAACCAATCAACAACATTTAATATACCAATGCAACATCATGAGGTCTTTTCAGGGTTGTAATGGGGCCAAGGTAAGGGTAAGGATACATATATGGTTAAGTGAGCTTATAAATTGAATCTTTAATTAACTCAAACTCTAACATAACCTATATATTTTGTATAACTATAGAGTTGTTACCTAGCTACCCAGGATTCTCTTTCACATTCCATACTTATGTATCAACTGTTTATTTTAGTTTTATCCTACATGCATTGACCTTTGGATTCTTAACTCAACATTGGGGTAAAATTATTATTATTTTTTTTATAAAACATAGCTTATCAATGCACATAGATTTTTTATTTTCATAGTTTCACATGAGTAGGTGTCCAAATTCCTATTATATTATCATGACATATCCCCTTATTATCTTTTGTTCCCACAATTTTCCATACTTAATTAGCACACACAATTCTATCTTAAGCTAACCAAAGATTCAAATTGGGGTATATAATTGTTTTTCCGCTTAAGGCTAGTAATGTGGTAAATTATAGAACAAATGGGATTTAAAGGCTCAAAGTGGCTAACAAAGGTAATTGAAAGGGTAGGCTTAATTTGGATAAGTGAACTAAACAATTAATGACCTCAATCATATGCAGCATATAAATATATTAAACATTAGACATATAAGATGGAACAAAATATAGGTTACAATCATAGAGAAGTAAACATACAAGAATAAAACAAATATGGTTAAATAATGTAACCATGCATAAAGGCTCAATTCTCACAGGTTGTGTGTTCTTTAGCTTTAAAAATCATGTTCCAAATACAACTTCAAGCAAATTTAACATAAGAGTTTTGATTAAAATTAGTGAAATTTTGTTCCAAAGATAGATTTTTAGAAGAAACTTATTGTCTTTTCAATCAAGTAGAACATGCATGCAACTAATCTATTACTATGTAGTTTATCATATTCTAAAAGAAAGAAAAACTAACTAAATATCCTAATTTATTGGTGTTTAGGGAAGAAGAATTACCTCCAAAAGTCAGGTACTGACCGACCTCCCCACACTTAAGGATTTGCACCGTCCTCGGTGCCATCTGTCAGGAACAATGGTGGGCTGGTGGCAGTGTCTCCACAGTCGGGGCCGTCATGGCTCCCTGTGCTGGTGAAGGAAGTGGAGTCTGGAGTGCTTGGGTTGTCGTCAGGTCTGTGATTGCCTGTGAGGAGCTCCTTGAGGTATTTGAAACGGCGTTGGTTGCGGCGCTCTCGGAGCTTTGCTTTCTTTTTTTGTTGGTCCAACCGCTTCAGTATTTGATGAAGCAGCTAACTAGTAGATGGTGGAGGAGCTGCAACATCCTCTGTAGACTGGCTGGTAATGGCAAGTTGTGGCCTGAGATATCTCCCGTTAGGGACATACTGATCATCCCATGGAAGAATGGCTTTGGTGTCTCCAGCTCTGTAGGATACTCCGGCTGCTGAGATAAGATCAGAGACCAATGCGGGGAAAGGTAGGTTGCCCGCGATCTGCACATGTTCCATAGCATTTCGGATATGTCTTGGTAAATTAAGAGGCTGGTCTGTGAGGATGCACCATAGTAGAACGGCCATGTCTGCGGTGAAGGAGGACTCATGAGTACTCGGGAAGACGTAATGGGACATAATCTGTGCCCAAACGTGAGCCTCTAAGTGTGGAAGTCGAGATTCCCTTAGGACGGGAACGATGGTATCCGAAGATCCATTTGCTGCCAGGTCAAGCGATAACTCTGAGAACAGCATCCCAATCAAAGGTGTACGCCTAGCGATTGATGGCGGCTTTCTGAAAAGCGTCCAACCCATATGGAGCAGGGGGAGATCTAAGGCTTGTTGAATGGCCTCTTCTGTAATGAGGACTTGCTTCTGGCGTAAATAAACGGACTGCAGAGTCGGCAGGTAGAAGTTGGAGTAGAACTCAACAACCCAAGAAAGATTAACCTGTCATGGTTGTCTCTGTAAGAATCCCCAATGTCTTTGTGCAATTTGTGGCTCAACAAATTCAGCGATACGGGGCAGAAGGATAAGAAGGTGTTCATTGTTGTAATTTCGAGCTGCCAGAATAGGAAACATCTGCTCACAGTAGCGATTTGGGAATCGTGCAGTGTCCTTGGCTGGGAAGGCTCTCTCCTTTCCATCAACCTTGATAATCCTTTTAATTCTTTTTGTTGAGGGCTTAACTGCAGTTGAAGAAGGCTCTGCCACTAATGCTCTCTTCGTTCCTTTCCTTGATGTGGGTTTAGTGGTAGCTTTTTCTTTGCCTTTCTTGGTGGCCATTCTGAAAAAGGGAAGAGAAAGTAAGTTAAATCCAAAGAGATAAAGCAAGGAAGGGGATTGAGTGAGTGATAATCAGTGCACGGTAAAGATGAATGAAATAAACACATGGTCATGACAACATGTGAAAAGATCATTAAAGGAAATAGAACAAGTGCATGATAGGGTAAGTAGATGCAAGATGATTATTGGCATGCCGGCAAGGGCATGAGTAGCATAGATCAAGCATCACTTCGTAACAAACTATCGCCTTTGTAGACAATTAAATTCAATTAATAAAATAGTAAAGGGAATTTGTGAAAAGCAAGCATTGAATAGTAGAATAGAATAATGTAGAAAAGTGCATAATGCCATACGAGCTTTTTCACAAACACATAGCATGCATGATAACTAATCCAATGGAAATAATAAATTGAACATGCAAGCAACCCTTTAAAAATATAATTGCCAAACAATTTTGCAACAATCTACAATGACCAAATAAATTTTCAACACCAATAAAAAGGAAAAAGAAAGAAAAAGAAAACATATGCAAAGAAAGTAAAAAGAAAGAGGAAGGAAGAAGAAAACATAAATAAAGAAGAAGAATAGAAAAGTAAAGAGGGAAGAAGAGAAGAAAAACCTTGATAATGGTGGGAAGAGAGAGAGAAAGTAGAAAGTGAGAAGGAGGGAAGAAGGAAGAAGGGGAAAGAAAGAAATAAGGAGGGAAAAGAAAAAGTAGGATTAGGGGAAGAGAAAGTTAAGATATTCGGCAAATTAGGATAAGCTGTGCGGCGCAAGCGACGTGGACGCGTGGGTGACGCGTTCGCACGAAGGCGCATTAAGTTAATCGACGCGGAAGTGTCGGTCACGCGGACGCGAGACTCCGGTTATGCTACTGGCGCAAGGGCAGCCTCGCGCTCGCACAACTCTCTGTTCGAATTTTTATTTTTGCCAAATGTTGGGTGACGCGATCGCGTGGGTTATGCGTTCGTGTGAGTGGCTAATCGAAGGAAATGATGCGGATGCGTAAGTCATGCATCTGCGTGGGAAGAATTTGTGTGTTCAGCACCGATCTATCACCACTGTAGCACAACTTTCGGTCGTGCACCCATTTTACGTCGAATTGCAGGGCACGCGGCCGCGTGAGTGACGCGGACGCGCGGGAGGCCAGTTTTCGCACTTGATGTGGACGCGTCAACGACACGGTCGCGTGGGATGATTTGTGCCAAAGGCACGCCTCTAGCCACGCTCTCGCGTGACTCTCTGTTCAATTTCCCTTTCTTCAAAACGCACTAGTGACGCGGACGCGTCGCGTGCGTAAATTTTTTTTTTAAATGAAAATGCAGGATGCAGATGAGGTGCAAGATATAGACAGTAGTATGGAGAAGAGTTATAGATGAGGGAAGAGAAGGAGAAGAAGAGGAACGATCATACCGTGGTGGGTTGTCTCCCACCTAGCACTTTGCTTTAACGTCCTTAAGTTGGACGCTTCAGTAGCTCAGTTTTCAGTTGCGAGTGGATCCTCCAGGAAGAAGATCTCTAACTCCTTGTTTTTCGTCGCCTTCTCACCATGGTAGAGCTTCAAACGATGTCCATTAACCTTGATGAGTTCAAAGCTTGAAGGGTGACTTAGATGGAAAACTCCATACAGCTCAGCCTTCTCGACTCTATATGGACCTTCCCACCTTGATCGCAGTTTGCCTGGCATGAGCCTCAGTCTAGAGTTGTAAAGAAAGACCAAATCCCCAGGTTGGAACTCCTTTCTCTTAATGTGTTGATCATGTATAGCCTTCATTTTCTCCTTGTACAGTCTTGAGTTCTCATAAGCTTCTAGGCGAAGGCTCTCCAATTCTTGCAGTTGCAACTTCCTTTCAGCTCCGGCTTTCTCAAATCCCATGTTGCATTCCTTTACTGCCCAAAAAGCTTTGTGCTCCACCTCAACTGGAAGGTGACAAGCCTTTCCATAGACTAAGCGGAAAGGACTCATCCCAATGGATGTCTTGTATGCTGTTCTGTATGCCCAGAGTGCATCTTGTAGTCTGGTGCTCCAGTATCTTCTATGAGGTTTGACTATCTTCTGTAAGATGCGCTTTATTTCTCTGTTAGACACCTCGGCTTGCCTATTAGTCTGAGGATGGTAGGCTGTTACTATTTTATGAATTATCTCATGCTTCTTCAGTAATCCTGTTAATCTTCTGTTACAAAAATGGGTGCCTTGATCGCTCACGATTGCTCGTGGTGATCCAAAGCGACAAATAATGTGGTTTCTAACAAAGGAAACAACAGTGTTAGCATCATCAGTACGGGTAGGAATCGCTTCCACCCATTTAGAAACATAGTCTACTGCTAACAATATATAGAGGTGGCCATTAGAATTTGAAAATGGACCCATGAAGTCAATGCCCCAGACATCAAAAATTTCACAAAAAAGCATAGTTTGTTGAGGTATTTCATCCCTCTGGGATATATTACCAAATCTCTGGCATGGAGGACAAGATTTACAAAATTTAGTAGCGTCTTTAAAAAGGGTGGGCCACCAGAATCCACAGTCTAAGATTTTTCTAGCTGTTCTTTGAGGGCCAAAATGTCCTCCACTCTAAGATGAGTGACAGGCCTCTAAAATGGACTGGAATTCTGATTGAGGCACACACCTTCCAATTACCTGGTCAGTGCCACATCTCCATAAATATGGGTCATCCCATATATAATATTTAGACTCGCTTTTCATCTTGTCTCTTTGGTGCTTAGTAAAGTGTGGAGGAAAGGTGCAGCTAACTAGATAATTAGCTACAGGTGCATACCAAGGGGTTACCGCAGATACTGCTTGTAGGTTATCAAATGGAAAATTATCAGATATAGGAGTGGAGTCATCCTTAATGTGTTCAAGGCGACTCAAGTGGTCTGCCACTAGATTCTGGGTACCACTCCTATCCTTTATTTCTAAATCAAATTCTTGTAGCAGCAGTATCCAACGTATAAGCCTTGGTTTGGATTCCTTTTTAGCTAATAGATACTTTAGAGCTGCGTGGTCTGAATACATTACTACCTTAGTACCAAGTAAATAGGCTCGGAATTTATCCAGAGCAAAAACAATAGCAAGAAGCTCTTTTTCAGTAGTAGTGTAATTAGACTGAGCAGCGTCTAAAGTTTTAGACGCATAAGCAATAACAAAAGGATCCTTACCTTCACACTGAGCTAGTGCTGCTCCTATTGCATGGTTGGAAGCATCGCACATGATTTCGAATGGCTGGCTCCAGTCTGGTCCTCTCACAATTGGAGCTTGAGTCAAGGCGGTTTTCAGCTTATCAAATGCTTGTTTGCAATCCTCACTGAACTCGAACTCGATATCCTTCTGCAGTAATCTGGATAGGGGAAGTGCTACCTTACTAAAGTCCTTAATGAATCTTCGGTAAAAACCTGCATGTCCAAGGAACAAACGGACTTCCCTCACAGAAGAGGGGTAAGGCAAACTAGAAATAACATCCATCTTTGCTGGATCTACAGAAATACCATTATTAGATACAACATGTCCCAGTACGATTCCTTGTTTAACCATAAAATGACATTTTTCAAAATTCAATACAAGGTTTGTACTGACATATCTATCTAATACTCTAGATAAACTATCCAAGCAAAGGTTAAAAGAATCACCATAAATGCTAAAATCATCCATAAAAACCTCCATACAGTCCACAATAAGATCAGAGAAAAGACTCATCATGCACCTTTGGAAGGTAGCTGGTGCATTGCACAGGCCAAAGGGCATTCTCTTGTAAGCATAAGTCCCAAAAGGACATGTAAATGTAGTCTTTTCCTGATCCTCAGAAGCTATATGAATCTGGAAATAGCCTGTGTAACCATCTAAAAAGCAATAATGTGATTTACCTGACAGGCGATCCAGCATTTGATCAATGAATGGAAGAGGGTAGTGATCCTTACGAGTAGCTTGGTTGAGACACCTGTAATCAATGCAGACCCTCCAAGCGTTCTGTACTCTGGTTGCTATGAGCTCTCCATGCTCATTCTTCACTGTAGTGACTCCAGACTTCTTGGGCACCACTTGCACTGGGCTCACCCATTCACTGTCTGAGATGGGGTAGATAATACCTGCCTCTAATAGTCTGGTCACTTCCTTCTTGACAACCTCTAAAATAGTGGGGTTCAGTCTTCTTTGGGGTTGACGAACAGGTCTTGCTCCTTCTTCTAAAAATATACTATGCTCACAAACTTGAGGGTTGATGCCTACTATGTCTGCTAAACTCCATCCAATTGCTTTCTTGTGCTTCCTCAGCACACTAAGTAACTGCTCTTCCTACTAAGAAGTGAGGTCCTGTGCAATGATAACTGAAAACTTTTGCTTGTCCTCGAGGTAAGCATATTTGAGGTGTGGAGGGAGGGGTTTCAATTCTAACTTCTGTTCATGGTCTGGCTTTGGATTATCTGGAACTAGTGGCAGTGGTAGAGTACCTGCATTGTCCTCGGAATTCCCCACACTTGGACCTTGTCCTATGTACTTATCTTCAAACTCTTCCTGGTGAACTTCAGCTACGATTTCATCTATAATGTCACACTAGAAGATAGAACGGTCTTCTGGAGGGTGTTTCATAACTCCATTCAGATTGAAGTTTACTACTTGGCCGTCTATTTCAAAAGAGTATGTGCCTGCAAAAGCATCTAATTTGAACTTCGAGGTCTTCAAGAAAGGTCTTCCGAGTTGGATTGATGATGGCTTCTCTGAGTCATTTTGGGGCATCTCCAGGATGTAAAAATCAATGGAAAAAGTGAGACCTTTGATTCCCAGTAATACATCTTCAGCAACTCCAGCCACTGTAATAATACTTTTATCTGCTAACACAAAACGAGCTGCCGACCTTTTTAAGGGAGGGAGCCTCAAAACATCATATACAGATAAAG
This sequence comes from Arachis hypogaea, assembly GCF_003086295.3. Lineage (NCBI taxonomy): Eukaryota > Viridiplantae > Streptophyta > Magnoliopsida > Fabales > Fabaceae > Arachis > Arachis hypogaea. The sequence goes on from NC_092037.1 coordinate 53,395,927, forward strand.
GCATTATACTAACACATGCTCCTAAATCACACATGCAGTCAGAAAATATCACACCTCCAATTGTACATTAACCATGCATGGCCCTGGATCACTACATTTTTCAGGTATATTTCCCATTAAAGCAGATATAGAACTTCCTAAAGGGATAGTTTCTAATTCATTAATTTTGTCTTTATGTATGCACAAATCTTTTAGAAACTTTGCATATTTAGGTACCTGTTGAATGACATAAAAAAGGGGAACAGTTACCTCAACCATTTTGAATATTTCTACCATTTTGGGATCAGGTTCCAACTGCTTCCTGGGCTTCCTTGCAAGTTGTGGAAATGGAATAGGAACGGCGTCCTCTATAGTGTCTGCACCCTTTGGTACTTCTTTCTGTGATTTGGCGTCTTCATCTTCAGCCATGTCCTGTATGCTCTTTTCTTCTTCAACATCTTCTATTTCCACTACCTTTTCAGCTGAGGTGTGTTCAGGTGGATTTGTCTCTTCCTGATTCCTCTCTTATAGTGTGGTTTTGGACCTTAGGGTGATGGCATTAATACCACCCTTTGGGTTGGGTAATGGTTGAGAGGGGAGTCCACCAGAGCTTGAGGACTGGTTGTTGGAGTTGGTCAATGATCCAATTTGTAAGACAAGGGCTTGCAAAGTAGAATTCAAACCATTCAGAGTTGTATTAAAGTTATTTTCCATAACCTGTTGTTTCCGATCAATGGCTTGTAGTAATTCATCATTAGGGGATGAAGAGGGATAAGTGATCTGAGAGGTTTGTTGAGAATTTTGAGGCTGTCTGAGATGAGGTGCTCTGTAGGCCTGATTCTGATTCTGCTGCCTCAAGTTGTTATTGTTATTCCACCTCTGATTTCCATTGTTATCTCTGCTTCCTCTGTTATAATTGTCCCTCCAACCCTGGTTAGAATTGTCTCTCCAGCCTTGGTTAGAGTTATCCTACCATCCTTGGTTATAGTTGCCACCTTGATTGTACTCTTGATTGGGGCGGTCATGAAAGTTATGAGTGGCTGCTACAGTGTTGTCTTCTGGTTGGAGTTGCGGACACTCATCGATATAGTGACTGTAATCTGCACAGATTCTGCATACTCTTTGTGGAACCAACTGCTGGCTGTGCTGTAGTGGAAAAGGCTAAACTTGCTGAGGCTATTGTTGATTCAGTTGCATCTGCTTCAGCAAGTTAGTCATTTCACATAAGCTCTAAGCTATATCAGCAGTCTCTTTACTAGTGGATACCTCTGAAATAGCTCTTGCCCGACTTTGTCTCTACCTATGATTCCTAGTAGAGTCAGCTAAGTCGCTGATCAATTGCCATGCTTCTTCCGTAGTCTTGTACTTTTTCATAGAACCATTGCTAGCACCTTCCAGTGTGGTCCTATCTTGAGATTTCAAACCCTGTGTAAAGTAACCGAGCAACACTATCTTGTCAATCATATGATGGGGGCATGCTTCTCGAAGATTATTGAAGCGTTCCAAGTATTCATAGAGGGTCTCAGATTCATCCTGAACGATCATAGATATGTCCTTCCTCAGCTTATCGGCAACTTCAGCTGGAAAGAATTTATCCAGAAACTCTATCCTAAGTGTATCCCAGTTGGAAACAATTGCTCCGGGTTGAGTGTAGTACCACTCTCTTGCCTTTTCCTCCAGAGAAAAAGGGAAGGCTTTCAACAGAATGGAGATTTCATCAGTGCCATCACGCTTAACAGTAGAACAAGCAGTCTGGAAATCCCTAAGATGCTTGATAGGCTCTTGAGCAGGTAAGCCATGAAACTTGGGCATCAAGTTGAGTAGTGAAGACTTTATTTCAAAATCTACAGCTACTGCTGGGTGGTGTGCTTGGAATGGTTGGAGCGTAAAATCCGGGGCTCCTTCCTCTTGGATAGTGACTCTTCTGGGCGCTGCCATGTCACCTGCACGTAAATGAACTGGATCAGTAGAGAGGGGGCTTGTTTCTTCCTTAGATGATGGTTCAGGTTCGTCCTCAAAGAGGAGTCGCCGACGCCGAGCTTGCCTTATACGTGAAAGAGTTCTTTCAATCACAAGGTCAAATACTGGCAAGCTTGGAACATGAAGTGAACGCGTCATTTAACAAAAAAAACGTACAGTTCATAGTGATAGAATGAAAAGAAAAATTGCAATAAAAATAAATACCAATCAATAAATTAGCACACTGTTGCAACTCCCCGGCAATGGCGCCAAAAATTGACGTGGGAAAAATTGGCGAGTTAAGAATTTATTAATAAGAATACGTTGCAAGTATAGTCCTTAACCAGCCAAAAATCTGCTTATCAATTTAAAAAGGGGTTGTCACAATATTGAAAATTAAAATACTGGGAGTATGAATCCCAGGTCATCTCCTAACGAGTTGCAGAGAGATGTGCTATTTCATCAATCGGGTGTTTTCAAAAATGGTTTAGTTGGTAAACAGGAAATTAAAATAGAGAAATTAATTAATTCTAAATAAAAGCCTTGACTGGGGGTAGATTAGTTGGAAGCCCTATTCTTGTTGAAATACTCTCAAGATTAATTAATAATTGGAAGTTACTCTACTTAGTTAATCCTTACTAGGTAAAGGAAAGTCAAGCAAGTTGGAAATCGGTTTCTAGTCATAAGTCCTAATCCTTTCCCTTGGGAAGGACTAGAGTTAATGATTAAAGGGTGATTCAACAATAAACCCAATTATAATTTCTCTCTTGAGTAGTTTAACTCAAGGGTTCCTTTCAATCATCCACAATCAAGTCATGGAACTACTCACTCATCATAATTATAAAATTCACAGAATTAATGGTGAAAATAAAAGAAGACATGATAAACAATAATGAAAGGATTAATTGAAAATAAAAATAGTCTATATTAATAACTTGTAAAAATAAGCCAAAGTCAACTCTAGAGGGATTAAGAATATAGAAGAATAAATATAAAAGGTAAATAACAAAAGTAAGATGACTAGTACCGGAGGTAGACTCTTCTCAAAAGCTAAAACCAAAATCTTCCCCAAAAATCCTAATTATGAATGTCAAGTGATAAAAACCTAGGGGAGGAGTAAATCCAGATCTAAAACTAAAAATTATGCAGAATGAATTGTTATCTGCCGTTTCTGCATGTTTTCTGACTCTAGTCTGTAATTCCGGGCCAAAAACTGGGTTGAAATCCGGCCCAGAAACTCTGCCAGCGACTTTTGAAATTCTGTAGATCACGCACGTCACGCGGATGCATCATTCACGCGGACGCGTCTTTTGGCGTTTTGCTTTTCCTTGCGGGCGCGTCGTCCATCCCTCCGCGTTGGTTCTGCTTTTCCAATCCGTGCTTCCGCATCACTCATGCGGCCGCGTCACTGTGAATTCCTCTCTTCCGCGCGGTCGCGTCGCTGACGCGTACGTGTCACTTCTCGCTGGTCATCTCTTCAATTTCTTGTATTCCTTCCATTTTTGCAAGCTTCCTTCCCAATCTCCCACTCATTCATGCCCTATAAAGCCTGAAACACTTAACACACAGATCACGGCCTCGAATGGAAAAAAGGGGGATTAAAATACCTAATTGAAGGTCTCCAGGAAGTAAGTTTTCAATCATATAATAACTTTAGGAAGGAAATATAAATGCATGCTAATTATATGAATAAGTGGGTAAAGACCATGATAAAACCACACAATTAAACACATTGTAAACCATAAAATAGTGGTTTATCACAAGGCTAGCCTTTCCTTATCTTGTTTGTCATCTATGTTACGCAGCTGGAGTTATCATAGAAGGAGACATCCTCATTGACGAGGATAAGCCCATCACCAAGAAGAGGATGGAGCAAACAAGAGAGACCATCCACGGATCTCAAGAGATACATGAGGAATCTCATCATCAAGAAATCCCTGAGATGCCTCAAGGGATGCACTTTCCTCCCAACAACTATTGGGAACAACTCAACACTTCTCTAGAAGATTTGAGTTACAATGTGGATCAATTAAGGATGGAACATCAAGAGCACTCCATCATTCTCCATGAAATTAGAGAAGATCAAAGAGCAATGAGGGAGGAGCAACAAAGGCAAGGAAGGGACATAGAAGAGCTTAAGGACATTATTGGTCCTTCAAGAAAAAAACGCCACTAAGGTGGACTCATTCCTTGTTCTTATTTTTTCTCTGTTGTTTGGTTTTTATGTTATATGTTCATCTATGTTTTGTGTCTCTACTCCATGATCATTAGTAGTTAGTAACTATGTCTTAAAGTTATGAATAATTCCATGAATCCTTCACCTCTCTTAATTGAAAAATGTTTCTAATTCAAAAGAACAAGAAGTACACGAATTTCGAAATTATCCTTAAAATTAGTTTAATTATATTGATGTGGTGACAATACTTTTTGTTTTCTGAATGAATGCTTGAACAGTGCATAATTTTGATCTTGTTGTTTATGAATGTTAAATTTGTTGGCTCTTGAAAGAATGATGAACAAAGAGAAATGTTATTAATAATCTGAAAAATCATGAAATTGATTCTTGAAGCAAGAAAAAGCAGTGAAAAAGCAAAAGCTTGCGAAAAATTTTTTTCGAAAAAAATCAGAAAGAAAAAGAAAAAGCAAGCAGAAAAAGCTAATAGCCCTTAAAACCAAAAGGCAAGGGTAAAAAGGATCCAAGGCTTTGAGCATCAATGGATAGGAGGGCCCAAGGAAATAAAATCCAGACCTAAGTGGCTAAATCAAGCTGTCCCTAACCATGTGCTTGTGGCATGAAGGTCCAAGTAAAAAGCTTGAGACTGAGTGGTTAAAGTCTTGATCCAAAGCAAAAAGAGTGTGCTTAAGAGCTTTAGACACCTCTAACTGGGGACTCTAGCAAAGTTGAGTCACAATCTGAAAAGGCTCACCCAGTCATGTGTCTGTGGCATTTATGTATCCGGTGGTAATACTGGAAAACAAAGTGCTTAGGGCTACGGCCAAGACTCATAAAAGTAGTTGTGTTCAAGAATCAACATACTTAAATAGGAGAATCAATAACACTATCCAAAATTCTAAGTTCCTAGAGAAGCCAATCATTCTAAACTTCAAAGGAAAAAGTGAGATGCCAAAACTGTTCAGAAGCAAAAAGCTACAAGTCCTGCTCATCTAATTAGAATTAATATTCATTGATATTTTGGAATTTATAGTATATTCTCTTCTTTTTATCCTAATTTATTTTCAGTTGCTTGGGGACAAGAAACAATTTAAGTTTGGTGTTATGATGAGCCACTACAAGAAAAAAGGCCTATCGGTACCCTTTTTTCTTGCCACGCTTTAAAAGCGTGCCCAAAAGTGGTCTATGGGCACGCTTTTGCGAGGGTGGCCATTGATTTGTGATTTGGCCACGCTTTTTTTTGTCACGCTTGAAAAGCGTGGCCATAGAGGGCAATCGGCACGCTTTTCTAAGGGTGGCCACTTATTTGAAATTTGGCCACGCTTTCTTACTGCCACGCTTGAAAAGCGTACCCATAGAGAGAAATCGGCACGCTTTTACGAGAGTGGCCACTGATTTGATATTTCGCCACGCTTTTTTTTGCCATGCTTAGAAAGCGTGGCCATAGAAAAAAACCGGTACGCTTAATAAGCGTGGCCATACCTTGTGTTTTTTGGCACCGTACAAAAACGTGATGATAGAATTCCCTCCTCAAAAATTTAGTTTCTCACCTATTTTTTCCACATTTAACCTTTTTTTTTTCTAAGTTATCAATTTTTACTACCCAACAACACACACTAATAACTTACACAGTAAAACAAAGAAACCCTAAAAATTCATCTTCTGGCTCGAACCCTAAAAGCTAAGGCGCCGTCAGCTTCATCGTCGCGATCGAACCCAGCCCTGGTCGCCTGTCTCTGTGGCGGTGCTGCTCGCCTGTCTCTGTGGCGGTGCTGCTCGCCTCATCTTCTCGAACCCAGCCCTGGTCGTGGTGCTCCTCGCCTGTCTCTGTCGCGGTGCTGCTCGCCTGTCTCTGTCGCGGTGCTCCTCGCCTAATCTTCTCGAACCCAACCCTGGTCGTGGTCCTGCTCGCCTCTCTCTGTCACGGTTCTGCTGAGCCTCATCTTCTCCAACCCAGCCCTGGTCGTGGTGCTGCTCGCCTCTCTCTGTGTCGCGGTTCTGCTCGCCTCTCATCCCGCATCTGGCATCAAGGTTTGTTTTTTCTAGCTTTATCGATTTTGTTTACTTGGGATTATGCTTGGTGCGTTCTTTCAATGTTAATTCTCTGCTTATTATTCCATTGCGGATCATTTTCTATTACTTTCTGGATGGTGATTGGTCATTGGTGCTGCATTATTGCTTTTACTTTAGGAGTTTAGAATTGTATGGAAAAGAAAACTGCTCTTACATCTACCTGAGATAGTAATTTTGATTTTCAAACTTAAACATCTCTGGAAAGCATTTTGCATTTAACCTGTTCATGATGAGTATAGCTTTTTTCATAGGAGCAATTATGAGCATGGTGGTTTTCTGTTCTTCATGCCTGACTTTAATTAGATCTTGTAATAAATTTTAAGGCAAAATTGCACATTTTTATTGGGGTGTTTGAAGGGTATTTTTTGCTTGTATTGTTATATAGAACAAGGAAGATACATTACAATTCGGAGATAAGTTGAAGCTCCTAAGTATGCACTATGGATCTATTGATATTTTTTATTTTTGTTAACAAATACACATATCATGTCATGTGCTTACTAAATTTTAACTGTGAATTCTAATTCTTTTCTATCTCTTTTTCTTCTATAGTATCCTCCTTGTTACAAGGACATCGGTTTCTGGATCAATGAATCATTTACTGAAAATAATCTGTGTGAACTTGTTAGAGGAATTGCTGGGGATCTTGTAGAAGAGGTAATTCTTTGAAAGTTCTAGTAAACCTTTTCTCTTGCATTTACATGTATGTGAATTATCAATGTTGCTGTTTCCTGAATGTTCAATGGATTGAACATGTATCTGGGCTGATCTGATCTGAGATTGAAAATTGGGGTTATGAAGAGATCTTTTGCAAAGCAAATTAAATGTTGTGTTAAGATGAGCTCTGAAACATCTTAACATTTAATTAGAGGATTTAAACTGACTGAATACAGGTTATGAAAACTATGAATACAGGTTATGAAAACTCAAATGATGCTTTATTATATGACTATGGAGGATTTAAATTTTATAGTTTGTGGTATTTATATTTTACTTTTTTTGCAGACTGACACAGCCTCAGTGTTGTTAAAAGTTATTGGGTATATCAGATTCCTTCAGAGTCAAATTGAGGTCATTATGTTCCTTCAAAGTAAAATTAAAATATCCATTTGCAAAGAGTTATGCTGGGCATATTCCCTCAGATATAACCAACTAATGCCTCCCAATTCGCAAACCCATGTTATTTTCCTGATCAACCGCACCACTTGTTTGGTTTTTGCAGTTGCCATTAAAAGTGAAATTAAAATATTACAAGTTTCTCTCAAGCTGATTCTAATGTCAATTGCCAAATATAGTAAAATTAAAATATTACTAAGATATGCTCCTTGAAAATTGAGTTGGAATTAACTGTTAATAGAAAAATTCCAGTGGCTTACAATTGCTGTTGCTTTCATAGTTTCACAAGATCTAACATTAATTTGTGTTACTTAGTACCTTGATTATTAATATTCTTCTAAGGAGGTTACGTTGAGGATTAGTTATATATATATATATATATATATAGGAAAACAGCAACCGTTTTTCAAAAACAAAGTGATCTTTCCTCTTTGGTTTTGCATTTGTTTCAAGACTCACAATAATCATGTCTAAATCTTTTCTTCTCTTCACGATTATTGTTGTTATTAGCTTTGGTTTGTGGGTTCTTTATGCATCTGCAGAGCTTCAGAGATTTACACAACCATGTAAAAGTGACGGTTCTCTTCATTTTTTGGTGGTTGGTGATTGGGGAAGAAGAGGTGAATATAACCAATCTGAAGTTGCTTACCAGGTTTGCCATTATTTCTTACTAATTGTAAAAAGCCAAAAAGTTGAACATGGTTTATTACATTCTCATTTTAATTTGTTTTACTTTTTGGTTATGTAGCTACTGCATGAAAACTGCTTGAAGAGGAAAGTACCTACTAGTGAACAGGTATGATTATTGCCCTCTTCAAATTTAATATTTTATTATTTTTTTGGTTTTCTTTCATAATTTTACAATGAGAGTTTCTGTTTCATAACCTTCTACTATTTCAGACCCCTTTCGTAGTATATTTTTTTATTTTAATTTTTTCTGAGGCTTCTGGTGGTGGTGGTTTACATGCTTAGTTACTGTTGGTTTAAAAGGTTTTGGTTTGCTCATTGTTGAAAAAGTTTGCTTCTTTTTCTGCTTGAGAGTTCAGCCTAACAAATAATGGCTAATGCCTTACATGGAAGAAATTGTAGCAGATTTGGGACTTGGGATTTGAAGCATTGTATTATTGTCATTCCCTTGATTTAGATTATAGAATTTCATTTTTCATGTTGAATTTATGTTGCTGGCTGAATTGAGAATTGAGAATTGTTGATTATTGTTGATTGAGAATTTATGTTGTTGGCTGAATTGAGAATTGAGAATCGAGAATTGTTGATTATTGTTGATTGAGAATTTATGTTGGCTGAATTGAGAATTAAGGATTGTTGATTATTGTTAATTGAGAATTTATGTTGCTGGCTGAATTGAGAATTGTTGATTATTGTTGATTGAGAATTTATGCTGGCTGAATTGAGAATTGAGAACTGTTGATTATGGTTGATTGAGAATCTATGTTGCTGGCTGAATTGAATTACTGTTGATTGAGAATTATGTTGCTGGCTGAATTTAATTACTACTATCCTGAGGTAGTGTAGCATTAATTAGGGAAAAGGAATATGGATTTTAGTTACAGATGGGTTGCTTACCATTCAGCCAAACCAATTGCATGATGATGATGCACTTGTGAATTGTAGCATTCTTTTTAGCTTTTAATTACTTGTTACCTGCGAGTCCACTTTACACCATCTCTTCTCTTCCGACTTGCTTGTTATTCCTTGCCTCTTCCATTTCTAGCTTAGTCAATTTTGACTCCACACACCAAATCTGCTAATGGATAATAATAAAAAACAAAATGTAACCAGAATTCTGAAAATTTTTTACTCATGTAAATGTTTGTTCCTCTACTCCAATAATTTGAAATTTGTGTGTGAACACCTCCTTTTGTGACCATGTATAGGGGACTATTTCTTTTGTGTTTGATATGTGTTTTTTGTTCTAATGGCTGAATATGCAATGTTGTGGGATCTAATTAAAGTTGCTTTGCCATTTTCATGTTTAATCAATTTGGATTTGGAATTGGATTTGTTGGACTTAATTGAAGTCGATTTTATAAATGTACTAACACAAGATTATTTAAAATTCTGCAGGGCAGTGATAAAAACAATGGAGCTCATAATGGATGATCACACTACTCATGAAATTTGATATTTTGTAACTAAGTATATAGAAGTAGATATGTGACACTTGTTGGAATGACAATTCTTATTTACTTGTTATGACTTTATTTTTTGGTACTTTGTCATCAAAACCTACTTTTATGGTGACAATTTTATATGTATGTCTTTTTTTATAGGAAAGTTTATATTTGTTGGATTAGTTCAATATATATAATTTTATTTTGGTCTATAATTTTAAATTTTTATATGAATTTTGCACGAAATATTAGGAAGATTAATAAAAAAAAAATTCTGACCAAACTTATGGGCACGCTTAAAAAGGGTGGCTATACCTTAATCTTGGGTTCAACAAGTATACTTAATAAGCGTGGCAATAACTTGGCAACCGGTACGCTTTAAAAGCGTACCCATATCCTCATCTATTGGCACGTTTTATAAGCGTACCCATATCCTCGTACGTTTATCCTATTGGCACGTTTAAAAAGTGTAGCTATATTTTCCCCTATTGGTACGCTTTTAAAGAGTACCCAAAGCATGCATTCTGGGACGTTTTAAAAGCGTGGCGATACGTGCATTTTTCGGTACGCTTATAAAGCGTACCGAAAGGTTAAGGCCTATGGCCACGCTTTTAAGCGTGGCAAGAAAAGAAAGCGTGCCAACAAAAAAACGTGCCGATAGATCCACAAAAGCGTGGCGATAGAGCAATCGGCACGCTGGCAGATGTGACCCTTTTAAAAGCGTGCCGATAGCTCAAAAAGCGTGGCGAAAAGCTATCGGCACACTTTTTTGTACTTTTCGGCACGCTTTTAAAGCGTGGCAAAAAGCATATTTTCTTGTAGTGAGCGGATAATTTATACGCTTTTTGGCATTGTTTTTAGGTAGTTTTTAGTATGATCTAGTTACTTTTAGGGATGTTTTTATTAGTTTTTATGCTAAATTCACATTTCTGGACTTTACTATGAGTTTGTGTGTTTTTCTGTGATTTCAGGTATTTTCTGGCTGAAATTGAGGGACCTGAGCAAAACTCTAATAGGAGGCTGACAAAGGATTGCTGATGCTGTTGGAATCTGACCTCCCTGCACTCGAAATAGATTTTCTGGAGCTACAAAACTCCAAATGGCGCGCTCTCAATGGCGTTAGAGAGTAGACATCCAGAGCTTTCCAGCAATATATAATAGTCCATATTTTGTTCGAGATTAGCCGACGTAAACTGGCGCTCAACGCCAGTTCCATGCTGCATTCTGGAGTCAAACGCCAGAAACACGTCACGAACCAGAGTTGAACGCCCAAAACACGTTACAACTTGGCGTTCAACTCCAAGAGAAGCCTCAGCTCATGGATAGATCAAGCTCAGCCCAAGCACACACCAAGTGGGCCCCGGAAGTAGATTTATGCATCAATTACTTACTTCTGTAAACCCTAGTAGCTAGTCTAGTATAAATAGGACATTTTACTATTGTACTATTAGTCTTTTGACCACGTTACATCTTTGGTCTCAGTTTTATTTTATTTTATTCATCTAAGGAGACTATTGATCACGTTTTGGGGGGCTGGCCTCTCGGCCATGCCTGAACCTTCATCACTTATGTATTTTCAATGGTGGAGTTTCTACACACCATAGATTAAGGGTGTGGAGCTCTGTTGTACCTCGAGTTTCAATGCAGTTACTACTATTTTCTATTCAATTCAACTTATTCTTATTCTAAGATATTTGTTGCACTTCAACATGATGAATGTGATGATCCGTGACACTCATCATCATTCTCACCTATGAACGCGTGACTGACAACCACTTCCGTTCTACCTCAGACCGGGTGCATGTCTCTTGGATTTCTTAATCAGAATCTTCGTGGTATAAGCTAGAATTGATGGCGACATTCATGGGAATCCGGAAAGTCTAACCTTGTCTGTGGTATTCCGAGTAGGATTCCGGGATTATATGACTGTGACGAGCTTCAAACTCGCGATTGCTGGGCATGATGACAAACGCAAAAGAATCAAGGGATTTTATTCCAACATGATCGAGAACCGACAGATGATTAGCCGTGCTGTGACAGAACATTTGGACCATTTTTACTGAGAGGATGGGATGTAGCCATTGACAATGGTGATGCCCTACATACAGCTTGCCATAGAAAGGAGTGACAAAGATTGGATAAAAGCAGCAGAAAAGCAGAGATTCAGAAGGAACACAGCACCTCTATACACTTATCTAAAATTCCCACCATTGAATTACATCAGTAACTCTATCTTTATTTTTTTAATTTATTATTATTATTATTATTATTCAAAAATCCAATAATCTCTTAATATAGTTGAATCTGCCTGACTGGAATTTACAAGATGACCATAGCTTGCTTCATACCAACAATCTCTATGGGATCGACCCTTACTCACGTAAGGTATTACTTGGACGACCCAGTACACTTGCTGGTTAGTTGTGCGGAGTTGTGACTAAGTGTGATTCACGTTTGAGAGCGCTACCAAGTCTTTGGAGCCATTGTTGATGATCACAATTTCGCCTACCAAAGACATACTCGAGTTTTTCCCCAAAGAGAGATTGAGTTCGGCATCGAAAATGTACCTAGAGCTGGACCAATTTCGGTAGCATCCTACCATATGTCTCCATTGGAACTAGCAAAACTGAAGAAGCAGTTGGAAAAACTATTAGATAAAGGTTTTGTTCATCCGAGTGTGTCACCTTGGGGAGCCCAGTGTTACTAGTAAATAAGGATGGAGGAATGAGACCATGCATAGACTACCGATAGCTGATCAAGGTTACAGTTAAGAGAAAGTACCCACTTTCTCAGATAGAAGATCTAATGGATCAGTTGAAAGGTGCGGCAGTATTTTCAAAATTTGATTTGCGATCAGGTTATCATCGGATTTACATAAAGAAATCGAATATAAGGTTATGTCGTTTGGACTAACTAATGCTCCGGCGATATACCACATTTTTTACCATATCTAGACCAATTCATGGTTGTGTTCATAGATGATATCCTCGTTTATTCCAAGACTAAGGAATAGCATGAAGAGTATCTAAGGATGGTGTTGCAAATACTGAGAGAACTGAAACTGAATGCGAAGTTGTCAAATTGTGAATTCTGGACAAATAAAGTGGCATTCTTAAGACACGTGATTTCTCGAGAAGGAATAATAGTAAATCCCTCAAAGATTGAAGTAGTGGTTCAATGGAAGCAACTTGAGACCGTCACAGAAGTTTGAAGTTTTCTAGGTTTGGCTGGTTATTACTAGTGATTCATAAAGGGATTTTCTCATATAGCCCTACCATTCACCCACCTCACTCGAAAAGAAGTACCGTTCATATGGATAGAAAACTATGAAAGAAGTTTTGAGACACTAAAGAGGAAACTAACAACTGCACCGGTATTAACACTACCAGATTTTCAGGAACCTTTTGAGGTATACTGTGGTGCTTCTTTGAAAGGATTAGGATGTGTGATGATGTAACATAAGAATGTGGTAGCATATGCGTCATGGCAGTTAAGACACCATGATAACAATTACCCTACTCATGATCTTGAGTTGGCAGCACTGGTGTTTGTGCTTAAGATATGGAGACATTATTTATAAGGGGGTCAGTTAGAAGTTTTTTCTGATCATAAGAGTTTGAAGTACATCTTTGAATAGAAGGACCTTAACATGAGACAGCGGCGATGGACGAAATTTTTGAAGGAATATGATTTCAAGATCAATTATCATCCAGGAAAGGCGAACGTAGTTGCGAACGCTCTAAGTCATAAAAGCTTGAATATTTCTTGGATGATGATGACAGAAGACGAGTTAATTTCAACCTTTGCAACTTTGAGGCTGGGAATTAACGAAATATCAGGAGGAGTTGTCATGGCACATCTATACTTGACTTCAGATTTTAAGACAACCATTCGACAAGTTCAATTTAGAAATTCAAAAATGTCAGAACTGTTGGCCAGATTAGAGGCGGATAAACCAGGAGAAGTGCGACAAGACAATGACGGATTGTGGAGCCACAAGAATAGAGTTTTAATATCTGACCAAGGAAGATTGTGTCAAGAGATTTTGACGGAGGCCCATTAGAGTAAATTTTTTATGCATTCGGGCACGGCCAAGATGTACCAAGATTTGAGGAACATGTTCTGGTGGCCGGGACTAAAGAAGGATGTGACAGAATATGTATCTAAATGCCTAACTTGTTAAAATATTAAGGCAGAACATCAGAAACCCTCAGAAAATCTACAGCCTTTAGAAGTACCTCAATGGAAATGGGAGAGAATTACCATGGATATTCTCATAGGATGACCGAGGATGTTGGCTGGGCATAATGCCATAGGGGTTATAGTGGACAGATTGACAAATTTGACTCATTTTTTTCTGATCAGAACTAACTATACATTGGAAAACTTGCGCGTTTGTAAATTTAAGAAGTGGTGCAACTGCATGGAATACCTTCTTTAATTGTGTCCGACAGAGATCCAAGGTTTACATAAAGGTCTTGGAGAGATTTTTAGAAAACTTTTGGCACAGAGCTGCATCTAAGTATAACTTATCACCCACAGACAGATGGATAGTCAAAACAAACAATTCAGACATTAGAAGATATTCTGAGATCATGTGTAATGGAACAACAGGGAAACTGGGACAAGCAATTGCCGTTGATGGAATTCACCTACAACAACAGTTATCAACAGAGTATTGGAATGGCCCCCTACGAAGCTCTTTATAGACGATAGTGTCAATCTCTGTTGTGTTGGCACCAAGGAGAAAAATATAGTGCGTTGGGTCTAGATTTAGTGTAGGAAACAACCACTTAGATCAAGAAGATTCACGAGAAGATTCAGATGGCACAGAGTTGACAAAAGAGCTATGCTGATAATAGACGTAAGCTTTTTGAATTTAGGAAAAATGAACATGTTTTCTTAAAAGCAAGTCCTACCACCAATATAGGTCGCACCTTTAGAACCAAAAAGCTAGACCCTAGGTATATTGGTCCTTTTCAAAATCCTTAGGAAAGTCGATCCAGTCGCGTATCAAATCGTTCTTGCACCTTCCCCGTCCAACCTTCATGATGTTTTCCATGTCTCTCAGCTTAAGAAATATAATCCCAATGAAAGTCATGTCTTGCAACCCGAGACAGTACAATTGCAGGATGATCTATCATATCCGGCAACCCCGGTCGAGATCGTCAATGAGAGCGATAAGCAGCTATGAGGCAAAACAGTTTCTTTGGTCAAAGTAGTGTGGGGATACAACGCTGAACTTGGACATACCTGGGAACTAGAAGATGAGATGTGGACAGACTATCCTCACTTGTTTACAGGTAAAGAAAATTTTGAGGGCAAAATTTTCTTTAAGGATGGTAGAATGTAACATCTTGGTTTTCGCGTTAGAGTCGCGTTTGCGAGTTTTACGTTTTGTTCGCGTAACGTCTATGATAAATTTTTTTCAATCTTTAAATCAAATGAATAATAATGTAATATTAATATTATGTTATTATTTAATTTATTTGACGAAGGACGGTCACTTGATATTGGGTTCGGAAGATTTAAAAAGCTCAACTTTACTAATGTCATTTACATTAGTAATTTACCCAATCTTTATTCTAATTAAATACCACCAACTGAGATAATTATTTGAGTTTTTACCATGTCTAATTACCTTAATTACCTTTCAAGATATTTTAAAAATTTAACCTCGCTGACTCAGCAGTTCAAAATTGCGACACGCAATGCCTAATGTGCCACGTGTCGCGACGCATGCCTTCGCCCTTTAATTATGTGACATTAGTGACTAGTTATACATTATATAAAGCACAAAAATCTTCTCTCACTCTTCTACTTTCAGCGAAGCCACGCATGGAAAAAGGGGAGATTTTGTTAATTTTCTTACTTTTCGGGCTCGATTTCTTGAGATCTATGACCCCCACAAAAATTATGATCCAATAGAAGTGACAGTATCTTCATCTTATACATGGTGACATGTTTGTTTGGTGAAATCACAAGGTGAAGCTGCCTCTGTCAGGAACCAGTTTGGGCGAACCAAAAGAGGGGAGGAACCACCGAGTTTTCAACATTTTTGCTCTATTTGACCGATCAGAAACCTCCTATGGTATCTTGTTTGTGTTTTGTGCTTTACAGTGGTAGGATTTGACTCTTTAATTGGTTAAAGTTATGAATTAATTAATATATGTGGTTGGTTTATTGTTTGTTCATGTCTGTTGCTTAAATTTGTGATTGTTGGCTATTGAAATTTTAGCTAAATTGCTGCTGGTGCATGAAAATTGCAATCACACTTTTGCAATCCGCAAAACTAACCAGCAAGCGCACTGGGTCGTCCAAGTAATACCTTACGTGAGTAAGGGTTGAATCCCACGGAGATTGTTGGTTTGAAGCAAGCTATAGTTATCTTATTATTCTTAGTCAGGATACCAACAACAGTATTTTTTAAGTTCAATTGTAAAAAGTGAAAGGGCATAAAATAAATAATTGTTACTCAATAATGGAGAATATGTTTGAGTTTTGGAGATGCTTTGTCTTCTGAATTTCTGTAACATAATGCTTCCTCACTTTCATAAATACAAGGCTCCTTCCATGGCAAGCTGTATGTAGAGTGTCACCGTTGTCAATGGCTACTTCCCATCCTCTCAGTGAAAATGGTCCAAATGCTCTGTCATAGCACGGCTAATCATCTGTTGGTTCTCGATCATGTCGGAATAAGATACATTGATCCTTTTGCGTCCGTCACTACGCCCAACACTCGCGAGTTTGAAGTTCATCATAGTCATCCAATCCCAGAATCCTATTCGAAATACCACAGACAAGGTTTAGACTTTTCGGATCCTCATGAATGCCACCAACAATTCTAGCTTATACCACGAAGATTCTGATTAAGGAATCTAAGAGATACTCATTCAATCTAATGTAGCACGGAGGTGGTTGTCAAGCACACGTTCATGGATTGAGGAAGGTGATGAGTGTCACGGATCATCACCTTCTTCATAGTGAAGCGCGAATGAACATCTTAGATAGGAACAAGCATGTTTGAATGGAAAATAGAAATAATTGCATTAATTCATCGAGACACTGCAGATCTCCTCACCCCCAACAATGGAGTTTAGAGACTCATGTCGTCAAAGAGTATAAAATTCAGATCTAAAAATGTCATGAGATACAAAATAAATCTCTAAAAGTTGTTTAAATACTAAACTAGTAACCTAGGTTTACAGAAAATGAGTAAACTAAGATGGATAGTGCAGAAATCCACTTCTGGGGCCCATTTGGTGTGTGCTGGGGCTGAGACTCAAGCTTCTCACGTGCCTGGGCTGTTTCTGGAGTTGCATGCCAGGTTGTAACCTGTTTCTGGCGTTGAACTCCAACTTGCAACCTGTTTTTGGCGCTGAACGCCATACTGCAACATGGAACTGGCGTTGAACGCTAGTTTACATCATCTATCTTCGTGCAAAGTATAGACTATTATATATTTCTGGAAAGCCCTGGATGTCTACTTTCCAACCCAATTGAGAGCGGGCCAATTGGTCTCCTCTAGCTCCAAAATATCCATTCCGAGTGCAGGGAGGTCAGAATCCAACAACATCAGCAGTCCTTTTTCAGCCTAAATCGGATTTTTGCTCAGCTCCCTCCATTTCAGCTAGAAAATATCTGAAATTACAGAAAAATATACAAACTCATAGTAAAGTTCAGAAATATGAATTTTTCCTAAAAACTAATAAAATTATACTAAAAACTAACTAAAACATACTAAAATCTACATGAAATTACCCCCAAAAAGTGTATAAAATATCCGCTCATCAGCTGCTGAATTTGTTGTTATGTTTTGGCCATAATGAGAAATTAGGAACTAAGATGTTTAATAATTGGCTAGAATTTGAATATATAATATTTTGCAACTGAGTTCTGATGGTTGGATTTTGATTTGGAATTAATTATAAGTAAATGAGTATTTTGAATGGAGGTTTAGAGTAAAAAGGAACAGAGGCTTGGCTTTTGAGAAAGATTTAATGAATAAAATTATTTATTTATAAATATATAAATTTTATTAAAATTAATTGAGTTTGGTTTTTGAAAAAAAATAATGGGTTGCAATAAAGAGTTTAAAGCGGAAGACAATTTTGGGAGAAATATGATTTTAATTGATCAAAAAAGGTTTTATTTTGAAAACGGAAGAATTGTGCCAAATTTACTTACTTTAACGAAGTTTTGGGTGTTTGAAAATTTATAAAATATTTTGAATAATTTATCAAGTAACCAGTGAAAACTGGATCTCTTTTATAAAAGTTCAGAGTTATTGAGAGTAATTTTAAAATACGTCAATGTAATTAAAGTAACTTACAGAATATGCCATTTTTCAAAGTTTAAGCATATTTATGTATTTTATTCCCGTGGGCATATTTATGCATATTTTTAAAAATATTTATAGAATTTAATAATAACTCTGAGATATTTGGAAAAGTGATTTTAAAGTTCAATCTCATGACCTGCTCTGTTTTAGTTTATTATTTTGGAGAAATTGTGGTATTACGGATAAAGAATTATTATATCTTGAAAGGTATTTGATTATGTAATGAGATGATTGAGGTTTGGAAAGGCAACAACAATGACTCTTCTTGTCATCGATTTATCCAGCGAATCGCCAAATAGCGGTACGGGTGTTATAGCCCAAGAGTGTGACCTATCACTTTAATCGTGGGAGCAGTACGGGAGCTATAGCCCAAGAGCGTGGGGGAGCTATAATCCAAGAGTGTACTAGGCACTATATCCCAAAGTGATGGCAACGTGAGACAACGTCCGTAAGGATGTAATGTCAGGCGCGGGTTAAAAACTGATGGATGAGTTCATTACCTACACTAGGGCTAGACATGTATCATACTTGTTTCCGCATATTTCTTGTGTATTTTAAATTCATTCTTGTGGTTGTATGTTATTTGCTGTTTGCTCTTGATTGTAGTTTGTCCTATGTTACTTTGTTATGGTCTGATTGATCTGGGACACGTGGCCGATTTATGAAAAGGAACTTCACTTATTTCACTCCTACCCTACTAAGAACTTTGCAGTTTTTACTCCCTATCTTCCTACACCCTTCAGATGTAGATGGATGTCTTTTTCTATGAGCTCGAGAAGCCTTATGTGTACTAGGATCATGTCCTTCACAACTTCAATATGGTGACCGCGGAGCCTCGAGTCTGTAAGTACGTAGTTAGAGAACATCCTTTTTAGCACTCGCTAGCTTCACCCCTCTTTGATCCTGATGCACCGTATCTTTTTCGCTGTCAGGGTTACATCCTGATTCTGTCCACCATCCTTTTGACTTCATGCATGGAGGTCCTATTCCAGCACAACATGATGGTCAGACAGTGCCTGAGTCTGGCCCTGTCATCGATAACTACATCCTTGAGTCTCCTCTAGTGGATTTGGACGTGTTGATAGAGTCTCTTTCTATTCACTCTTTTGACCCTTTCACCATAGAGCCTATCGGGACTTCAGCCGCAGCTTCTAGTTAGCTTTTAGCAGTTGAGTAGATTTTTCCTAGTGGTACAGCTTTTGCAGGCGACAGTAGTGATGGTAGTCCCAAGAGTACATCAGCGGTGATCATTATTTTTGATGACGAGGACATCAAGAAGATAGAGGTTATGGATCTGACTTCTGGAGACGATGAGGATCCTGAGATGGATATAGAAATAGTGGACTTGACTTTTGACAGCGACTAGGTAGTGACATTAGCATATTCTTTTGGCATCTCTCTGGCTTAATGTTCTTTTTAGACTTTCACTTTTGTTTCTTGAGAGACAAGGTTAGAAGACTAGGCTAGTCTGGGTATCAGATTAGAGGCTTCCTATATGGGTCAAACCCCAGAAATGTTTTGAGTTGTATATATGTATATAACTATGAGGTGGTAACTAACGTTTTATCTTTTGGGTGCTATATATATATATATATATATATATACATGTGAGGTTGAGTGAGTCCCTCTCTTGTTGCATGAAAATTGGATAAAAAGTTGAGGAGTCTCTTCGATTCAATTTTCAAACTATGAGGTGGACAAATTAGGTTGAGGAGTTCCTTTCTTGTTGCAACAAGAAACTGGATAGAAAGTAGAGTGATTCTCTTTGTATTCAATTTCAACCTATGTTTTTGTTTCTATTTCAATTACAATTTATCTTTGCTATTCAATTTCAATTCTTGTCTTGTTTATCCTTCTTTTTTCTTATCAACAATGTAAAACCCCACAAAATACTAAACAAAGAATTAACAACTAATAAATAAATTAAATAAGAGAGAAAAAGGATTAGAGAATTTATATTTATAATTTGAAGGAATAAAAATATTTAAGATGCAAATTAAAACACTTATATTAAAGGTTTTGACCTAAAATTGGACCAACGAGTTAAAACAAATGAACCGGGTCCAAGTAGGCCCAAACCCACACAAATAACCCTCCATTACTTCACAAAATTCATAAGTTTTACATTGAGAAAGGGAGGGAGGCGGACAAGAGAAGAGAAGAGAGAAAAGAGAGTGAAACCCTAGCCACCCTTACCTTCAAACCTCCAAAACTTTTGCTATGGAGCTCCAATCGTCGCACAGTTTGCGGCCACGTGAAGCTTGTCTCCTCCTCTTCATTTCTATTTAATAGTCTGGTGAGTAACTCAAAATTCCAATCCCAGTTTCTCATTCAAAGCTAAAATTATATTTTTGGTTTGGGTATTGAGGATTTTTAGTTATTTTGATGTTATAGGAGTTTTCTAACTTATGTTCTTGGTGGTATCCATCACTAATTTTAGTGGGTAAGGATAAAGAACCTTTTTCTCCTCTTAGTTCATCAATTTATGAAAATTCTAGTTTTTAATATTGTGTCAAATTGTATAATATGATATTAGATTGAGTAATTAGAAGTTTGACTTGGTGAAACTTTAAAAAGGAAAGCTTGGAAGTTTGAAATTACGATATTAAGATATAGATGATAGTTTTAAGTAGGCTTTATATAAGATTATGTGAAAACCTAGGTTACTTGCCCCTAGGATAAGTTGAATAGAATTGATTGTTGATATGCTTGAATAATGGTCAGTATCAGTATTAAGTTGGTTGATGTGTTTTTGGCATGAAATCGAGAGTGGAAATAATGAGTTTTTGATGAATTAAAAAGTGCTATTTGATATTGTTGCAATTAGATATTATGATACATGTTGGTACTATGTTGCATGTAAATGAATATGCTTGTTGAACTTTTAATTGAGAATTAGATATATGAATATTGCGATTTTTTAAAATTGGGCCGGAGGCTGTGATAGGGTGAAAAAATTCCTTATGAGGTAAGTTGAGGTAAGTGGTGTGAAATATTGTATGAGAATGAGATATTTGATGATGATTGGTTGTGGATTTTGTTTCATAATTAATCCTTTTTGCCACTCCAAACCCATTCAGAATGCAATTTGGGACTACTAAGGCCTTGAAGAAAAGATACAAAGTTGAAGAATTAATGCGGAAGATTTTATTTGATTTGATTTGATTTTGAATTAGTTTGCATTTAATAATTAGGTTTTGTTTTGTTAGTATATAAGGTTCCTAGAAACACTTTGAGAATCATTCACCATCTGGGAATTAACCCCTTGGCCGTTTTTCATATTTGTTTTGTTTTGAAGTTAAGCATGAGCCACTAATCTCCTTGGATAAGGTTAAGAGCTCTGTTCATCTTTTTGTGGATTATTAATCTAAGTGTTTTATTTTATTTGAGATTTATGCTTTGATATAATTCATGATTGGGTTTTTGTTCTTCATCCCTAAAGATTTAGAATTGCTGAAAAACATTCTAACTCCGTCTTGGATTCTAATATTGTTTTGAAAAAAATTAGTATTTAAATTAGCTGAAAACTCTTTAACACTACTTTTTTATTATGCTAAGAATATGGTCAAAGAGTGTGCGAACTTTGTGAGTTTCAATTATTGGGACTAGCTTGAATACGTGACATATAATTCAACCTAAGGACTACTTCTGAGTCTTACTTGAAATTGAATCAGAATTGTGCTTCACCTCTTTTTCTTAAGTAATTGACTAAAGAATTAGCTGTTAATTAAGTTAAAGAGAAATTAAATTGCCAAGGAATTGGAATTTGATTATTTATGATTCGTCGTGATTAATCTTTGTATACCTCATCTAAATAGACACAAGGATTATTTTCTTAAGGAGTGAACATCTCTGACACCTTAACTATCTTTATCATCTCACTTTCTCAACCAAATTTTGCTTGTTTTTGTTAAATTTTCTATTTTCATGCTATTTACTATTGAAATACTTATTTTTGATTGTCTGACTAGAATAGTTAATTAACCATTGTTTTCTTGATCCATTAATCCTTATGGGATCGATCCTCACTCACCTAAAGTATTACTTGATACGACTTGATGTACTTGCCGGTGTTTTGTGGATTGTAAAATCCAGATCAAATGTGAGGCTTTGAGCCTACATTTCTGCCTTATAATTTTCCTGCACAAAATACAAAATAAATTGTGTTAACCTAATTGCAAATGAAATTGTATGATACAATTATTAATAAATATAGACTTACATTTAATTTCTCGGACTTCTCATCCACCCACAGGGCCTTGTTCTCTTTCTTTGTAGGGGGTATGTGGTGCACAAAATTGTGATCTCAATGGCGCCAACAACTTGGTACGCACAATTGTAATCTCAACTTTTTTTCACAACTTCGCACAACTAACCAGCAAGTGCACTGGGTCGTCCAAGTAATAAACCTTACGTGAGTAAGAGTCGATTCCACGAAGATTGTCGGCTTGAAGTAAGCTATGGTCATCTTGTAAATCTCAGTCAGGCGGATTCAAATGGTTATAGAGTTTTGAAAATTAAAAGATAAATAAACATAAAATAAAGATAGAGATACTTATGTAATTCATTGGTGGGAATTTCAGATAAGCGTATGGAGATGCGTTATTCTTTCTGAATCTCTGCTTTCCTACTGTCTTCATTTAATCATTCATACTCCTTTCCATGGCAAGCTGTATGTTGGAGGATCACCGTTGTCAATGGCTACCGTCCGTCCTCTTAGTAAAAATGGTCCGGCTACGGGTTACGTAGGGCTAATCTTCTGTCGGTTCTCACTCGTGTTGGAATAGGATCCATTGATCCTTTTGTGTCTGTCACTATGCCCAACAGTCATGAGTTTGAAGCTCGTCACAGTCATCCCATCCCAGATCCTGCTCGGAATACCACAGACAATGTTTAGACTTTCTGGATCTCAAGAATGCTGCCAATTGATTCTAGCTTATACCACGAAGACTCTGATCTCAAGGAATTAAAGGCTCTGTTGTCAGGAGAGGCAATCAAAC
Source organism: Arachis hypogaea (assembly GCF_003086295.3). Taxonomy (NCBI): domain Eukaryota; kingdom Viridiplantae; phylum Streptophyta; class Magnoliopsida; order Fabales; family Fabaceae; genus Arachis; species Arachis hypogaea. Next base: position 53,418,700 of record NC_092037.1, read on the forward strand.
GCATGGACCAAGAATCCAAGAGATACACACTCTAGCTATTGTAAGTAGAACGGAAGTGGTTGTCAGGCCTGCGTTCATAGGTGAGAATGATGATGAGTGTCACGGATCATCACATTCATCCAGTTGAAGTGCGAATGAATATCTTAGAATAAGAATAAGCTTGAATTGAATAGAAAAACAATAGTACTTTGCATTAATACTCGAGGAACAGCAGAGCTCCACACCTTAATCTATGGTGTGTAGAAACTCCACCGTTGAAAATACATAAGTGATGAAGGTCCAGGCATGGCCGTGAGGCCAGCCCCTATAAAAGTCTAAGATAGTATAAAACTGATCAAAGATCCCAGCATGTCTAATACAATAGTAAAAGGTCCTATTTATACTAGACTAGTTACTAGGGTTTACAGAAATAAGTAAATGATGCAGAAATCCACTTCCGGGCCCACTTGGTGTGTGCTTAGGCTGAGCATTGAAGCTTTCATGTGTAGAGACTTCTCTTGGAGTTAAACGCCAATTTGTAGCCTGTTTTAGGCGTTTAACTCTAGCCTGTAACATGTTTCTGGCGTTTAACGCCAGAATAGGGCAGGGATTTGGCGTTTGAACGCCAATTTGCGTCGTCAAAACTTGAGCAAAGTATAGACTATTATATATTTCTGGAAAGCTCTGGATGTCTACTTTCCAACGGAATTACGAGTGCACCATTTGGGTTTCTGTAGATCCAAAAATTCCATTTCGAGTGCAGGGAGGTCAGAATCCAACAGCATCAGCAGTCATTTTTTAGCCTCTGAAACAGATTTTGCTCAGGTCTCTCAATTTCAGCCAGAAAATACCTGAAATCACAGAAAAACATACAAACTCATAGTAAAGTCCAGAAATGTGAATTTTGCTTAAAAACTAATAAAAATATACTAAAAAGTAGCTAGATCCTACTAAAAACTATCTAAAATAATGCCAAAAAGCGTATAAATTATCCGCTCTTTAGTATGCCTAAAGAGCTTGAAATCAGTAGGCTCCTGGTCTAGGTTTTTTTTCTATATAATATCAACACCAACAATGCAAGGGTTATGGACATTCATGATATGAATTTAAGTTGTTTTAATTATTGTGAAAAGTAATTTACTATCTTCTCAGTTGTAAATGCAAGGCTCGCCGAACCGCCACAATAATGCACAGAGTCCCCTTTGGCTGATGTCCTTTTTTCCTTATTAGTGGCTTGGTGGTGCTTGAACCCCAAATCATGATCAAACTGGTGGTTATAACACCCTACTATATAGAGCTTTACGTTTAAGTCATAAATAAAAGGTGGTTAGACATTAAGACACCTAAAAGAAAATAAATACATACATACATACATATATATATATATATATATATATATATATATATATACATAGGTTTGGATAAAATACATAATAATCACTAGTCTCGACCCGCAAAGACAAGGTCGGGTAGAAAATATTACAAAACCAGAAGTACAAAATACAATCATGTTTCTCCAAAATAAAACCTCTATGAGAAAAGTATACACTTACATGTTCAACAGTGGAGAAAAGTACTACATAAAGCAAAAATGAACTCCAAAAGTAAAGTCTTCTTCACTTCACCAATGAGTCATGCACTGTCAACGAGAAGCATCATGTGTTGTTATCTGAAAAACAACAATTTTCACAACGGGTGAGAACCCAAAGGTTCCTTGTAGAGTCATATTTCAAATAGAGACTATGTAAAACTACATGAACCTGCTAGGCAATCCTAAACTCCAAATATACAAGGTTCAAGAGCTTTCCTAATTGCCAGTTTATCTCTTTTGCCATTTATATTTCTTGTTCATCCTTTCAAAAACCCCAAAGATACTTCATAGCCAATAACAAGAACATTTTATTGTAATTCCTAGGGAGAACGACCCGAGGTTTGAATACTTCGGTTTATATTTTTAGGGGTTTGTTACTTGTGACAACCAAGTTTTTGTATTAAAGGGTTATTGTTGGTTTAGAAACTATACTTGCAACGAGATTTTATTTGTAAAATTCTATACCATAAAAAATTCAATCATCAAAAAAGGCGCCGTTGCCGGGGAATTGCAAATGTGCGCTTGTTATTGGTTATTGTGCATATGTGAATATTGTGAATATGCTTCTTTGTTGATTGTTGCTAGTTTTAGTAGTTTGTTTTCATTATTTCTTACTAGTTTTTGTTTTCATTTTCCCTTGCTATCATGAATTCTTACTTTGGCTATGAGTTTGGTTCTAACTATGTTGTAGGAGATGTGAATTTCAATGACAATATGCATCAAGGATGGGATACTCAAAGGTGGGAGGAGCCATATGCATATGATCAATCTTCATGGCAATAACCTCCACCAATACACTATAAACAAGAGCCATTCTATGATGCATACTAATAAAATAGCTATGGTGAACCCCCTTATGACTTTCAAGAACCACCACTGTATGCCTATGAGTCATACCCTCAACATAACCCTCAACTATACTCACAAGCCCCTTTTCACCAACCACCTTCATATGACTCCAATCCATACCCACCATACTAACCACCTTTTGAGCCATATGAACCATATATGGAACCACCACAATATCAATACTTCCAAGAACCACCCCTTCCACACTATTACCAAGATGAACCACCTCCAATGTGTACTAATTTTCAACCACAAGATGAATTCTATCCTCCACCACAACCCTCTATGGAAGTGTACTCACGTCCATCGATCCAAGAGTAAGAAGATCTTACCTATGCTTGCAATTTGGAACAAGATCGCCTCAAGGAAATAATGGACCGACTTCAAGCAACCATCTGTCAAAAGATAGACTCATGGGATTCATGTCCCAAGCAAAACATGTTCAAGGATGATTGTAGAGGAGAAACCGTGGAGTGTGTTGTACAACAAGTAGAAACATGGAGAGTGTTGAACCGCCACATACCTATCAAGAAGAACCACTTTCTTATCATGAACACTTTTTCCAAAATGATGAACCCTCTTATCCACCCCAAACTCCAATGGATGAACATCTCACTTTGATACGTCAAGGGCAAGAAGAGATGCAAAGGGAGGTGCTAGGATTCATGGCCGCCTTGGAAGCGGTGACAAACCGATTGGCCTTCCAATGCTTGAACCCTCAAAGCACTCTCATGGCTACATGTGGAGAATCAAATGAAGAGCCTTGCATGAAAGAAAGGTTTGGAATTCCGGTGGAAAATGAGGAATGTTGCTTTGTGTTGGAACAATTGGAGGAAGCTTTGATTGTTGAAGAAGAGGAAGAAGTGGTTGAAGACTTAGGAGATGCAGAACCTCCACGGGAACATAGAATTTAAGAAAACCCCTCCAAGAAGATTGAATTTGATGTTGAGGATAAAAGTGCACAACCTCCAAGGCATATTCCATATGAAGAATTGGATGGGATAGAGCAAGAATTGAGTTCCCATAGCAATGAAGATCAAGCATCAAATCCTTGTGGTGAATCCTTTGAACGTGAAGAACCTTCTCCCAGTGAAATTGAAAGAAATGTGGAGGTACATTTCTCTCATCCTCCCATTTATGATTTGAGTAAGGGGAAGAAGTTAGATAAAAATTGATGAACAAATGATTGAAATTAAGAGATCTTATGAGGAGGTAAAGGTCCTTAGAAAAAGGAGGATGGGAATTGAATACACTTTGTCAAGCTCATTGGAAGCTTCCTTACCTAGGTTGTCATCTACTCCTTCACTTGAGTTGATAAAACTCATCTCTATTAGCTTTATTATCCCAATCGAGTATGTCTTGCTTGAAATGGATGGTCAACTTAGGATGCTTTGTGGGATGAAGCGTAAGAGAAAGATGTTTCGTGGTTGGCGTTGCAAATCAAGGCTCATTATGGTTGATACATCAAGGATGAAATGTAAAGGTTGGAATAGTGCCCAACTAGATGGGTCTAGGAGGATTGTTTGGCACTTCATTGAGAATTCATCTTACTTGCCACCCGGATGGATTAATAATGATCAACTTTAAGACGGGTGTGAAAATAAAGTGTGGGATCCCGGATCGCACAAGGAGGATCAATTTTGGGATCCCTTGGCTTGTGAAGAACTCCATCAAGGCTTGGAGGCATTACCTTTGAAGAATAGAGCTTATTGGAGACTCAAGCATTGATGGATGTTTAAGGATGAATTCAAGCACAAGCCACCTTGATGAGGAGCTCCCCATAAGTCCAACTTAAAGACAATAAATAAAAGTGATAGGTGGGAGACACCCACCATAGTAAACTCTTTCCATTCTCTTGTATATATACTTAATAAGTGATTTGAGTTGCCATTATAGGTAGTTTTTTCTTTGGATAGTTTTGTTTGTTTGCATTTGAAAATTTTTGTTAAATTTGCATTTGTAGTTGGTTTTGAGTTGTAGGTAGTGTTAGGCGAAGTTTAAGCTGTTTTTAGTATTTTGAAAAAAAGGGTATCCACACGAAAGCGTACTAGACGCGTACGCATCGATGGCTTTCACAACTTCTGGTACAAAAACCAGAGAGTTATACGAAAATTGAGCTAGCACTGAACCCCACGTCTGCCCCCACTCACGCGTACGTGTGCATAATTGGTGGACGAAATTGTATCTCTTTATGGAATATGATAATAGAGCCCTTCGTCCAACTAACCAGCAAGTGCACTGGGTCGTCCAAGTAATACCTTACGTGAGTAAGGGTCGATCCCACGGAGATTATTGGTTTGAAGCAATCAATATTTATTTTATTAGTCTTAGTTAGGATGTCAACAAAGTTATTTGGATTAAAAGTGAAATTACTAGATTTGATTATAAAAGTAAAAGAGGGAACAATGTTACTTTGTTTTGCAATACTGGGGAATATGTTGGAGTTTTGGAGATGCTTTGTCCTCTGACTTCAACTCTTCCTTGAAATCCTCTTTTCACACGCAAGTTCCTTCCATGGCAAGCTCTATGTAGGGTGTCACCGTTGTCAGTGGCTACTTCCCATCCTCTCAGTGAAAACGTTCCTATGCTCTGTCACAGCACGGCTAATCATCTGTCGGTTCTCAATCAGGTTGGAATAGAATCCATTGATTCTTTTGCGTCTGTCACTAACGCCCAGTGACGATTAGATTTTTGATGGTTTAGAATTTCACAAATGAATTCTCGTTGCAAGTATAGTTTCTAAACCAAGCAATAATCCAATCATACAAAAATTTGTTTGTCACAAGTACAAACCCCTAAAATCTATAAACCGAAGTATTTAAACCTCGGGTCGTTCTCCCTAGGATTTACAATAAAGTGTTTTGTTATTGGTTGTGAGTTATATTTGGGGTTTTAGAGGAGAAACATGAATAGTAAATGGTAAGAAAACTTTATTAACAAAATGGTCTTGGCAAGATTTGGTTGTCAAGGGTCTTCATCATTATCACTAGCCACAAGTATGGTAGTTGCAAGGATTAATCCCACTTAGTCATCCTTAAATCAATTAACAAAGGAAAGTCAAGTGAGTTATATCAATCCTAGTCCATAAGTCCTAGCTTTCCACTAATTGGATTAATGAAGGCTAGAGTTAATGGCTATCAACTAGCAATCAATTGGACACTAGTGACTCAAGAAATCCTAAGTTACCTTCTCAAGCCAAGAACATAAAATCCTACTCTAACATCCTCTCAAGCATTTCATCAAACACTTGGAGGGTAATGAAAGAAAGCATTTTTATTTGTAAGAATAAAAGGAATCAACAACCAACAATTACAAAGAATTAACAAAACAACAATCAACAACATCACATTCACATGAATTATCTCAAATTGCATTATTAAAAGAAAACAAAAGAACAAGAATATCTCAATTACAAAACCTAGAGACAAAATAAGAGAAATTACAACAAGAGGATAGGGATAGAAAGAAGAACCAAAGTGTAGCAATCACCACTTGAAGGTAGAAGTAGAAGGAGACTTGAATTAAACCTAGAATTATGAGATCCTAATCTAACCCTAATTCCTAATCCTAGAGAGAAGTGAGAGCTTCTCTCTCTAAAACTAACTCTAACTCCTAAAACTAAGCTAATGATCAAAAGTACCTAAAAGTATCTTGATTCCCCTTCAATACTTGACTTAAATAGCATTAGAAATGAGTTGGATTGGGCCCACAAGGCTCCTAAAACCGCTGGGGACGATTTCATTAAAGTGGGCAAGGACAGAATCGGCGCGCGCGCGCAAAGTGCGCGTGCGCGCCCCTGAACGCGAAGCAACATGTGGCAAAATTTATATCATTTCGAAGCCCCTGATGTTAGCTTTCCAACCCAACTGGAACCGCATCATTTGGACCTCTGTAGCTCAAGTTATGGTCAATTAAGTGCGAAGAGGTCAGGCTTGACAGCTTTTTGGTTCCATCATTTCTTCATGAGTTCTCCAACTTTACATGCTTTTTCTTCATTCCCTTGATCCAATCTTTGCCTCCTAAATCTGAAATCACTTAACAAACATATCAAGGCATCTAATGGAATCAAGGTAAATTATATTTATCTATTTTGAGTCCTAAAAAGCATGTTTTCACTCTTAAGCACAATTAAAGGAGAATATACAAAACCATGCTATTTTATTGAATAAATGTGGGTGAAAGGTGATAAAATCCCCTAAAATTAATACAAGATAAACCCTACAAATGGGGTTTGTCAACCAGCCCTCAGGAGTTTGAAGCACGTCACAGTCATTCAATCACGGAATCCTACTCGGAATACCACAGACAAGGTTTAGACTTTCCGGATTCTCATGAATGCCGCCATCAATCCGGCTTATACCATGAAGATTCTGTTGGGGAATCTAAGAGATATTCATTCAATCTGATGTAGAACGGAGGTGGTTGTCAGGCACACGTTCATGAATTGAGGAAGGTGATGAGTGTCACGGATCATCACCTTCTTCACAATTAAGCACAAATAAACATCTTAGATAAGAACAAGCGTGTTTGAATGGAAAGCAAAGGAATTGTATTAAATCATCGAGACACTGTAGAGCTCCTCACCCCCAACAATGGAGTTTAGAGACTCATGCTGTCACAAAGTATGTAATTCAGATCTGAAAATGTCATGAGGTACAAGAAATGTCTGTAAAAGTTGTTTAAATAGTAAACTAGTAACCTAGGTTTACAGGAAATGAATAAACTAAGATAATTGGTGCAGAAATCCACTTCTGGGGCCCACTTGGTGTGTGCTGGGGCTAAGACTAAAGCTTTCCACGTGTAGAGGCCTTTCTTGGCGTCAAACTTCAGGTTATGACGTGTTTTGGGCGTTCAACTCCGGATAATGACGTTTTTCTGGCGTTTAACTCCAGACAGCAGCATGAACTTGGCGTTTAACGCCACGTTACGTCGTCTATCCTTGCGCAAAGTATGGACTATTATATATTGCTGGAAAGCCCTGGATGTCTAATTTTCAACGCCATTGAGAGCGCGCCAATTGGACTCCTGTAGCTCCAGAAAATCCATTTCGAGTGCAGGGAGGTCAGGATCCAACAGCATCAGCAGTCCTTTTTCAGCCTAAGTCAGATTTTTGCTCAGCTCCCTCGATTTCAGCCAGAAAATACCTGAAATCACAGAAAAACACACAAACTCATAGTAAAGTCCAGAAATATGATTTTTGCCTAAAAACTAATAATATTCTACTAAAAATAAACTGAAACATGCTAAAATCTACATGAAATTACCCCCAAAAAGCGTATAAAATATCCGCTCATCACAACACCAAACTTAAACTGTTGCTTGTCCTCAAGCAACTAGATAAATAAAATAGGTTTTAACAGAAATAAAGAAGTAATAATATTCTCGAGTTTTAAATGAAGCTCAGATTCTTATTAGATGAGCGGGGCTTGTAGCGTTTTGTCTCTGAACAGTTTTGGCATCTCCCTGTATCTTTAAATTTTCAGAATGATTGGCATCCTTAGGAACTCAGAATTCAGATAATATTATTGACTCTCCTAGTGTAGTATGTTGATTCTTGAACACAGTTATTTTATGAGTCTTGGCTGTGGCCCTAAGCACTTTGTCTTCCAGTATTACCACCGGATACATAAATGCCACAGACACATAACTGGGTGAACCTTTTCAGATTATGACTCAGCTTTGCTAGAGTCCCCAGTCAGTGGTGTCCAGAGCTCTTAAGCACACTCTTTTGCTTTGGATCATGACTTTAACCACTCAGTCTCAAGCTTTTCACTTGGACCTTCATGACACAAGCACATGGTTAGGGACAGCTTGGTTTAGCCGCTTAGGCCTGGATTTTATTTCCTTGGGCCCTCCTATCCATTGATGCTCAAAGCCTTGGATCCTTTTTACTCTTGGCTAGTGCCCATGGCTTGTGAATATTGTGTGTGTGTTTTTTTTTTTTGACTGCTTTTTCTTGCTTCAAGAATCAATTTTATGATTTTTCAGATCATCAATAATATTTTTCGTGTTCCTCATCCTTTCAGGAGCCAATATTCATCAAATTCAAAGTACATATTATGCACTGTTCAAGCATTCATTCAGAGAACAAAAAGTATTGCCACCACATATAATTAATTATACTTTTTATTATTAAGAACTCGAAAAATATAAATCACTTCTTTATTCAAAAAAAAATCTACTACTTTATTCATGCCTAATGATGATGAGAAAAATAAATTATAGCTTAATTGGAGATAAAATCAAAATAGACATCCTAATTACTACTAAATACCTTCTAAGGTCAATTTCTAAAAGGAATAATTATTACTAAGTAAAAACAGAAAAATTGGAACTCAGCAACCTGTTGTTTTGAGTAGTGGATGCTCCTCTAATTCTTTGGGGTGTGGTTCAAGGATTAATTTTTGGCGCTTCAGCTCCCTTAGGTCACGCCCTTGCTCCTCCTGTTCCTTGAGCAGTTTGCAAATCATGCTACCTTGATTATTCTGTTCTTCCTTTATTTGATCCATAGCTTCTTGCAATCTGGAAATAGAAGCCTCAAGCTGTTCCCAATATTCGAATTGGGGCAGTTCTGGGAGGGCTTCTTGTGCTCTCCTTCTGGCAGAATCCTCTTGTTGCTGTTGCCTGACCATTGATGTTCCAGTAATGGGCTTTTCAATTAGGATATATTCAGTTATTCCCATCTTTACTCCAGCATCTTTGCAAAGCATAGAAACTAGGCTTGGATAAGCCAGTTTAGCGTCCTTAGAATTCCTGTTTGCTATTTTATATAGCTCACAGGAGATCAGCTGATGGACTTCCACTTCTTTTCCCAACATAATGCAGTGAATCATGACAGCTCTTTTGATGGTAACTTCAGAATGGTTGCTGGTGGGCAATATGGAACGACAAATAAAATCCAGCCAGCCTCTGGCTACTGGTTTTAGATCTTCTCTTTTGAGTTGAACTGGGATGCCAGTTGTACTGGTAGTCCACTTGGCTCCAGGGATGCATATATCCTCCAGAACCTTGTCCAACCCTTTATTGACCCTCATCATTCTCCTATTAAAGGAGTCTGGGTCATCTTTCAGTTGAGGAATCTTGAATATCTCCCTGATCTTGTCAGAATTGGTATGAATGATCTTTCCTCTGACCAAGGTCTTATGGTCAAAGAGAGCAGCTCCAATGATTCTTTGCCTTTCTGTCTGCCATAGGTTAGCATAGAATTCCTGAACCATATTCTTCCCCACTTTCGTTTCAGGATTGGCCAGAATTTCCCAATTCCTGTTTCGAATTTGCTCTTGGATCTCCGGATGTTCATCTTCTTTCAGATCAAATCTGACTTCCGGGATCACTGATCTGTGACTCATTATCTTGTAGTAATGGTCTGAATGTTCTTTAGTTAAGAACTTCCCTTGATTCCAAAGTGGCTTTGGAGCGCTTTCTTTCTTCCCTCTTGGGGTGGTTTGCTTTGCTTTAGGAGCCATGATCTTAAGTGAGTATATTTTTGTGATCACGGATAAGCACCCCAAACTTAGAGTTTTGCTTGTCCTCAAGCAAAGGAGAAGAAAGAAGAGGGATAGAAGGAGAACAAGTGTTGGATGAAGATGAGGGGGAGGAGGCCGAATATAATATAAAGGGATGGGAGGGTGGGAAATTTTCGAAAAATAAGATAGAGATTAGATAAAAGATATGATTTAAAAATTATGATCAGAAAAAGATATAATTTGAAAAAGATATAGTTTTAAAAAGGAAAAGATATGAATCATAGTTTAAAAGATAATTTTGAAATTTAATTTTGAAGAGGATTTTCTTAAAAGGAATTATTGATGTGTTGGAAACAAATTTGAAAGGATGATGGCTTGAATTGGAAAGCCATTTGGCTTTATGGATTAAGATATATTTAATATTTTTGAAAAAGGGATTTTAGAAATTAGGATAAAAACTTTTGGAATTGAAAGTGATAATTTAAAATATGTTTATGCAAGAAATCATGAATTGAAACATAAAAATTTTGAAAAATTGCAAAGAAAAACGAAATTGTACCTCCTCCCACCATCCTGGCGTTAAACGCCCACATGGTGCATGGTTTGGGCGTTTAACGCCCACATGTTGCTTCTCCTGGGCGTTCAACGCCCATGTGATGCTTCTTTCTGGCGTTGAACGCCAGGAAGTCCTTCTTTACTGGGCGTTTTTCTAAACGCCCAGAATGCTAGCAGATTGGCGTTAAACGCCCAGAAGGTGCATCTTTCTGGCGTTTAACGCCCAGAAGATGCTCCTTTCTAGCGTTTAACGCCCAGAAGGCTACCCTTACTGGCGTTAAACGCCCAGTGGGTGCTTCTTTTGGGCGTTTAACGCCCAAAGTGTTTCTTACTGGCTTTTTCATGCCAGTGAGCTTCCAAATTTCTCTGTAACTTTTGGGACTTCAGTAAATTTGCTATTTTCACCTTTGAAGATACTTAGACCTAAACCTGTAAAGAAAGAAAATTTATTTAATTAGTAATTAAACTTTGTACATGGCTGGGTTGCCTCCCAGCAAGCGCTTCTTTAATGTCATTAGCTGGACTATCACTGATCTTCAATTAAGTCTCAGTCTTGAGCATTCTTGCTCGAGATTACCTTCAAGATAGTGTTTAACTCTTTGTCCATTAACAATGAACTTTTTGTTAGAGTCACTATCCTGAAGTTCTATGTATCCATATGGTGATACGCTTGTGATTACATATGGACCTCTCCACCAGGATTTTAATTTCCCAGGGAATAATTTGAGCCTTGAATTAAATAGCAGAACTTTCTGTCCTGGCTCAAAAATTCTGGATGACAATTTCTTATCATGCCATCTTTTTGCTTTCTCTTTGTAAATTTTTGCATTTTCGAAAGCATTGAGTCTAAATTCCTCTAGCTCATTTAACTGGAGTAATCGTTTTTCTCCAGCTAACTTGGCATCAAGGTTCAGGAATCTGGTTGCCCAATAGGCCTTGTGTTCCAGTTCCACTGGAAAGTGACATGCCTTTCCATACACCAGCTGGTATGGAGAGGTCCCTATAGGGGTCTTAAATGCTGTTCTGTATGCCCATAGAGCATCATCCAAGCTTCTTGCCCAATCCTTTCTACGGTTAATTACAGTCCGTTCCAGGATTCTTTTAAGTTCTCTATTTGAGACTTCAGCCTGCCCATTAGTTTGTGGGTGATATGGAGTAGCCACTCTGTGGTTGACTCCATAACGTACTAGAGCAGAGTAGAGCTGTTTATTACAGAAATGAGTGCCCCCATCACTGATTAACACTCTAGGGATACCAAATCTGCTGAAGATATGTTTCTGGACGAATTTTAACACTGTTTTAGTGTCATTAGTGGGTGTTGCAATAGCCTCCACCCATTTGGATACATAATCCACTGCCACCAGAATATAGGTGTTTGAGTATGATGGTGGGAAAGGTCCCATGAAGTCAATGCCCCATACATCAAATAACTCAATCTCCAAGATTCCTTGTTGAGGCATGGCATAACTGTGAGGCAGGTTGCCTGATCTTTGGCAACTATCACAGTTAAGCACAAATGCTCGGGAGTCTTTATAGAGAGTAGGCCAGTAGAAGCCACTTTGGAGGACTCTTGTGGCTGTTCGTTCACTTCCAAAATGTCCTCCATACTGTGATCCATGGCAATGCCAAAGGATCTGCTGTGCTTCTTCTTTAGGCACACATCTACGGATTACTCCGTCTGCACATCTCTTAAAGAGATATGGTTCATCCCAAAGATAGTACTTTGCATCTGTGATTAATTTCTTTGATTGCATCTTACTGTACTCTTTGGGTATGAATCTTACTGCCTTGTAGTTTGCAATGTCTGCAAACCATGGCACTTCCTGGATGGCTAATAGTTGCTCATCCGGAAAGGTTTCAGAAATTTCAGTGAGAGGGGGGGACGCCCCTTCCACTGGTTCTATTCGGGACAGGTGATCTGCTACTTGATTCTCTGTCCCTTTTCTGTCTCTTATTTCTATATCAAACTCTTGCAGAAGCAACACCCATCTGATGAGTCTGGGTTTTGAATCCTGCTTTGTGAGTAGATATTTAAGAGCAGCATGATCAGTGTACACAATCACTTTTGATCCTACTAAGTAGGATCTGAATTTGTCAATGGCGTAAACCACTGCAAGTAGCTCTTTTTCTGTGGTTGTGTAATTCTTCTGTGCATCATTTAGCACACGGCTGGCATAGTAAATGACATGCAGAAGCTTGTCATGCCTTTGTCCCAACACTGCACCAATGGCATGGTCACTGGCATCACACATCAGTTCAAATGGTAATGTCCAGTCTGGTGCAGAGATGATTGGTGCTGTAACCAATTTAGCTTTCAGAGTCTCAAATGCCTGCAGACACTCTTCATCAAAGATGAATGGTGTGTCTGCAGCTAGCAGGTTGCTCAGAGGATTGGCGATTTTTGAAAAATCCTTTATAAACCTCCTATAGAATCCTGCATGCCCCAGAAAGCTTTTGATTGCCTTAACATTAGCAGGTGGTGGTAATTTTTCAATTACTTCTACCTTAGCTTGGTCCACCTCTATTCCCTTGTTCGAAATTTTATGCCCAAGGACAATTCCTTCAGTCACCATAAAGTGACATTTTTCCCAGTTTAAAACTAGGTTAGTCTCTTGGCATCTTTTCAGAACAAGTGCTAAATGGTTAAGGCAGGAGCTGAATGAGTCTCCAAATACTGAAAAGTCATCCATGAAGACTTCCAGAAATTTTTCCACCATATCAGAGAAAATTGAGAGCATGCACCTCTGAAAGGTTGCAGGTGCATTGCATAGGCCAAATGGCATCCTTCTGTATGCAAATACTCCAGATGGGCATGTGAATGCCGTTTTCTCCTGATCCTGGGGATCTACTGCAATTTGATTATAACCTGAATATCCATCCAGGAAGCAGTAGTATTCATGACCTGCTAGTCTTTCTAGCATCTGGTCTATGAATGGTAAAGGAAAATGATCCTTTCTGGTGGCTGTATTGAGCCTTCTGTAATCGATGCACATACGCCACCCTGTAACTGTCCTTGTAGGAACCAGTTCATTTTTTTCATTATGAACCACTGTCATGCCACCCTTCTTAGGGACAACTTGGACAGGGCTCACCCAGGGGCTGTCAGAAATAGGATAAATAATCCCAGCCTCTAGTAATTTAGTGACCTCTTTTTGCACCACTTCTTTCATAGCTGGGTTTAGCCGCCTTTGTGGTTGAACCACTAGCTTGGCGTCATCCTCCAACAAGATTTTGTGCATGCACCTGGCTGGGCTAATGCCCTTAAGATCACTAATGGACCACCCAAGAGCTGTCTTGTGCGTCCTTAGCACTTGAATTAGTGCTTCCTCTTCCTGTGGCTCTAAGGTAGAGCTTATAATTACAGGAAAGGTTTCACCTTCTCCCAGAAATGCATATTTCAGGGATGGTGGTAATGGTTTGAGCTCAGGTTTTGGAGGTTTCTCCTCTTCTTGAGGGATTTTCAGAGGTTCTATTATCTTCTCTGATTCCTCCAAATCAGGCTGAACATCTTTAAAGATGTCCTCCAGCTCTGATTCGAGACTCTCAGCCATATTGACCTCTCTTACCAGAGAGTCAATAATATCAACACTCATGCAGTCATTTGGAGTGTCTGGATGTTGCATGGCTTTAACAACATTCAACTTGAACTCCTCCTCATTGACTCTCAAGGTCACTTCCCCTTTCTGGACATCAATGAGGGTTCGGCCAGTTGCTAGGAAAGGTCTTCCTAGAATGAGAGTTGCACTCTTGTGCTCCTCCATTTCCAGCACCACAAAGTCAGTAGGAAAGGCAAATGGCCCAACCTTGACAATCATGTCTTCAATCACGCCTGATGGGTATTTAATGGAGCCATCAGCAAGTTGAAGACATATCCTGGTTGGTTTAATTTCTTCAGTTAAACCAAGCTTTCTGATAGTAGATGCAGGTATTAGATTGATACTTGCCCCAATATCACATAAAGCTTGCTTGGTACAAACACCTTCTAATGCGCATGGTATCATAAAGCTCCCAGGATCTTTAAGCTTCTCAGGTAAGCTTTTCAGAATGACTGCACTGCATTCTTCGGTGAGGTAAACTTTTTCAATTTCCCTCCAATCCTTCTTATGGCTTAAGATCTCTTTCATGAACTTAGCATAAGAAGGTATTTGCTCAAGTGCTTCTGCAAACGGAATCTTTATTTCAAGAGTCCTGAGATAGTCTGCAAAGCGGGCAAATTGCTTATCCTGTTCCGCTTGGCAGAGTTTTTGAGGATAAGGCATTTTGGCTTTGTATTCCTCAACCTTAGTTGCTGTAGGTTTATTACCTACAGAAGTGGGTTGGGAAGCCTTTTTAGAAGGGTTGTTATCAGCACTTGTATGTGGCTGATCATCCACTGGCATTTGAATGCCAGTTGTGGAAGCTGGGGTGGCGTTAAACGCCACCTCCTTGTTTGTTACTGGCGTTTGAACGCCAGAACCATGTTCCTTTTGGGCGTTCAACGCCAGATCCATGCTTGTTTCTGGCGTTGAACGCCAGGAATGAGCATGGTCTGGGCGTTCAGCGCCAGCTTTATCCCTTTCTGGGCTCTGCCTGTCCTCAGAGGGATTTTGAGCAGCTATTTGTTCGTTTCCTGTCTTCTTGCTGCTTTGAAGTGAGGTATTTAATGTTCTCCCACTTCTTAATTAAACTGCTTGGCATTCATCTGCTATTTGTTTTGACAGTTGCTTTTCTGTCTGTTTTAATTGCACTTCTATGTTCCTGTTAGCCATTCTTGTTTCCTGTAATATTTCCTTGAATTCGGCTAGCTGCTGAGTTAGAAAGTCTAATTGCTGATTAAATTCATTAGCCTGATCCACCGGACTGAGTTATGCAGTTACTGTTTTAGCTTCTTCTTTCATGGAAGATTCACTGTTTAGATACAGATGCTGATTTCTGGCAACTGTATCAATAAGCTCTTGAGCTTCTTCAATTGTTTTTCTCATATGTATAGATCCACCAGCTGAGTGGTCTAGAGAAATCTGAGCTTTTTCTGTAAGCCCATAGTAGAAGATGTCTAATTGTACCCATTCTGAAAACATTTCAGAGGGGCATTTTCTTAGCATCTCTCTGTATCTCTCCCAAGCATCATAAAGGGATTCATTATCTCCTTGTTTGAAGCCTTGGATGCTTAGCCTTAGCTGTGTCATCCGTTTTGGAGGGAAATAGTGATTCAGGAATTTTTCTGACAGCTGTTTCCATGTTTTTATGCTGTTCTTAGGCTGGTTATTTAACCACCTCTTAGCTTGATCTTTTACAGCAAATGGAAACAGTAGTAATCTGTAGACATTCTGATCTACTTCCTTATCATGTACTGTATCAGCAATTTGCAGAAATTGTGCCAGAAACTCTGTAGGTTCTTCATGTGGAAGACCAGAATACTGGCAGTTTTGCTGCACCATGATAATGAGCTGAGGATTCAGCTCAAAGCTACTAACTCCAATGGAGGGTATACAGATACTACTCCCATATGAAGCAGTAGTGGGGTTAGCATATGACCCCAGAGTCCTCTTGGACTGTCCATTCATACTTACTTCCATAATGGAATACAAGTTGAGAATTTATATGTTGAGAATTATTTATTTTATAGTAATGGAATAAATAAAAATGGAATAAAGAAAAAGAAGTTAAAAATATATTTATTTTTTTTTTGAAAAGAAATGAAATTAAAATCTAAAATTTTAAGAAAAATTTCGAAAAAGTAGTTGGAAAAAAATAAAATTTTGAATTTTGAATTTTATGATGAAAGAGAAAAGCACACAAAAGACACAAGACTTAAAATTTCTAGATCTAGTGCTCCTTATTTTCGAAAATTTTTGGAGGGAAAACACCAAGGAACACCAAACTTAAAAATTTTAAGATCAAGACACAAGAAACTCAAGAACACTTTGAATATTCACAAGAACATCAAGAACACAAGGAAGAACACCAAACTAAAAATTTTTAGAAAATCAAAATAAATTTTCGAAAATTATAGAAAGATTAACAATAAAACACCAAACTTAGAGTTTGGCACAAGATTAAATCAAGAAAAATTATTTTTGAAAAAGATTTTCAAAAGTATTGGTGCTCCCTTATCAAGAATATAAACCAATGCTTTAGCCAATTGGGAATAAATATGACACTTGATGCAGATATTCCAATTAATGCTTTAAAAGGAACATAAGTCGAAAATTTTAAAGAAAAATATGAGATATGCAATTGACACCAAACTTAGAACAAGACACTAAAACTCACGAAAATTAGCAATTAATTAAAAGAAAATAATAAATTTTGAAAAGAAATTTTTGAAAAGAAACTATCCTATCAAGATTTAATGACTCTATAACAATAAAAATAAGAATAAAAATAAAAATAAATTATTCCTAATCTAAGAAATAAAATAAGCCTTCAATTGTTCAAACTCAATAATCCCCGGCAACGGCGCCAAAAACTTGGTGGACGAAATTGTATCTCTTTATGAATATGATAATAGAGCCCTTCGTCCAACTAACCAGCAAGTGCACTGGGTCGTCCAAGTAATACCTTACGTGAGTAAGGGTCGATCCCACGGAGATTATTGGTTTGAAGCAATCAATATTTATTTTATTAGTCTTAGTTAGGATGTCAACAAAGTTATTTGGATTAAAAGTGAAATTACTAGATTTGATTATAAAAGTAAAAGAGGGAACAATGTTACTTTGTTTTGCAATACTGGGGAATATGTTGGAGTTTTGGAGATGCTTTGTCCTCTGACTTCAACTCTTCCTTGAAATCCTCTTTTCACACGCACGTTCCTTCCATGGCAAGCTCTATGTAGGGTGTCACCGTTGTCAGTGGCTACTTCCCATCCTCTCAGTGAAAACGTTCCTATGCTCTGTCACAGCACGGCTAATCATCTGTCGGTTCTCAATCAGGTTGGAATAGAATCCATTGATTCTTTTGCGTCTGTCACTAACGCCCAGCCCTCAGGAGTTTGAAGCACATCACAGTCATTCAATCACGGAATCCTACTCGGAATACCACAGACAAGGTTTAGACTTTCCGGATTCTCATGAATGCCGCCATCAATCCGGCTTATACCACGAAGATTCTGTTGGGGAATCTAAGAGATATTCATTCAATCTGATGTAGAACGGAGGTGGTTGTCAGGCACACGTTCATGAATTGAGGAAGGTGATGAGTGTCACGGATCATCACCTTCTTCACAATTAAGCACAAATAAACATCTTAGATAAGAACAAGCGTGTTTGAATGGAAAGCAAAGGAATTGTATTAAATCATCGAGACACTGCAGAGCTCCTCACCCCCAACAATGGAGTTTAGAGACTCATGCCGTCACAAAGTATGTAATTCAGATCTGAAAATGTCATGAGGTACAAGAAATGTCTGTAAAAGTTGTTTAAATAGTAAACTAGTAACCTAGGTTTACAGGAAATGAATAAACTAAGATAATTGGTGCAGAAATCCACTTCTGGGGCCCACTTGGTGTGTGCTGGGGCTGAGACTAAAGCTTTCCACGTGTGGAGGCCCTTCTTGGCGTCAAACTCCAGGTTATGACGTGTTTTGGGCGTTCAACTCCGGATCATGACGTTTTTCTGGCGTTTAACTCCAGACAGCAGCATGAACTTGGCGTTTAACGCCAAGTTACGTCGTCTATCCTCGCGCAAAGTATGGACTATTATATATTGCTGGAAAGCCCTGGATGTCTACTTTCCAACGCCGTTGAGAGCGCGCCAATTGGACTTCTGTAGCTCCAAAAAATTCATTTCGAGTGCAGGGAGGTCAGGATCCAACAGCATCAGCAGTCCTTTTTCAGCCTAAGTCAGATTTTTGCTCAGCTCCCTCGATTTCAGCCAGAAAATACCTGAAATCACAGAAAAACACACAAACTCATAGTAAAGTCCAGAAATATGATTTTTGCCTAAAAACTAATAATATTCTACTAAAAATAAACTGAAACATGCTAAAATCTACATGAAATTACCCCCAAAAAGCGTATAAAATATCCGCTCATCAATAATGCGTCCGCGTCAACGGCCCTGATCGCGTAAGCGTGGGCGACGCGTACATGTCGACTGCACCATCTGTAACTTTGGGTACATTTTTCAGAGAGTTAGGCAAGATTTATGCTAATGTTGTGCCTCACGCCCAACCCTGCCCACACGTGCGCGCGCAGGACGCATACGCGTCCGCGGCGCCTCGCGTCCTGTTTTTCTCTTTTCTTCTTCTTTCTTCTTCTCTCTTTCTTCTTTCCTTCTTCTTTATTTCTACCTTTCTTCTTCTCACCTCTTCCTTTCCTACTTTATTCTTTTCCATGTCCAAAAAAATAAAAAATAAAAAAAAGAGTTTTTTCCTCTCATCTTTCATTTTCTTTTGCTTATTGCATTTGCATACTTTTATTCATTGCATTTTAATTTTGTTTTTATAGCTTGTTCTTATTTTTTTTTAAAGTTTCTTATTTTAATAATGGTGTTAAATCTTCATATTCAATTGTTGAGAATTTCTTGCATTCTTTTGGTGCTTCTTGACTTGTTTGATATTGATGGATGATGAAACCTTTAAATCAATGCTTAATCTTGTATGACTCTTGTGTCTTTGTGCATTGATATGACCTCATATTACTTTTCATGAACCACTTTTTTCTTATTTGAACCTAATGCTCAATATGCTCTTCATACTTTGATTTTACTCTTGCATCAAGTATTAGTTGATATGCCCTTTGCCTATATTGCTTTCTCACTTACATGCGTAGCTAACATGTAGTGAAAACCTTACTTTTATTTGGCATTAGCCCCCACTTATGTTCTATTTGCTTTGATATCTTTGTTATAGGCTTAATTTTCTTTCTTTTTTCTCTCCTTTTAGGTTGGACATCAAGAAGGAGAAAGGAAAAGTTTCTCAATGGGGCAACAAACAAGCCGCACAATCTTTTGAAGAAGCTCATCAGTTGTTTCAACCCATCCACCTTGCTCTTCTTTGCATGCACTGAGGACGGTGTAATCTTTAAGTGTGGGGAGGTCGTCTGACCGACTTCCGGGGGTAACAATTTCCTGTGTCAACACCAATGTTTGCTAGTTGTTTCATCGCATGATAGGTTGCATGTTAGTTAGAATTTGTACATATTTTTACCACTTCTCTCTTATTAGGACTACTTGGTTAGGGTGATGATTTCTTTTCCAAGAAACTGTTTTAGGGCACCCTCCCAATTTGAAAAATTTTTTCGAACTTGTTTGAAAGAATTTATTTTAGAACATGGTTTTTGAGCTAAGAATACACAAGCTTGTGAGACTTGGGCCTAATTGTGTGGTTACATCTTATAACCACTTATTTCTATTCTTGTGTGCATTGTTCTCTTCCTATGATTGTGATCTTTGATTTGTTTGATTCTTTATGTCCATTATTTTGTGTATTCATGCATTTATATGATTGAAGCCATTTTTCATTTAGCTCACTTACCCAAATAACCTTACCTTTTATCAACCTTTGTTAGCCAATTTTGAGCCTACGATTAACCCACTTTGTTCTTTAATTTAGCACATTACAAGCCTTAAAGCGAAAAATAATAAATGTCCTTCATTTGGATCTTTGATTAGCTTAGGCTAGTGAGTGTGAGTATCATTCAAGTGTGGGGAAACTTGGGACATTGGTTGGGATAAAAGGGTGTTTTGTATTTCTATCGAGAATTTAGAGAATTGGGAACATGCTCATGTATTAATTATATGTAAAACCATATGCATTGATGCCTCCGTATATACTTTATTGTGAAAAATAAAAAAAATGAAAAAGAATATATATATATATATATATATATATATATATATATGAACAAATAGAAAAAAATATAGAAAAAGAAAAGAAAAAAAGAAAAAAAAGCAACAAAAGGGGACAAAATGCCCCAAAGTAAAGATTAATAAAGATTAATGCATATGTATGGTAATCAAAAGAAAATACATGAGTATGTGAAAAAGTGAAGAATGGGTAGTTAGGTTAGCACTTAAATTTTATAGGTTGCCATAGGTTAGGTGGGAAGTTTAAGTTGATCAAAGATTCAAATTCTAGTCCACTTAACCATATACAATCCTACCTTGACCCTAGCCCCATTACAACCTATGAAAAGACCTCATGATAAATGTATGCATGCATTGAATAATTGTTGATTGTTATATGAAAAACAAATCTTGGAAAGCATGATTAGGGGAGAATTGAGAGAATCGATCCTATACACTTGAGCGACTAGAGTGCAAACACTTCCGGTGAGGGTTTGATGCTCAATTCCTTGTTCCCGACATTCATGAGCTTTCTTCTTGCAAGTCTATTTGAACTTCATTTTTATACTTGAATTGGTAGGATTCATGAATCGTCATAAGACCTTAGCTCTACTTGTTTATACATGCTCTTGGAGGATTGATTTATTTTTAACCAAGTAGGTAGAATCATTTTGCATTTAGTTGCATTCATTTAGATAGGATATGATGCATATAGATAGACTGTATTGAATAAATGGTCATACCCCTTTTCTTGTCCTTCTTGGTTTAGCATGAGGACATGCTATTGTGTAAGTGTGAGGAGGTTGATAAACCCCATTTTTAGGATTTATCTTGTGTTGAATTTAGAGGATTTTATCACCTTTTCCCACATTTATCCAATGAAATAGCACGATTTTTGTTATTCTCCTTTAATTGTGCTTAAGAGTGAAAACATGCTTTTTAGGTCTTAAAATAGCTAAATTTAATTCCCCTTGATTCCATTAGATGCCTTGATATGTTTGTTAAGTGATTTCAGGTTTAGGAGGCAAAGATTGGAATTGAGGGAATGAAGAAAAAGCATATAGAAATTGAGAACTCATGAAGAAATGAAGGAATCACAAAGCTGTCAATCTTGACCTCTTTGCACTTAATCGATCATAACTTGAGCTACAGAGATCCAAATGAGGCGGTTCTAATTGCGTTGAAAAGGTAACATCTGGGGCTTCAAAATAATATAAGATTTGCCATAGTTTTCTAGCGTTTAGAGATGCGTACACGTGATGTACACCTATACATCAATGCTCGTACGTGACTCACTAAAGGCAACTCGTGGCCAGTGATTTCTGAAAAATTTTGGGCCCAATCCAACTCATTTCTGATGCTATTTTTAACTCAATAATTGAAGGGGAATGAACTAGTGGTAGCAATTAGTTTTAGAAGTAGTTATAGTTAGTTTTCTAAAGAGAGAAGCTCTCTCTTCTCTCTAGAATTAGGATTAGGATTAGGTTTAAGCTCTTCTCTTAGATCTAGGTTTAATTCTTCTTCTCAATTACTTCTCATTCTCAATTTCTTCTTGTTACATCTTGTTGTTCTATTCTCTTGTTGTAATTTCCTCTATTTTGTTTACTTTGTTGTTGATACACTCTTGTTCCCTTTATTTTCTTTTAATGTAATTTGAGGTAATTCATGTTAATTGTGCTTTAATTGATTGTTGTTGTTATTTCTTTGCAATTATTAGTTGCTAGATTTTATTCTTGTTGTCAATTTACTATGCTTTCCTTTTATGCCTTCCAAATGTTTGATAAAATATTTGGAAGGATGTTAGAGTAGATTTTTCTCCTCTTGGCCTAGGTTGAGTAATTGGAGACTCTTGAGTTATCCAACTCTTTTGTTGATTGATACTTGAGAGTTGCTAATTGACTTGAATGCCACTAAAGCTAGTCTTTCTTATGATTTGACTAGGACTTGTGGAATCAAGTTGATTATATCCACTTGTCTTTCCTTCATGGTTAGAGGCAATGAACAATTCTCATCACAATTGAGGATGATAATAAGGATAGGACTTCTAGTTCTCATACCTTGCCAAGAGCTTTCCTAATTGTTAGTTTATCTCTTTTACCATTTACATTTCTTGTTCATCATTTCAAAAACCCCAAAGATACTTCATAGCCAATAACAAGAACATTTTATTGCGATTCCTAGAGAGAATGACCCGAGGTTTGAATACTTCGGTTTATATTTTTAGGGGTTTGTTACTTGTGACAACCAAGTTTTTGTATGAAAGGATTATTGTTGGTTTAGAAACTATACTTGCAACGAGATTTCATTTGTAAAATTCTATACCATAAAATAAATCCAATCATCAGTCTCACATCTTAACTTGGAGCAAGTGAGACAAAGTCACAATCTTTGCATCTTATCCAGGTGTCTCACATCTTAACTCGGAGCAAGTGGGACAAAGACACAGTCATTGCACCTTATCCAGTTGTCTCACATCTTAACCTAGAGCAAGTGGGATAAAGTCACAATCCTTACATCTTATCCAAGTGTCTCACATCTTACTGCAAGCACAAACAAGCGGGATGGGACCACCGTCCTTGTCTGGTGTGTAACACTCTCACTATCAAAATGTCATGCTTTCGGCTGTGCCACTCTGATAGCAAGAATTTTATAACGAATTTCATATATTTAATATAAGATATGAGCCTTAACTTAAAACAGTATTGTTGTTTTCTTTAAAAATACAAAAATACTTTTTATTTCAATCAAACATGCATATATAACTTAATTCAAATCACAATCCTCATATATATTTACATATACATACCAAACTTCTTATACAAGTAACTTACAAATATATATACATACATATCATTACAAATCTTATCCCTCTCACAAATATAATAATAAAGACAAGGAAAAACTATAACTATATATACAATAATATAGAATACAATTAGATGGTCGAAAGAAATTCCTTAAACTCTGCAGTAGGGGGTGAGAACATCGTCCTTGCTGGTTGACGAATGGATTCTTGCGTGGTCTAGAATTTCACAAATAAGTCCTCGTTGAAAGTATAGCATCTAAACTAACAAGAATCCTTTCGTACAAAAGTTTGGTTGTCACAAGTAACAAACCCCTAATAAAATTGATAACCGAAGTATTTAAACCTTGGGTCGTCTCTCAAGGAATTGCAGGGAAGTGTTCTTATAATTGGTTATATAAAGGTATATTTTGGGGTTTTTTTAAGATAAGAAGCAAGAATAGTAAATGGTAATAAAAATTAAATGACTAGAAAAGCTCTTGGCAAGGTATGAGAACTGAAAATCCTATCCTAGTTATCCTTATCAATTGTGATGAGAATTGTTCATTTCTCCCACATAGTTAAGCCTCAATGAATGAAGGAAAGTCAAGTGGACTAATCAATTTGATTCCTTAAGTCCTAGTCAACTCCTAAGGAAAGACTAGCTTTAGTGGAATCCAAATCAATCAGCAACTTTCAATTATCAACCAACAAAGGAGTTTGATAGCTCAAGTGTTACCAATTACTCAACCAAGCCAAGAACATAAAATCCTACTCTAACATCCTTCTAAGCATTTTGTCAAGTACTTGGAGGGCATAACATGAAAACATAGAAAATTAATAAGGGAATATTAAATCTAAAACCAACAATTGCAAAATCAATGATAACAAATAATAGAAGAAGCAATAAACACGAAATACTTCATATTGCATAAAAAGGAAAATCAATCTAACATGAAGAGTTCATAAACTAAACTGTAGAATAAATAGATCAACAAGAGTAGATAAATAAACTAAACTACTAGAACAAATAGGAGTAGAAGAAAGCTAAATTAAAGCATGATAGAAATCTGAATTTAACAAAAGCTAATCCTAAAATCCTAAAACCTAAGAGAGAGGAGAGAGCCTCTCTCTAAAAAACTACATCTAAAACTAAAATTCTGTGAATGAGAAGTGTCATGATTCCTCCACTCTGTAGCTTCTATTCTGTGTTTTTGGGCTTGGAACTGGGCCAAAACGAAGCCCAGAAATTGTCCCTAGCATTTTCTACGTTTTCTGCATGTGGCGCAAGTCACGCGTACGCGTCAGGCATGCGCACGCGTTGCCGTGCGAACTCCAATTCACACGCACGCGTCAGGTACGCGCACGCGTCAGATACGCGCACGCGTCGCTCCTCGCTGGCTATCTCCTTCAATTCTTGTGCTCCTTCCATTTATGCAAGCTTCCTCTTCATCCTCTAAGCCATTTCTGTCCTATAAATCCTGAAACACTTAACGCACAGATCACGGCATCGAATGGTATAGAATGACATTGAAAATACACAATTTAAAGGCTTAGGAAGCAAGTTTTCAATCATAGAACAAAATTGGGAAGGAAATGTAAAACATTCAATTTACATGAATAAGTGTGAGAATAGTGGATAAAATCCACTCAATTGAGCATAAGATGTACCACGAAATAGTGCTGCATCAAATATCCCCACACTTAAACATTAGCATGTCCTCATGCTAAGCTTAAGAGAAGCTATAAGAGTGAAGAGGAATGGTATAAATTCTCGTTGAAAGTATAGTTTCTAAACTAACAAGAATCCTTTCGTACAAAAGATTGTTTGTCATAAATAACAAACCCCTAATAAATAATAACCAAAGTATTTAAACCTCGGGTCGTCTCTCAAGGAATTGCAGGGAAGTATTCTTGTTATTAGTTATGTAAAGGTCTATTTTGGGGTTTTTAAGATAAGAAGCAAGAATAGTAAATGGTAATGAAAATCAAATGACTAGAAAAGCTCTTGGCAGGGTATGAGAACTGGAAATCCTATCCTAGTTATCCTTATCAATTGTAATGAGAATTGTTCATTGCTCCCACTTAGTTAACCCTCAACGAATGAAGGAAAGTCAAGTGGACTAATCAATTTGATTCCTCAAGTCCTAGTCAACTCCTAAAGAAAGACTAGCTTTATTGGAATCCAAATCAATCAGCAACTTTCAATTATCAATTAACAAATGAGTTTGATAACTCAAGTGTTACCAATTACACAACCAAGCCAAGAACATAGAATCCTACTCTAACATCCTTCCAAGCATTTTGTCCAACACTTGGCAGGTATAAAATAAAAGCATAGAAAAGCAATAATAGAATATTAAATCCAAACAGATACTAAATACCTCAAATTGCATTAAATAGAAAATCAAAGCTAACATGAGAGTAGAGAGAAACTAGATTAAAGGAACATTGAACCTGGAATTGGGAAGAAATAAACCTAAACCTAAGAGAAATCCTAAATTCTAAAACTTAGAGAGAGGAGAGAGCCTCTCTCTCTAGAAAACTACATCTAAAACCTAAAATTATGAATAATGAGAAGTGTACGAATGAATCTCGATTCTGCTGCACTTCCAGCCTTTAATATATGTTTTCTGGGCCAAAAACTGGGTCAAAAATAGCCCAGAAATCGCCCCCAACAATTTTTGATACGTACAGCATGTGGTGCATGTCACGCGTACGCGTTGTTTGGCGAAATTTCTTGTCACGTGTACGCGTACGCGTCGCTACCAAATTCTCAGAACTTCATTTTCGCACATTCCTTCCACTTTTGCATGCTTCCTTTCCATCCTCTAAGCCATTCCTGCCCTATAAACCCTAAAATCACTTAACACACATATCATGGCATCGAATGATAATATGAAAGGATTAAAATTAGCTAAATTAAGACCAAAGAAACATGTTTTCAATCATAGCACAAAATCATAAAGGAAAATATAAAACATGCAATTTTCATGAATAAGTGTGAGAATAGTGAATAAAATTCACTCAATTAAGCACAAGATGTACCACAAAATAGTGGTGCATCACTGGTTCTCAGTAAGGGATTTTTAAGAATTGTTATAAGAGGATATGTATAAAGAAAACTAATTTTAATTGCAGTGATTATTATTCGTCTTATGAATCTATTCAAACATCAACATATAAATAAATACGAAATCCAACTGTATATCTTAAATTTTATAAAGAGTTCCATTCTTGATAAGTCACTTAACATTCAATATATACCAAATGATCAATCAATCCAAAATCATCAATCACGACCTCCGGCCCAAACATAACCAATCACAGCCTCCGACCAAAGATAAACATAACCTCGGCCTCCGGCCCAAAATATAAACAGTCACGGCCTCCGATCCAAAGCATAATCAAACCACCACTCCAACCGCCATAATCCGAACTAAACAATCACAATCACAAGTAATAAAGTTCAAACAGAATCAGGAGCAATTATAGCAAGTATGGCAATTATCAGTTACACGGAAATATTCACATAGGAAAACCAAATACAATATGCACACTCAAACTATGTCACATAGATACATATGATGCATGCCTGTCCTACTGGAAATGAGCTCACGTGTCGGTTAACTATCAGAACCCGACACATCCGGTAGCTAATCCGGATATTATCCACTCTGCTGTTTACTCGCTATATAAATAGTATAGCCTCACAGGTTGAGTGTCTTGTACACGTCGCAGACAGAGGAAACCTTGCAGATTTAAGTGCTTTGTACACCTCGCAGACACACAAGCATGTATCTCTCACAGGGTGAGTATCCTGTCATATCATTGTACAACCATTCACAATTTCACCATCACTTTCCTTATCTCACATGCAAAACAGCTTGTATCTCTCACAGGATGAGTGCCTTGTACACCTTGCAGGCAGAAAAACCTGTATCTCTTTCTAAACTCATTGTATGTCTCGCATGGTGAGTGTTCTATACACCTCACAAACAGAAAATCCTATATCTCTCTCTATACTCATTATTCCTCGAGCGGGATAAAACTACCGTCTTCACAACATAAATCTTATTGCCTCTTTATTCATAATCACAATAGGAGAGAGAGAATCCTCAACTCCAACTCGTCTATTTATCCTGGGATATAGTACCCGTCACGCTTTTCAGTCATCATCTCGTCAAAATCTTCACTCACGTATATAATATATAACTTGTTGGGAATTCTCAACCTCCCCAATCCGTCATTATTCACCAAAACTCCTTAAAAGGTAATTCTCTAATCAAACTCAAAACACAAGCCTTTTCATATCAAATCAAACTCATAACATAGTTCCTTTCTTAAATAAATCAAACTCAAAACACAATTCTTTTCTCAATAATTCAAACTCAAAACATAATTAATTCTTTTCTTAATAAATCAAAATCAAAACATAATTCTTTTCATAATAAATCAAAATTCAAATAATATAATTCTTAAATTTAAATCTTTCTAAATAATCACTTCAATTTAAATCTCCAATTTTTATAAAAATTTCGGCAGCATCTCCTCTAAAATTCAGACTTTGCCACCTTCAAGGATCCCAACCAAACGATTTTCCAACATTTTCCAACAAGTTTAAAACCAGATCACTTTCCAATAGAGCACAATTTAGATTTTCAAGTATCAAATCATTTTCCATATCTTAAATCTTTCCCAATAAATCAAATTCATTTTCAATACAAAAATATTTCCAAATCACAAATCATTTCCAATAAATCATAATTACAACCACACCAACTCAACTCAAGGATATCAACAAAATCTAGAATTTAATCAACTAATCTCATCAATCCCAATTTAAACTAACTTCAACAGTATCAATCAATAATTTAGAATTCTCAGCCTTCTCAAACAATTTCAAACCAAACCATTCTTCAATATCAATATATATAAACCAGATTTCCAATGCAACTCATTTCTCAATATAAATATACCAATCGAATTTCCAAATCAAGATTTCATTAACTATCACAACACCAACTCAATCAATCAAGAATTCAATCAAGTAAACAATCACATTCTTTCAAAATAACTCAGTCAACCCATAAGACTCACATAATCACCAAAAATATATTATTTGCATCAATATCGATTTATAATCATTCTTGAGAATAACATAAGTTTAAGGAAAGCTCCCCTTCCTCGATCGCGACTCAATTACGCGGCAAACTCTTTTTCTCTCGGCCCGCAATAGTGGCAACTACAACCACAGCTCCAAACCACTTTCGCGGCAACCACATCAACTCTAATCGCGACATGCAATAACTGAAACTTGACCCTACATTACCAAAACTTCAAAATCTGTAACCAAACGTAACAGAATAATTATATGCTAGTGGCGAGGGTTTCGGAACAGAGATATCTACTGTAACAAAGGGAAAACATGGAAACGGAGCGACCATAACTCTCGTGGCAGTTTCGGTGATGACAGAAAATCTCAGCGACAACTGCAATAACAACGCAGTGACCACAATATCATTAGAAATTGAAATTATGGAAGCCAGAACAAGAACATCCTTACTAGTGGTGTTTCTCGGCGACCACAAGACTCCGACAACAATGACAAAAGCTCCGGCGATGATTTCCATCGGCCAGCATGGTGGCGGTTCGCTACGGTGACACGTTACTAGCGGCAAGACAGCACCGTCGTCTTTCGCACGTCACTCCCCCTGGTTCTCTCTCCCTCAGATACGTCTTCTTCCTTAGCAGCGGCGAAACCATCGGCGTCAACAATGGTGAGGCGGGTTGGACGGTGGCAACAGTGCGGCTCCTTGGTGCGTCTCTAACTCGCGCGTCTTGGTGCACGGAATTGTGATTTATGTAACACCCTAATATTCAAATCCTTATGCTCGAGTCATAAGTCAATGATATTACGGTGGTACGACTCTCAGGTGGATTTTTAATATATAAACATAGGTAATTTTGAAAGGAGTATTAATCGAAAAGCCTGAAAAGAGTAGAAATAAAATCGCGAATACGTATCACTCACGATTCGACAACGAAAAGATAAAACATGAAGCCGAAAGCGATATATGGACAAGGAATAAAGGAGATTAAGAGATAGATAATAGATAGATATATATAACATAAGTAAATAGCCACTAGTCGCGACCCGCGAAGTTTAGGCCGGCTAGGGTACAGTATGAAAGTAGTTGACAACAGTACATCCTAATCTCTCCCAAAGGAAACATAAGAGCCTCTATAGGCAAGTTCCAAAAGAGTTCAACACATAATATAATATCTTCAAAACAAAGGTGGAGAGATTCTAAGCAAAACACAAAGTGGAGAAAATAAAGATCTTCGCCAGCTCTCAGACTAACCACAGCTCACTTCTGAGCACCTGGACCTGTATCTGAAAAACAAGAGATATATACGGAATGAGAACCCCGGGCCCATGGGTTCCCAGTACGGTAAAAGTGCCAAATAAATACAATGCACTGCAATAAAAACTCACTAAGCATCCTAAACTCCTTTTCACCAAGTATCCAGCCTAGATTCTCACTAATCCATAAATAGGCATTTGTCGTAAGGGGATACTAAATCTAGTTCATGTTACACATGTTTCCCAACTCGCTGATTCTTACACGAATCAGACTCAGAATCATAAGCAAAACCATTACCAGTTGTTCTGTCTCAGCAACTCTATATCAATACATCATACCCTCGCCTGGAGCTAGTGAAATCACATCACTGCGTCTACCCAGGGGACTCAAATTATCTCATTCAAAAATCATCATCATCATGCAATCGCATTATCAATTCATCTCATCAAGAACAGCCACCAACATCCACCGACACCAACATGAGGGATCTCTCAGTTGTACAAACACAAGCAATACAGACAAGTAATACACAAATAAGGTACAAGTAGAACAAGTAGCACGTAATCAGGTAACATAGCATGTATGATATAGAAATCCAAAACAAATAGGCAAACCCAAACAATTCAAACATATGCAAATGATGTATGCCTGCCCTATGGCTGATGATATCATTTGTCGGTTATATAGCCAACCCGACATGTCCTGGTAGCTAACCATTGGACAGAAACACCCCTTGCGGAGCAAGTAGGTTTGAGCTACAACCCCCTTGCTACTACCCGCTCAACCCGGAGCCAGTGGAACAACCACTACTGCGGCTACTACCCAGGCGGGTGTTTAAAAGCTCAACCTGGAGTGAGTGGATTCACCACTACTGCCGCTACTACCCAGGCGTCACAATCTCTGACCTGGAGCAAGTGGGATGAACCACAACCCTTGCTACTGCCCAGGTATCTTAAGCATTAACCCGGAGCAAGCGGGACGAACCACAACCCTTGCTACTGCCCAGGTATCTCAAACATATATTCATTCAATCTCAATTCATAATGTCAATCCTCATTGTTATCAAATCTCAAACATTAACCTGGAGCAAGTGGGACGAACCACAACCCTTACTACTACCCAGGTATCACAAATACATTCATTCAAAACTCCATAATTAAACTCATTTATCATAAACATCCTTTTCCGTCTCACACCCGGAGCAAGTGGACAACGCCACTGCCTACTACCCGGGGTTACACATCACATTTCAACATCTTCCATTATTATCCATTTAACACATTCATTCATTAATCATATATGCATTTATACTCAGCCATAATCAATAATGGCTTTGCCGTGACCCGGCAATGAATCAGCCATCCGGCTCATGTTTCAATCAAGAACCAGCCATTTATCAATAAATATAGCCCTTCGGCTCATGGCATACACGGTACTCCTACCGCCATCCTCCATATCTCATATAATCATCGTTGATCACCATTGATCATAACTTTTTCCCTTGCTTCACTCGCAAGTTACCACATCCCTAGTTCCTTTCTCATTACTAAGCATATCATAATGATTTAATACATAAGGGGTGAGATCGGAGGCTTAGAAGTATGAGATTTGGCTTTTAAAACTCAAATATCAACCTTGGCATGAAAACAATGCCACGCGTACGCGTACTCCACGCGCACGCGTGGATGGCCTTAAAAACTCATCGACGCGCAAGCGTCATGCACGCTAACGCGTGGATTAAAAATTTGCCAAATCGACACGCACACGTCAACCACGCGTACGCGGGGATACTCTCGTGCCCCAGGCACAAAGCTGGCACAATTCTGGCACAACTCTCTGGAAAATGGCTGGGCATTGGGTTAACCTTTTTTGAAATCAATCAAAAAATACCAAAATCAACATCAAGCCTCCTCAACTCATACATTAATACTTTACCACGATTCACAGAACCGCCATATGACCATTTTTACCCATTTCAACAAATGGCGAAATTACAACACATTAACATGTCATACATCCTTCCCCATCCCAATTTCCAACAATACTATTTCCAATCGGTCATCATTATACATAATCAATATCATACTCACTATCACGTGATTTCACCCGCAAATCAACCTTAATCATTCCTCAAGCATATATCACAACATACATATCTCTCATGCATCATCATATCCTCAAGGCATCAATAATCGTAATTACATATATGACCACATAATATATCTCAACCAAAACCAAACATACCTCATCTACATAATTTCACCCAAAATTACCAAATTCCACACTTCAACTCCTCAAAGCTTATTATTCAATAACCAACCCAATCATTCATACATTCATTATTTAAAACTTATCCAATCACTTGTGTCATCATACAATGCACACATCAACTTACCTTCCTTACCTCTTCTCGGCCTCCGGCCCAAAATTCACGGCCTCTGGCCCAATTTCACAATTTAAAAGCATAAACCACAAATCAATACTCATTACCCCATACATTCAATTCTCAATACACCAAACATACAAGGCCACACAATTCTCAACCCAATCATTAATTCACATTACATACCAACTATGCATATTAGCACCAACCATTTACACAATCCAAACTTAATCCTAGGGGCATCTAGCCTAGGAATTCTCATCACACCACACGGTACTTAAATGAAACTTAAACCGTACCTCTTGTAGCCAAATCAATTGAGCCTCTTCTTTGGGAGTCTCCACCAACCTTAGCTCCAAGCCTCACCAAAGCTCCTCAAGCAACACCAATCTCCCAATCGTGCACCAAAACCATTAAATGCACTAACATAACCAATATTACATACATACATCGACCTAGGGCTCATAAAGATGATAAATCACAAGGGTTTGAGCACTTCTTACCTCAGCCCATATGAAGTAGGGATAGAACCCACTTAGAATCCATGTTGGAGTATCCCTAAACACCCAAAATCACAAGATTTCAACACTAACTTCCCAAAAACGTGTAACAGTGGGGAATTTCGAAAACTGGGCAGAGATGAATGGAATACTCACCACAAAACTTAGATAGAATTGTAGAGGATGAGAAGAGCGACGCGTGACCGCAAACGGCTCGTCAATCGGAGCTCCGTAGCTCAAGTTATGGTGGTTTGAAGATCAAAGAGAGTTAGGTTTTCTCTCTTCTCTTCTCTCTTCTCAATTCAGCGCCCCACACACCTTCTTTAGGGCAAAATGAGCTGAAATGCTCATAACTAATGTTTATATATGTTGGGTCTTGGGCCCACTTAGGCCCGGTTCACTTATTTTTGTCCGTTGGCCCAATTTTGGACCAAAACCTTTAAGATTAGCGCTCTAAATCGCACTTCAAAAATTTCTACCTCCCCTAATTATAATCCCTCATTTCTTAATCTTATTTACTCATAATCAATTTTCTCAGCTGCAGTACCAGACAGGTCTCAGCCGGTACTGCCGGTCAAAAGTCCACTGCGCGCTTTTACGCAGAAAACTATGTCTTCCGACTTGGAAAAATTCACTGAATCCAAAAATCATATTTAAATCATCAAATTCCAATTGCCAAATATTCCAACCATATTCGCTCCTACTTAACTCATTATTTAATTAATTTCGGTTAGACCGGGTATTACATTCTACCCCCTAACAGAAATTTTCGCCCTCGAAAATTCCATCCATCACTACGAGTACGCGAGCGTAGTCTGCCTTTATATCCAACACATAACAGTTCCAATGTCCTTTTACTCTACGCGCTTCCACTACCGCGCTCTGATTTTTCTATCTCCAAGGGTCTCGGTCATTCGTTCAACACCGACCCACAGCCTCGTTCCTTACTTTTATCGTCTCATCAACCCACACCCTATTAAATCTCAAATCATGTCATCAATAATATTGCCATCTTCGTTAATCATAGCCATCATCCCACATCACTATAATCAATCAAAGCTTTCTTCGTTTTTAGAATTCAATGAGTTTGGACTAAGAAGCTGACTCTTAAGAATCCGCTTTCTTTTACTAATCTATAAAAGCTTTCGAGACACATCTCTTTGTTGAAGTCACCCAGATCAAAAATCATTTTCAAAAATATAACCAACACTCCTTCAAATTCTTGGGAAAAAGAAATTCAACAGCACCTCCCCAAAAATTGGAGTTTACCACCCGTCACGGGTTCCCTCAAACCAATCTCAGTACCGCATCAGTATTGCAATTTAAAGGTTTCCAAACGATTCCTCTGAAACCGATCATTACAAATCTTGATCTAAATCCAAGGTCACCATGACCAAACATCATAGCACTCATCTCTCAAACACGACAACTTACACTCAATCATCATCTAAATCCGACTATGCATCAATGATAATTTCCTCAAGTACCCAACCACAACTTAGCATGACTGGTATTTCAAATCAACGTTTCCAAATCCATCATTTAGGACCATTCCTTATCTATTTAAATCAAAGGAACTAAAAGTCACGGGTTCAATCCGTTTCACCAAAAATTCAGAAATTAACCAACTATATAACAAACACAACACATCATTCTTAACAGAAAATCATTTACATCAGAGGCATTTATCCATTTGTATTAAGACAATTCCTTACTCTGACCATCTGGTTTGCTTCTCAGTCTAATGTTAAGCTCGACATTCCGAGTTTTTACTGTACAGGCGGTATTATAAAATCACACACTACCATTTAAGCTCGATTATTGAAATTACCTCAATCTTACCGCCGCAATCGGCCCGCATCCTGACTCTCTCCTTGTTGGCAATTTCTTGATACATGCCCTGGTAACCCGCACTTGTAACATACGCCTAACCCCAATCGGCATGGCCTATTTGGGTGATGACTTCCACACCTCTGACAGCTCAAAACATTAGAAGCAGCCGCTGCCCGTTTTCCCTTACCATTCCTTTGGGACTCCTCACTCGTCGCAAAGTTATTCCGTCCTTGGGGAAAGTGTTGTATGTATCCTCTCTCCTTAAACTCTCGACCCCTTGGTGCGAATTCTTGGTTGTGCTCTCTATGACTTCCTTCTTCTGCAACCCTCCTTTTCACACACTCTTCAGTAATTCTGCTCTTATTCACTAACTCTGAAAAAGTTCGGATCTCCATTGGTCCCACTGAACTTAAGATGTCGCTCCGAAGCCCTCCTTCATACTTAATGCATTTCCATTCTTCGAAGTCTTCCGGAGCTCCATGACACATGCGGGAAAACCTGAATAGCTCCTCAAATTTGTCTGTATACTCAGATACGGACATAGCACCTTGCTTCAACTGTAGTAACTCCAATTCCTTGGCTGTCCTGGCGGAATTTGGAAAGTACTTCTTATAGAATTCCACCTGGAAGGCATCCCAAGTGATAGGATCATTCCCCTGTTGCAGGAGACGTCGAGCCCCTTGCCACCAATGCGATGCTTCCCCCATGAGCAGATAGGTAGCAAATTCAACACGCTGCTCTTCAGGCACCAACTGCGCTTGCAGTGCTCGCTCCATGGCCTGAAACCAAGTATCAGCTTCAGTCGGATTGGTGGTTCCCTTGAACTTAGGTGGGTCAACCTTTAAGAAAGTTGCTTGTGTCATCGGGCCCTGAGCTTCCCTTCCGCCATTGCCATTATTGTTTATTTGTTGCCCAAGTGCCTCCGCAGTGGCCTGCATAGCAGCAGCCATATTCTCCAACGCCGCCATAAGGTTTATCGGGTTATTCAAGTTGATTTCCGGTTCCTGTGTACTAGCACGATCTCTCTCACGTCCCCGACCGGGTCCACGAGGCGCCATCTGGTTCCTATACACACCAAACAATCGATATCAAGTTGATCAGTCTCAATATCGGAAGTATAGTGCTTCAAAGTACCAAAGGTACACTCATGGACTTCATGCTAGATGTATCAGTTAGATACCCTAACTAGCACAGGCACAAACTCAGAGTATGCACTGAAGCATAAGCAGTTCCATCCCTCAGGCTCACGAGGACAAACTGCTCTGATACCATAATGTAACACCCTAATATTCAAATCCTTATGCTCGAGTCATAAGTCAATGATATTACGGTGGTACGACTCTCAGGTGAATTTTTAATATATAAACATAGGTAATTTTGAAAGGAGTATTAATCGAAAAGCCTGAAAAGAGTAGAAATAAAATCGCGAAGACGTATCACTCACGATTTGACAACGAAAAGATAAACATGAAGCCGAAAGCGATATATGGACAAGGCATAAAGGAGATTAAGAGATAGATAACAGATAGATATATATAACATAAGTAATAGCCACTAGTCGCGACCCGCGAA
This sequence comes from Arachis hypogaea, assembly GCF_003086295.3. Lineage (NCBI taxonomy): Eukaryota > Viridiplantae > Streptophyta > Magnoliopsida > Fabales > Fabaceae > Arachis > Arachis hypogaea. The sequence goes on from NC_092037.1 coordinate 53,454,342, forward strand.
GTTTAGGCCGGCTAGGGTACAGTATGAAAGTAGTTGACAACAGTACATCCTAATCTCTCCCAAAGGAAACATAAGAGCCTCTATAGGCAAGTCCAAAAGAGTTCAACACATAATATAATATCTTCAAAACAAAGGTGGAGAGATTCTAAGCAAAACACAAAGTGGAGAAAATAAAGATCTTCGCCAGCTCTCAGACTAACCACAGCTCACTTCTGAGCACCTGGACCTGTATCTGAAAAACAAGAATATATACGGAATGAGAACCCCGGGCCCATGGGTTCCCAGTACGGTAAAAGTGCCAAATAAATACAATGCACTGCAATAAAAACTCACTAAGCATCCTAAACTCCTTTTCACCAAGTATCCAACCTAGATTCTCACTAATCCATAAATAGGCATTGTCGTAAGGGGATACTAAATCTAGTTCATGTTACACATGTTTCCCAACTCGCTGATTCTTACACGAATCAGACTCAGAATCATAAGCAAAACCATCACCAGTTGTTCTGTCTCAGCAACTCTATATCAATACATCATACCCTCGCCTGGAGCTAGTGAAATCACATCACTGCGTCTACCCAGGGGACTCAAATTATCTCATTCAAAAATCATCATCATCATGCAATCGCATTATCAATTCATCTCATCAAGAACAGCCCCAACATCCACCGACACCAACATGAGGGATCTCTCAGTTGTACAAACACAAGCAATACAGACAAGTAATACACAAATAAAGTACAAGTAGAACAAGTAGCACGTAATCAGTAACATAGCATGTATGATATAGAAATCCAAAACAATAGGCAAACCCAAACAATTCAAACATATGCAAATGATGTATGCCTGCCCTATGGCTGATGATATCATCTGTCGGTTATAAGCCAACCCGACGTGTCCGGTAGCTAACCGGGCACAGTCTCTCTGTTGCGTATTAATATCATTAGAGGGAATATGTGCCCTGTCGCCATTAGAGGGTATCTGCGCCCTGTCGCCATTAGAGGGTATCGGTGCCCTGTCACCCTTACAACCAGAGGAAAACACAAGCATGCTTACATTCAACATTTTTCATCCATTATTCATTTATCATATATGCCTTTATACTCAGCCATAATCCATAATGCTTTGCCGTAACCCGGCAATAACTCAGCCATTCGGCTCACAGTTCAATCCAGAACTAGCCAATTTATCAACATGGCTCCGCCGTATCCGGCAATGACTCAGCCATCCGGCTCGTGTTCATCAAGAACCAACCATTTATCAATAATTTAGCCCTTCGGCTCATGGCATACGCAGTACTTCTACCGCATCCTCCATATCTCATATAATCATCATTGATCACAACTTTTTCCCTTGCTTCATTCGCAAGTTACCACATCCCCTAGTTCTTTCCTCTTTCTAGCATATGATAATGATTCAATACATAAGAGGTGAGATCGGAGGCTTAGAAGTATGAGATTTGGCTTTTAAACTCAAAAATCAACTTGGATGAAAACAGGCCACGCGTACGCGTACTCCACGCGCACGCGTGGATGGCCTTAAAAACTCATCGACGCGCAAGTGTCATGCACGCTAACGCGTGGATAAAAATTTCCAATCGACACGCACGCGTCAACCACGCGTACGCGGGATACTCCGTGCCCCAGGCACAAGGTGGCACAGTTCTGGCACAACTCTCTGGAAAATGGCTGGGCATTGGGTGCAGCACAAT